>NC_143561.1:94739230-95053846 GCF_054136105.1 Typopeltis vanoorti | reverse complement strand
TCTAGTACAGGTTTTAATATTGCCGGTAATGTTTTTGAAAAATGTCACGTGATATCTTTCACCGGCGGAACACTTGTAACCAGTTCGTGGAACTGAAGTGTTCCGGGGAACACCGGTTAAGGACCACTGCTCTATACCTTCATCGTCACTCGCCAATGAATATAGATTTAAATAATTAATAAATAATAAAAAAAGTTAAAAATGCTAATGTGCAACACATATCACTCAAAAATGTAAATCAAATACCCCAATCTAATAATATGATCGATATCATTCTTAAAGTGAGTGATTTATAAATAAACTCTGATCATGGCAGGAGGGTAACAGCAATAGCCGAGCCTCAGTTTTAACTTCACTGGCTACGTCATTGCCGATGTTTAAGTAAAGCCAACTCTAAAAATTCGGACGATCCCTAGACCACTCCATAGTGGCCGAAAGACCGTCCAGCTCAGCATTGGCTGCACCACCACCGAGCAGAACCGCTCATATTCCAGGGAAACGCATCCACAGACAAAGTCCCCTCCCCGGAAACTCAAATTTGCTCCCTCAAGGCAAAACTCTCAAACCCAGCGCCCCAGGGAGTAACAGCCGAGCCTCAGTTAGAACTTCATTAGCTACATTTCCTTCCGATACCCTCCCAGGATTGATATTCCTCTCCACCGTTAGTGATTTTCGTCCTTATAAGGACTGGCTTAAAGGAGCGAAGCAAGAATGCATTTCATCTTCCCCGTTATCTGTAGAGGACAGTGTAAGGATAAGGGGTTATTGAGCTATTAAAGCTTTGATCATGGCAGGAGGGTAACAATAATAGCCGAACCTCAGTTTAACTTCATTGGTACAGCATTGCCATATTTAAAGGTAAAGCCGTCTCTAAAAATTCGGACGATCTCTAGGCCACTCAATCGTGGGCGAAAGACCGTCCATCTCAGCGTTGGCTCCACTCAGTGATGGCCTTCCACCCACACGGCATCACCCAGCAGAGCCGCTCAAATTCCGAAGAAAAGCATTCACCGACAAACCCCTCAGCTGGCCGTGCCGGAGAACACTTCCCCGGAGACTCAAATTGCTCCCTTAAGGCAAAAACCTTAAGAGAGCGAACTCAAAATTCTCGAATCTCAGCGCCCCTGGGGGGTAACAGCAACACCTTAGCTAAACTTCATTAGTACAGCATTACTATCTATTACCCTCCAAGGGTTCCTAAACCTAATTCCATAGAGAATTCACTGCCAAAAGCCTAAAACGGATTTCCTTATAAGGACTGGCTTAAAGGGGCGAAGCAAGAATGCTTTTCATCTTCCCCGTTATCTGTAGAGGACATTGTAGGGATAAGGTGTTATTGAGCAATTAAGGCTCTGATCATGGCAGGAGGGTAACAGCAATAGCCGAGCCTCAGCTAGAACTTCATTGGCTACAACATTGCCATCCCTTACCCTCCAAGGGTATTGGATTGAATGAATCAATCACCGCATCTCACGGTCGATTGATTCTTCTCCCATAGAGAATTTGCTACCTTGGATCTTATTAATAGAAAAGTTAGGTAAATTATAATTAGGTGTGTTAAACTTATATCAAAATAAAACTATTAACTCAATGTATATGAGAACAAGCAGATCATTATCATAATTGCTATTACAAATTACATTGTTTTTAATTTTCTAAATTAATTTTGAACTATTTCTCTTTTTTTCCCATCGTATTGTCCTATAAAGTTTGATGGAGACGTATGTATGAGCATTTTTATCTTATCTATTATTCCTTTGTGAAGGCGATGAAACTCTTCTGAACACTTGGAATATAAAATTGTGAAAAAAAAGCTTTAATTTGTTGTAAAATGCTGTACTTCGTTCAGCAAATTTCTTTTAAATTGTTATTGTTGGTAATAGTAACCAAGAGGATGCAATTGTTGTGTGACGTAACAGTTGACGCTGTTAACTATTAAGAATAATACAACAGATTGATAGAACTCAATATTTTATTACGCCATTTGGCAACAATTCCATTCAGAGCCTACGCCTTAAAACACAAAGTTAAGAGAGATTGGAAAATATGCTCTGAGGAACAGTTGTATTTTTGAATCGGTGTGTGTAGGGGGCACTATGGAAATACTTGAAGAACGAGGCTGCTGAAATGTGCTAATTGTATCCATTATGAAGTTAAAGTCCAAAATGTTAGCTTCCAACCCAATCGAGTATTCATTTTAGAGATTTCTTTAGAGGATTTCTTATCCTGAAGCAATCTCCTGAAATAAACCAGACGCGATTTCCTTGTCACCATTCAGTGCAAATAAAAACGAGTTTTGTTACTGTGGTTACCTTGTATCTTTTCTGCTTAACTTCTGCTTTATATAATTATGTCCTTCCGCTGTGTTTGACGGCTATTGATCAATGCTGTATATGACCATCCAATAATCCCACCGCTACTGACTTTCGGCAATATTAAAATTGCCGAAAGTCATTAGCGGTGATTTAAGTATCAAAATTCTCCTCTGGTTTGCAGATAGCTCATCATTCTAAATCATTTAAGAGATGATCGTTTATGGTAAAGCCTTCATTGGTTAATATTCTCTTCGATAGCGCCATCGATTTTAATCGGACTAGGACACCCACCTTCAATTTAATCCCCATTTCATGGGTGCGCGCACTTTATTGATGGTAATCCGTGACATTTTCCCTAATAACCAGATTTAGCGTATCGTAAAGCAGCAGAAGATGCCAATATTAAAATTTCCAATAAATTATTTTAAGCACATTGTGTACAGATGAATAAATCTGCTTGATTAATGCTTTGTCAACAATGAAAAGTTAATTGTTTGGAAACCGATGGCAGGTTAGTTCATTAATAGGAAATCCTAACAATGAAAAATTAATGGCATTAATTTCTACTCTGTTGCTTTAACTAATTGTTGTCTATTTTATGCCAACAATGAACTTCTGTGTCATGTGGTTTTGTTTAAAGTTTATGGAAATTGCACGAAACGTTAGAACACTACAGACTGTTAACTGACTGTAGTGATCCCCCTTCCCCATCGTTTCACATTTCTCTTTATAAGGTACGGAGTTTATGATGAGTTTTCTTCTCTAGCGTTCCGACACACGGATGTAGTGACTGTCCCTTTAATCTCGAACTTTAGGCAGAAGATTGCAAAGCATATTCCTTTGCTAACTTTAACAAAGCGTTATTAGATTTTTTTGTTGTTGTTGTTTTTGTTGTTGCCGTCTAGGAACAACCCTTCGGCACTCTTTCTCAACGGAATGAACTTACTATTGCCGAGAAATATTAACCACCAGAAACTAGGAAGGATTAGCTGAAACAAATTTTTCTTTTAGACAAAATGAAATCGGTAAGCCTTGTGTGAGCTTTCTAGCAACAATACTTTGCTGCCAGCATTGCTGCTGCTGGCATTTAGATTTTAACACATTGTTGCGTAACTCATACGCAACAGACCAACAAATGCTCGGTTTTCATTGTTGTAATATTTGTGTAACGGTAAGGGGAGCAAGTTATAGTGCTCCTATTTTAAATACTCTTTGTGACTTTCAGGACTGAAATCCGCTTTATATCATAGCTTAATATATTATCATGAGACTTATTACTCCATATCGTCCACATTAATTATCATAAGATTCCTCTGGAAGATCCTTTTCACAAGATATTTTAGATGGGAGTTCGCATGTACTGGATGTGCACATCAACGTCCAAACAAATTAAGTGGCCAGTTTATAAAGTTGAGCTTTCTAATTGCAAATTTACGATACATTCTATCCCCTCCCCACCGTTCAAAAATAAACAAGGTTCAAGTGACATCACGAAAAATTAACAGTCAGAATGGGTCAGTGACACGTGAATAAAGTAGAGTAGCACTGCCCAAATTTCTCTAAGTGCTAACCACATTTTTATTTTATATGTTGTTAAAAAATTAACGATGTAGCAATGCTATAAGTAAAGAAACGCATAATATGAATTGCAACATCTGCGATACACCGTCAGTGTAACGGATGCTGGTCACTATAATGGAAAATTATCATTAGCTGTTCTGTAGTGACAACGTGTCGATTTTTCCTAATTCCGTACTGATGATCGCTATTCGTATTTCACAATGAAGAGCGAAATGCTCAGTAAATGTTCTTAAAATCGTGTCTACGTTCCTTTTGGCAAAGCAGTGAATCAAGGAAGGAAAATGGATGTCAGACTTAACAATGTATTTATCTATTGCAACATGAATCGTTTTATTGAATTGGCAACAATGTACGGTAGAAAACTAAAATTATAATGTCTGATGAATTCAGTGATAAACGACTATTGTCGTATTGCTTTAAACTATTGCAATATTTGACTCGAAAAGTCGAATATTGCAATAGTTTAAAGCAATTGTTAGACAACACGTGGAATTATGAAAGAAAGAACCATCCAACAAGAGGTCAATTAGCTTTGATTTCAATCTTTTGATTTGGAAGTGATATCGACAATTAAGACGTCTTCCTTTCAAAGACTAGAATCGCTTTTTCTGCCAACGGTATAAATTTTCATATAAAGAAATGGGCATTCAGGACTTCTTTAGATGTGAATACTGAAAACACTTATTTGGATTATTTGTATATAATTGTGTAAGATTTGAAATTCGTATTTTTTCTTTATTTGAAATGCAGGATTTTCATTGATCAATCACTTTATACTTTCTTCCGGATTATATTTTCTTAATTTTATATTATCATAATAAAACCACGTGATAAACGCCTTTTAAGATCTAAATCTATACTGTTTTTAGTTAAATGTTTTCCTTTTTTTTATTGTAACCTCCGATTTACACTCTGTTTAAGAAAGATTCTTTAATTAGTTAACACTTTTTCTTTTATTGAACAGTAAACCATTGGCCATCCTCATTCGATGAGGATGATTGTTCCCTTTTGGGTTAATCTCTTCATGAATGGCGCATTTTTTAACATTTTCCGAGAAATACCTTCTAACCTCACTCACTTACCATGTTGTTTCTCTATTAACAGACTTTCTTTGATCGGTCGTGGTGGCACGATGATATGCATATACCAATTTCTAGTTATCTTAAAATATTTTAATTTTCTGAAAAGAATAAGAATGCAAATAATATTTAATTGTAATTTTAGATAATAATTTTATTTTTTAAAAAAATATTTTCTATTTTTTTTTCTAAATACTAAAAACACCTTTTTATTTATTCCATATTATTCTTTATAAGGGTGTATTACAGGGAACCGTGAGATGCGGTGATTGATTCATTTAATCCAATACCCTTGGAGGGTAATGGATAGCAATGCTGTAGCTAATGAAGCTCTAACTGAGGCTTGGCTATTGCTGTTACCCTCCTGCCATGATCAGAGCTTTAATAATAGCTCAATAACCTTATCCCTACACTGTCCGCTACAGATAACGGGGAATATGAAAAGCATTTTTGCTTCGCCCCTTTAAGCCAGTCCTTATAAGGACTTTTACGAAATTGTTTGTAAACTATTACAAGCAGATAACTACAGCATATCTGCCAATATTGCATGTAATATCCCTTAATTTAAATATCGAAAATAAATTTAATTATGGCTGCAGGAATATTTCAGGAAAAAATCGAAATCATATGATGTTGTAAAAGATATGTTTCTCAAGTGTTTTTAACACGATATTGAGAGTGGAATGATTCTGTTTTGTTTCAATGTGGCACCTTGCGAGGAAGTTTGACAATCGGGGAATTAGATTTTTAGGATGGCTCTTGGAAACGGTGCAGTCTCGTTCCATTGCTGAAAACCGATATGGACTTCTGTTTCTTAGGTGATCACCAGTATTATGACGTCATCATCAATCCTTAAAGATGCTGGAAACAAACGATCTCACAATACCACATGTGATGAAATCTGCAATTGTTCTGGTGACAGATGAACAGGAAATATCTTTAGTTGAAAAAAAATGGGATCTAGTGACATGCAGGAAAAAAGCCATCGTACAAGAGTGAAAAACCTGAAAACCAGTCTAGGTTTGATAAACAACTGGGATGATTCTATTCAGGATTGATCGCGTGTCTTCTAATATCCTATTGCTAAAGAAGTATGTTATAATTCACTGACGTGATCGCAGTGAATTATAAGTCGCATCGGCCATACTTTAAAACAATCTAGCTGAAGAGTCCATTTGATATCGTTAAATTCTCGGTGGAGTTTTAGAACAATATTTTATTGCAACAGTACTATACTTTTGTTATTGCTTCATTTAAATGCACTCAACAATGACATCTATTTATTGTTGTCGAAGACAATTCGGACTGGATGCCAATTTGCTATTATGGAATAAATGAAACCGAGTTGTGGAAGAACAGGAACACCATTCTCATTATATTCATTGCTTCAAGATATTTATTACTGTTTACCAAAATTTCATTACCTAAGAATTGTTGGACGACAACAAAAATAAACAGAAAATATAGAAAACAATACCAATAAAAAATAACTAAATACGCAATATAAGTGATAGCTGTCCAGCGCTATGAACACAAATGAATCTCAAAATCAAGTATTTTGTTTTGTTTAATATTATTTTGAATTACGGTTTATACTCAAATATGCCCTTTTGAGTTCATGTGAGTTTATTCCTTAAATAAGGCTTCACTTTATTTAATATAATACATATTAATAGCACAATTAAAAGTGTGACGTTGCTATAGCAATGCCGTAGGCGTGCGTCATCGTTCATTAGTCCTTTTGACATCAATAAATAAGACATCTTGGCTTAGTTGTTGGCGTTAAAGACCAATATCAGCAATGGTAGGGTCCCTTTTGAGTTTTCTCTGTATTACAGAATGCTATGATTTAATAGTAAAAACAGAAACCATACAGAATCGGATGAGTGCGCATGCGCAAAATCAACTGTTGCAGATGAACAACCAACTCACGTAAGTAGTTATCAACAGAAGTGTTTCTTGAACTGCATTCTCTAGAATCTTCGGGTTCTATGAAAACTTGTAGGGGGATCCCTAATATAATATTTTTCAATTATTTTCATGATTGCTTTCCGATAATTGTTTACGACAATATTCATAGGGGTTCTGCGAAAAAGAAATATTTATGTAAGGACTGGCAGTCTCGAAAAAGAATACGAAATACCGATCTATAGGAAAGTTTGGGCTGTGGAGAAGACCGATGTTTGGTTGGTCATGGGTTTTCAATGACTACGAACATTGGAGTCATTAAAAAAATCCTTTGCTATGCTGTGATAACTTGGAATCTTCTGTTAAATAAAAAAATATTAGGTATTCTGTACCATAGTCCGAAAGCAATACTGGGAGCAATATGTATCGATAGAACGACAGGTACTACTGTCAATCTATTGTTCGTGTTAGAAACCTCTTTTCCGGGGGGAGGGGGAGGCGAATATATCTAATGCTTTGGAGAGTGCAAGATGTATCTGCATAGCAAGTAGTGAAATGACAGAAAGTATTAATTACAGCATTCAGCACGACATGAACAGCAACGCCTCCAATTCTGTTTTTCTTCCAGTGGATGACGTAAAACCCTTCAAAGGTTGCAACACGCGCAACCCACCTCCCTTTTATACAATAACAAACTTCCTGTTGCGTGCGCGATTTCTTGTCATACGTAGAACTCTCCCTTAGGATAACACGCACGGGATGGTAACTTCCAAACGACTTTCGGTGGTCGATTTCGTTCACAGCCCAGACTGTCGGTAAATCTCAGACTCATTAAGCGACTTTACGATCGTTTTTCTTCTTATTCGTGGCGCAGGATAAAACTTTTTTTTTTTTTGTTTTTTGACTTTGCCCTCCTTGCGCATCTGTTACTGCTGTAATCCGTGATTATCGCGGCAAGAAAAAAAAAATCATCCAAGGTCATTGTCATTCACACGGTTAAAAGACTTCTGTTTACTTTAGATGGCCCCCGAAAAAAGCGGCTTCTTGCCCACCTGAACGAAATCCTGCGTTCTTCCCACCACCTTCATTTTCTCTGCTACTCCCCCCCCCCTCTTTTCATTTTGCATCGTCGTTCGGCGCCACGGTGCATTTAATCTCGTAACGACCTGCAAGACAACTTCATTGCACGTGTCTTTCGCGGCAGACATACACCCCCTTTCCGTTCCACCCATCTTGAGCAAGTGTTGTTCGACAATAAGGAGCGGCATCATAAGCAAGCGTGATAGATCGTCAAGAGATGACCTAGCTTAGAAAAATTCCAGTAAGAAGTTTGTTTTTTTTTTCCTTTTTACTCTAACAATATTCTGAAAGTTTTCTTTAAGTTTGCGATAAAATAAAGAAAGCCTTTCCAGACCACTTAAGACTATTTCAGTCGTGCGTAGAAAATGTCAGTTTTTAATTTTTAACTTGCACAATTTCAGATTCGTAAAATTGATTTCGTGCACATATCAGATGATAAAAAGGCGAATTATGTATTATTTAAAAATAAAAAACTAACGTAAAAGTAAGAAATGCTACATTTAAAGACGTTAGTCTCGCTTCATTTAAATTAAAGCCATTTAAATGTCTCGACGAACAAACGCCCACACATATTGATTTGTTGACCATTTTCCAGTATTAACCTCCCCCCCTCCTCGCTTTTAAGGCACCGATGCCAAAAACCACGGCTTGTAATTAATGAATCTGTCGAAAGTCGTCATCTTTCCGACCATAGAAAGCCGAGTCGCGAGTGATTCAAAGTACGTGATGTCTTTAGAATTGGTTTCGACTTAATTAGAAAAGCCTTGTGTATACCCGCATTATAAGACTTCCCCTCTTCATCTAGTCGTCCTTAAAGGAATCCATGAAGTTCTTCAAAAACTATAAGTTAATACAAACTTCGTGCACTGAAAATAGTCTTATCCGTGTTAATAGTAACGGAACACTACAGCATGGATCGAAGATATATACGAAAAGGTACGTGATTGAATGTTGGCTTTTACTGATAAAAGAAATCGAAGTTTTGGAAATAATACTAAGTTGATATTCGCCTGTAATTGGAAAATTAAGTACCATTCTATGCATGTCATAATGGTTGATTTATTTGAATGCTTCTGTTGATAATCCTCTCTCCAAATCCCCGATTTTAATTCTTTGATGGTCACTTAGGATGATAATTTTCCCTCCGGTAAATAGGCAGTGCCAAAATTAACGACATAATTAATGCACGGGTGAGGAATCCTTTATAATTGACCTCGAGGAGGGAGGGAGTAATAATGAGGAGCAATTTACGATTTTGCAGGCCATGTCCCCCCCCACATGTTGGTTGTGTAACTCATTCAAATCTGCTTTCTTGATGATTTTTGTTAAGGGAATAGATGTGGACACTTAATTAAAATAGTTAGCAATCTGTGAGACGATACTAATCAATGTCCTGTCTGCTGTCGTAGTTCACACCTGTCTCTTGGCTCCACTGGTTGGTGGCGATATACCAGTGACCATTTCTTTTCGCATGTACTTGGTATTGATAGGCTTTAATTTTTAATTTACGAAATATCTTTGCTTGCTTAAAGACGTTAATTTACAGAATTCTTCACCAGCAAGTATTGATGTTGTGTTACTGACACTCAGTTTCAATGAGTACTACGCAAGTTTGCTTGTGCCATTTTTCACAAAACTAACCGATGCAAAGTATTTGTAAAGTGCAGGTTCGAAACCGCAATGAACTTTTACAGATCGCCAAGGTTTTATAAGGTGGGGGTTTCTGTTTTTAAACAGAGGGTGAGTAAAAACTTTTGACGAGATGATTTAAGAAGTTATTTTTTACTTAGGTTAATAAATGCCCTGGTCTCTAGAATAAGGTTCCCAGCTTAGGTAACTTTTCCTTGCCTAAGATGTTAGCGTACTTAGAATTTCCCCTTTCCTTGAAGAAAGGGGATGGTGACAGTGTGTGCACTGACACGATATTTTAATGAAAAATATGAATTCAGTAAATTGTTCTTGGAAGAGATTAGAAAAATTGAAAGAAAGTTTTTATTTTTAAATGTAAACTCCTCCCCCCACAAAGAGAAATAAATGCTAAGATAAGTAGCTGCTAATGTAAGACGAAATCAGGTGAAGTGGTTTTAAAAGCGAAAATCAAACAGTACTTTCCGAAATAATTCAAATAATAAATATAAATAAATTATTCAGTCCGAAAAAAGTCGAAACTGGGACTGTCAGCTAAATATCAGTAAGATAAGGAAAAGAACAAATACAAGGGAAACAAAGGTTGGCGCAACCCCATTGGCAGTTTATATTATTTGAACAGGAGTTTTTCTTATCTCTGGGGGAGGGCACAATGAAACCCTTACATGGCAGAGAAGCAAAAGGATTGAGGTCATTCTATCGTCAATCGAGGTGCGAAGGGGTGTAATAAAATACGGGTTGAATCAAAAGGCACCAGTCCGTGGGAGCAAGGGGAAGACTTGTATGATCGTGTACCAAAAATAAGGAAATCTTGCGTGCGTGAGTGCGACTGGTGGGCCAATCAGATAAGTAGATTGGTGTCATTAGAATTACGGAAAATGCCACCGAGGTTAGGAGTTCGTCGTCTTGTGGGATGGGAAAAGGAATTATTTCCTGGACAGGTAAACTTAATATTACTCGCATCTTAGACACCATCGAACTGAATTTTTTTCAACCAATGGGCAAACGCCGTACGTTATCGTAACTCCTATAACTTAAGAACTTCAAACTTGTTTCTGCATAGGATTTCAATACCATAATCATTCTGAAATGAGCATGCGCAGTTCAGTCGTAACGATGACACGTTTGGCTGTAAGGACCTCGGTTCAAATTTCGTCTAGGAGGCAAAGAACCTTTTAATGGCCTTCGACTAAAGGTGGACTCGCCGTTCTCGTAGAAGTTTAAAGTTTTACTCCCTGAAGTCCAGTTTTTCGTCTCGCAAAGTAAACTAACCACAAGAACACCCCATTTAGAAACAACAGATTGGCTTCGTAACCTTCAGTGCTTCTTTTGTAATTCAAAAAGCATTTTCTTGGGAAAAAAAAAAAGATGTCCAAGAAAATGTTTTGGTGCCGTATCATTTCGATTCATCTGTCACAGATATCGCACTTTCTTGATTTTTCTTATGAAAGACTTTCATATCAGTGATCGCTGAAAAAAAAATTTAGTATTGGGAGGGGGAAGGAGACGGGATCCGAAAAGGTTGAAACGCATTTCTTGTTGTCCAGAGCATACTGAAATAGGAAAATTGCGAATTGTTAGTGACAGAACCCACGTGATTTGCATCCAATTTTACTCGCTCACTCCTATTGAAACATGAAAACAGTTCTATGGCATCGTGGGTGTGTTTAATCTCACGGCAAATCTGGTTTAGATTATCAGAGCCACCAGCGTTCCTCAAAAAACTCAAGCACGTGTGGACGATTTCGAGGCAATGAAGAGAATCGAACATAATAAAAAGATCCAAACCTTCCTTAACTAGATATTTGCTGGAAAGTTATAACTGAAACGTGGCATTTAAGGTCACTTTCATAATATCAAAAACTTTTAAATGATCTCCTTTTTTTTTACTTAATTGTTGCATTTTCAACGGGATGCGATGGACAGTAGCATTGTCCTCCTTGAAAGAACAGTCGCCTGCTGGTGACGGTTGTTTCATGGACGACAGTCAACAATGTTCAGATATTCGTTGGAAGACACCCTACCTTCCAGTCATTGCCGTAACGAGGGCGTGGCGAAAGAGGCGCCAGCCACGGGCGCAAACTAGGTTTGGGGCGCAAAACGTTAAAAATAAACAAATAGATACAATATAAAATAGCGAATTTTTATATTTTTAAATTTTGGCAATATGCCGCTTTAGACACAAATTCTGCAACTCATTTTGATGGGTTAATAGTAAGTATTATACATATTGCATTTAGTAAAATTTAACTTGCTACATTTTAAAATTTTTGTCATTTTTGGCGCAAGTTAGACATTTGCCGCAGGCGCTTCATACCCTCGTTATTGTACAGCTTCCAGCAATATCAAGGGACACGCTCTGTACCAACCCCCACCACCACCATGACACTACCTCGAGAACCTTAAACTGTGTTTACAACACAATGGGCTCATTGCTTCGTGGGGCACCCACCAAACTCTCTGCCTACCTTCGGTACAGAACAAGGTGTATCGTGATTTGTCGGTTCACCGATTCTATTCAATTTCTGTTTGTACCGACAAACAGAAATTGACAAAAGCCTTGTCACACGACTGCGATTTCGTTCTTGACACTGTCTTAGGACCACAGTTACTCCTGTTAGACAAGCTATGTGGGTTATTTTTCCACTGATTAAACACCTGGTATATCAACGTTTTTCAGAAACCACAGATAACGTCCTATTTACTGTATACTCGGGGGTGGGCTTGGGCATTGGCACTGCGGAACTACAGCATCCCCAATTTTTCTCGATATATAAATATATTAATTTATTTATATGCCTGTAATATTTATTTTTTATCAACAATCCTATGCAATTCTCTTATTTTGTATAAAAAATAAAACTCCATGTTGTAGCACTTAGGAGGGCGAAGGACGCTAGCAGATATAGCGCGTAGCAATATGACAAAAGTTGCTTATGCACGTCATAGTAAGATGCGAGCTATTAGCGTAATGCGGCACTGTCCGTCGCGCAGTTCCACTGTTTATATGTAGTTTGCGCCAGTAGTAGTATTAATAGTGCTTATCGTGTTTACTCCGTCTCTTTGAATATTGGGACATTACAATTAAAGGATTTAATTGTAATGTCCAAAAATTGTAAATCCATTCTTTCAATTACAATTAAAGGAATGGATTTTTTTGAAGTAATTTTGAATTATACTAAACTGTAATTTTATCGATAATAAACAATATTTTTTTCACGTTTAATTTTCTATCATAATTTTGATATTTTATCCAAACACTATACATTATAGTTACAGCGTATATGTATATTTCGAAAGTTGCAGTACCCTCACGATTTCAAGCCATGATCCGCCACTGTACACTATACTGCTAAATATCTTCAAGTGCAACTTAAAAGTAATTAAATCCTTCAAAAGAGAATTGACACTTCTCTTGCTGGAACAGATATTACATTCAGGCTTATACAGTTGTTTTGTTTAGAAGCCAGATACTGGTTTTTGGCGCTTAGTGCCTTCTACTGGTGAGAGGACGAAACTGTTTATTTGAAAATATGAAGAAATGGAAACTTTTGAGTGTTACTTGACTTTTTTTTTTTTTTTTCCTGTGTGCGTTTGACTAAACTCGTAAATTTTATTTTCGCGACGCGTTTCATTAAATTTTCACGGAGGATATTCCATGACAAATTGTTTCGAATATTCAATATCAGGCACCAATAACGGACGGTTGTGCAATATCACATTGGATGTGCCAATGGACTATTCAATGATCAGCAAACTGAGTTATGCCCAAATGCTATATTCTGCCAGTCCAGGAACTTGTACGTAGCGCCTTGTATATACCAGGCTTTAATTCCTTTAATCTCGAGTTGATCGGTTAATAATTTGGTCATTAATAACATACGCACCAGTATATTTCATTGAAGGATGACGTGAGTACTTCGGGTGAACTATCCCACCATACTTTTCTTTTTCCATACAGATGGTTTAAAGAGAATTTCTGACTTGCTACGAATTTAATTGGCTAACAATTGGAAGTATCGAAATAGAAATTAAGATCAGAGCAATGTTACATTAAAGCAAAAATTGAATTTTCAATTTAGAAATTTAGTCCTTATAAGGACTAGCTTAAAGGGACGAAGCAAGAATGCTTTTCATCTTCCCCGTTATCTGTAGAGGACAGTGTAGGGATAAGGTGTTATTGCGCTATTAAAGCTCTGATCATGGCAGGAGGATAACAGCAATAGCCGAGCCTCAGTTAGAACTTCATTGGCTACAGCATTGCCATCCATTACCCTCCAAGAGTATTGGATTGAATGAATCAATCACCGCATCTTAGGGTCGATTGATTCTTCCTCCTCTATTCACAATTGACAATTGACATTTATGTCTTTAGGGGTGAAGCAAGATGCTTTTCATATTCCCCGCTATCTGTCGTGGTCACAGTGAGGGTAAAATTTACGAGCAGTTTGCTCGCCCTGAATGGGCATGGAGATTATGTATCGCTATAGGAGGTATTCACAATTATTATCATATTTACTAATTTAGTTATTTTAATATAAAATACTGAAAGGTGTGTTTAATATTTTTAAAATTTTAAGCGAATAAAAAATTTGCTTTAAAATTTTACATTATTAAATGTTAATGTTTAACATTGCATTATGATTTATATAAGTTATCTTATAATTTCAAAACAATTATCCACATAATGATTGTAAAAAACATATTGTATCGATAACGTCATATCATACGTAATTTGTATTCATGTATACTTCGTATTTTTCATTAAAATCGTATTGACATACGTTATGCGTTCATTAATATTGATCCATATTTGATAGTAAACGACATCGATTAAATAATAAACATTTTATCTGCGTTTCTGCTGTTTTTATACAACTGGAAAATAAATACTCTTGTCAATACATTAAGAACAAATTATACTCTTGTCCTCTGAAGCACAAACGTCTTGGATAAAGTGCTCCAATTTTCAAGCTGCGCTAGTTGAACAGAGGATAGAAGCATTGACAAATTATAGACATTATGGAAGAAGAACGTTTCATTTATTTCGATAGTTGAATGGACCATTGCTATTCACAAAGGACTACTCAATAGCAAAATACGATTTTTAAGTTTTATTTCTTTAATATAGAAGAGATTTTTTTTTTAAAAAAAATGGATCCTTTAGCATCCAGAGAAACAAAACGTGCGTATAAATACACAGGATTCTAAAATTATCTTATCGAAATATGCATTCAAATTCCGTACACTAAACGAGGAAATATTATTGCTATTTATCCGAGCACGCGAAAGACTGAAAATGGTCCCAGTGAAATCGATGCAGTATTGAAGATTCCAATTAAATTTAATGAGGTACTGGTGTTCCTTTTCTTTACTAGAAGAATTCAGCATCTCTGTCCCACCACAAGCCTATGAGTTGCTCAAAATAAATGAATGGTTGTTTGTATCGTATGTTTTGAGACGTTACCATTCCATCGATTTTTACTTTTAAACAACTCTGCACAGAAAAGCGATTAAAATTGCAAATTAAACTAAGGAGGACGGCCTGCATTGCTTGAAAAACATTTTTAATTTAAAGTTCAGAAAACTATAAAAAGTGTTCATTTTGGGGCTGATTTAAAATATTTGAGAGGCTAATTAGATGGTGTTGAAATTTCAGTAAAAAAATAAATAAATAAAATAGTCCAGAAAATGGAAATCTTCAGTTTACATTTAACGTCAAAAAAAAAAAAAGTTAAGACATAAGATTCCTTGAGCTATGGTTTATTATACAGGAATTAAAACTCGCACACAAGTTCATTAATTTTAATGTATTTTGAAATGAATTTCTCCATTAAAGTCAGTGAAATATTCTCTCAATTAGGCCTTCATATACTGCTTCTTGTTAACATAATTATATTCATACTGTGTTTTTTTTACTTTAGATGTCTAAATAATAAAATTGTAGCACTTTGCGATATGAAAGTTTCATCACGTATTTCGCCTGCGAAATGTCGAAAAAAATACTCGTATTAAGATTAGAAAGACGATAGAAATATTTCTTGCAAGTCCATAAGTGTAGAAAGTGCAAGCTTTGCTACTACGTAAATGAGAAGCTCCTATTGCAGGACGAGATAAAAACAGAGGTTTAAATAGACAAGTTTTCTTGTGAGAATTCCAATGGATCCTCAAGAGCAAAAGAATTTCCACGACAAGTAAAACAAGCAAGAACTTCACATTTTGCAGGAAAGCCTGGGATTAGATGCCGCACTTGGAATTAAGTGTGTGAATAGCGCCAGGGAAAAAATCAATTGAAAGGGATCGAATAACTGTATGCAATAAAGTGGAGATGAAAAAAAGTTTTATGAATTTTTCATTCTATTATATTACGCAGTTGTCCTCTATTCGTTTCTTTCGTATTGCCAATTTATGTAACACGTCCAAGGACTCGTCGAGGGAGGGCATCTATTCTACAGCTCTTCTCCATCACTCCTAAATACCTTCATCTACACCAACGCCATCTACCACCGACCACCACCACTGGTACTTTCACACTAGTTGGATTAATTTTTCATAGCAGATATCATAGCTAACTTTATTCTTCCATCTTTTTTCCTACACTTAATGATGGCTCTGTTAAGCAGTAGCTGAAGATAGATTCATTAGTGAAGGACCATTTTTTACGGATATATTATTCAGTCGAGCACTTCAGATATCATTTTTAAATGATCAGATAATATTAGTGTTTTTTATGTGCTTTTTATTTATCTGCTGATCTTTAGAGGCAGAGCAACAATCATGGGGTCAGTGATATTCAAAATGTTCCCAGAACGGTCATTAAAGAATATTTTCGTATTCACTGTTATCCTTATATCCCAAAATAATCGTGCAGTACTCCATCCCGGTCATTAACTTCACAACACGCAGCAATTGGGCCCGAACATCCCATCTGCGTTTTCATTCAGTGGTAGTGAAGTGTGTATTTTAACCCTGAGGGTTAATTTCATACAAGTATAATTCGGGTCTCTACGACCTCATGATGGCTTACTGTACTTTTGTTATTCTTCCGAACCAAATGGAGGTAAATTATTCGAAAGGCAAGGCGATATTCTCTCTGCAGCTGATTTGGATCTATCAGTTAAATAAGAAAACCTTTTCCAAGTCCCTTGCATACTTTTCTTACTTTTTCTTTTTTAAATAGAAATCTCAGGAAAAATTTCGTAGTAGACCTCTACAAGTTTTCATGGGAAACAAGACACTTACATGAATTTGAAAATTTATTGTAAACCATTTCTGCCACTGAAGGAAATGACCAGACTCGCATGCAATTCTGGAAAGCATTCGATATTTATCATGCTATTAAAGATATTGTTGAGGTTTGGGACGAAATGACCTCTCAATCTATGGGTGGCATATGGAAGGAGACATTAAAAAGGTTAGTGCACGATTTTGGAAGTTTTGAAAACAAAAATGAAGAACGTTGAAGAAATAGTGGGCCTAGCAAATGATCTGAATCTCGAAATGAATGATGGTGACATAGTTCAACTCATAGAAAGTGCCCCTGAAGAGTTTTTACCAATGAAGAATTGGCCGAACTTGAGGAACAACGTCTTGCAGAAGAGGAAGAACGATGGAAGGATGAGGAAAAAGAGAAACAAGGAGAGGTAGTTAAACAATTCACAGTGAAGGCCCTTGTAAAAAAAAATGTTCTCTGTAGTTAGCGACGTTCTTACAATGGCTGAAGACATGGACCCAAATGTTGAAGGCTACGTATTAGTAAAAAGAAAGTACATGATGCGTTTGCTTGCTATGAAGAAATTTATAATGAAAAGAAGAGGAATAAGCAACGCACATTGGACATTTTCGTCAAAAAAAACAAAGGCTACACTAGAAGAGCCGCAGCCTAGTCCTTCACATAGCGAAGATAATGACGATGCGACTGTGGAGGAAGATTTGGTGATTATTCTGTTTTATAGTGGCAGTAACGCACAGTACAGTTTTATGAGGTTTGAAAATTAAAATGACAATAAACTTATTACTGTTAAGTCCCTAACCCCCATAATTCTGTTGGTATAATTGTATCGACTTGCGTTCTGCCAGATGGAACGGAACCCCGACGAAAATTCGGGTTTACAAGTCGAGGGATGTCTGTATTTCTCTTCCTCGCGACGCTGAGTAGACGGTATAACATGTAGAAGTTTTTAATTCCTGAATTATAGTCTTCCTTGTAGCTTAAATCTGGAACTTTCTTAGTCACAATTTTAAGTAAATTGTCTAATTATTACAGCTAATAATCCATTTTATTTTAAATAATTACTTTGAATATCATTTAAGTTTCGCATAGCACGTTGCCTTCTCAACACAGCCATGGTAACAAGAATGACAAATGAACAATTAAACTATTTGGAAAAATAAAAAATCTGCGAATGGTTTGAACGTAATATGAGTGGCTGGCTAACAAAGAGAACTCGTGTTTCTGGCATTTCTTTTGAACATTTGCCGTAAAATTAAATGGTATACAGTGGAGTGTGCCATAGAATTCTGTTCCTTGGTAGAATTATTTCCAAGTAACTTATAAAAATCTCCAGCGCAGTATTTCTCGGAATGAATGCGACATAAATTCTGGTTTATTTATTAGATTATGAAACGCGAGTGTTAATAAAGTCACGTGATCATACTTCATTTTTTTTTTCTTTACCATCACTAAGAAATGCGAATACTTTCGATTTGAAATATTAAAATACCACTAGCGTTCAATTTTTTGAATTAACTTAAATTCGCTCTTCTTTTTAAACGACTTCACAGTGTGTAGACAGTACCGCCCTCTATCATGCGTTTGTTGGGAATACAGTTAGGTTTATGACTGACATTATCAAAGCCGTCATGGTTTATTTCTAAACGTATAATCCATTATTCTGCCTGTACTACGCGAGTCAGGATATTTTTATTCTCATAAAAAATTAACACAATTCAAGTACTGATAACAACCGACGTTACGTTTTAAATCATAACCAAGTTGGCAGAATGAATCTTGCAGTTCTAGAAGGACTTGAAATAAAATGACTTTTAAATAGAGCTGTAAATATTATAGTTTGAAGCAGGCAATAAATGCCTCTTTAATGTTTTCTGGCAGGTTTACTTCAGCGAAAGCTTTTAGTTAATTCATTGTATTTTCCTGTCCATTATATTTAATATTATTAGGATAATCTTTCAGTGTACGACGCGAATATCTGTTTACAACATCAACACGATTAAAGAACTTTAATGCTAACAAAGTCCTTATATCCTTATAAGGACTGGCTTAAAGGGGCGAAGCAAGAATGCTTTTCATCTTCCCCGTTATCTGTACAGGACAGTGTAGGGATAAGGTGTTATTGAGCTATTAAAGCTCTGATCATGGCAGGAGGGTAACAGCAATAGCGGAGCCTCAGTTAGAACTTCATTAGCTACAGCATTGCCATCCGTTACCCTCCAAGGGTGTTGGATTGAATGAATCAATCACCGTATGTGTAAGTAAAGGTGATATCTCAAAAATATCGGACGATCTCTAGGCCACTCATTCGTGGGCGAAAGATCGTCCAAATCTCAGCGTTGGTTCTACTCAGTGAAACTCGAGTACTGAGCAGAACCGCTCACATTCCGAGGAAAATAATTCACCGGCAAGTACCCCTCAGCGGGCCGTGCCGGAGAACACTTTCCCCGGAGACTCATAGTGCTCCCTTAGGGCAAAACCTAAGAGAGCGAACTCATTTACCCAGGATAACAGCAACAGCCGAACCTCAGTTAAACTTCATTGGTTCAGCATTGCCATCCGTTACCCTATATGGGCATCTCATATAAAATCGATCACCGCATCTCACGGTCGATTGATTCAATTCAAGTCCAATGCTAACAAACATAAAAAATGTGTCATTTCCTGTAACAGGATATCTGATATAAAATGGTGTATAAATTCAAATACGTCTATTAATTACTATTAATCATATTTTAAGAAAAATATTTATTTTCTTAGTATAAATAAAAAGAACAAGAGAATTGTATATAAAAAAAATTATTAACGCACTCAATTTAGTAAAACAAAACTTGCCCTTATTGTAAAATTTTCTTTTAAATTCTTTCCATAATAAAAGTTACTTTCAAGGTAATTTTCTTGTAGTACCCTCTCACAATTCCATTGTTTAACGAGGTCGTTCCGAGTTACTGCAGATTAAACAGAATCTCTAATTAAAAACATTTTAATCTTTCATAATAGAGCTAAGCCTTCAATGACATTAGCGCATGCATCACTAATGCTATCTTGTTCCAATGTCATGTAAAAGCAGAAATTTTTTTTTTTGCGTTTCTCTACAGAATTGGCAATCTCCCAAAGCCAGTTACAACACTATTAATCATCGGAGCATCGCTGTATGTGTGAGAACTCTTCGTACGATGAATGTAATTTTAATCTTTTTTTTTTTTTTTTTTTAACTCGCTCTTAATTTACGTACCCAGTTAGTGAGAGTAAGCTGACATGTTTGGGAATTCCAATACAGTTCCAGTTCTTTACTATCATAATTTCTTAGCGGGCCTTAATTGTACAGCCAATAATGCAGCTGTCAATGTGGTGTGCGCGTGTCACAAATTGCAACACGATTGTTCACTGACAGCTAAAATTTAATGTGAAACAAAATATTGCATCGACATGCCATGACTTTACTTTCCTAGTCAGGAACACCAATCATATCCTCTCCATCCAAAAAATAGCGGCTTGTATCGCCCTGTCATTGACCTTCAGAATGTCATCCGTGGAGCACACATCGATTAGATTTCGGCAACATAAAAGATGTTCGTCAGTGTGGACGTCTTCGCAGTCACAGCTGTCATCATCTGCATAACCCCATTTCATCAGGTTACTTCTGCATCTGGACACTCCCACTCTAAGACGGATCAGAGTCCTCCAGGTGCTGTAGGGTAGGTGATATCCCTTGGTTAACTCTTCCTTAATTATGGGGGCTTCTTGAAGTTGAACCGATTCCCTCCATAGAACAAGACGTCGCTCCTCAGTTTTATGGATCAATGGTTTAGTTCTTTGCATAAAACTATGCCTCGATTTGAGTTGGGAAGCCGCGATGATATGGATGTCTTTCGTCCGTCATCTGCTTTTTTTTTCTCCATCTCACCGGCCACCTGACGTCTTATGCCTGGTGGCGCTATGCCTGCTAAGGGATACAGCTTGTCGACTGGGATTGGTCTTAGGCATCCGGTTATGATCCTAATGGTATCATTTAAAGCCACGGCCACGTGTTTCGCATGGGCGGATGCCACCCACACTGGGGCAGCATACTCCACTGCAATAAAACACACTATCAAAGCCGTTGAGCTAAGTACCTCTGGTTGAGCTCCCCACGTAGTGCCGGTCATTTTTCTTATGATGTTATTTCTTGCATAGATTTTTCCTTTTAGTTCCTGGCAATGTACCTTATACGACAAGGTACGATCCAGCTTAACTCCAAGATATTTGGGATTGCTACAATGTTCGAGGCGTTTTCCTCTCCAGACAATGTTTAATTGGCGTTTTTTTGCTTCCCTGTTGCACAGATGGAAAGCGCATACCTGAGTCTTGTTTGGGTTAGGCTTCAGGCAATTGGTCTCATAATAACTGGAGAGTATTTTTAAGGCTTCTGTAAACCTCTTCTCCACTTCTTCAAAACTCCTTGCTTGACTGCATGTAGCTGTGTCGTCGGCATAGATAAACCTCCTCACTTGTGGGTGGGTTGGCTGATCGTTAGTATAAATATTGTAGAGCATCGGGGCCAATACGCTTCCTTGAGGTAAACCATTCTTCTTATTTCTCCATCTGCTCTTCTTTCCTTGCAAAGTTACGTAGATTCGTCGATTCTGGAGCATGGTTTTAACTACATTCATGAGGTGAAAATCTTTCGTTTTTTGGTACAGCTTGACCAACAGTTTCTTGTGATTAACAGTGTCATATGCTGCTGAAAGATAGAAAAAGCTGCTCCAGTCACAAGCTTCTCGTAACCATATTCGATGTGCTGCGTGAATTCAGAATTTGGCCACAGCAGGACTTTCCGGGACGGAAACCGGCTTGCTCGGGTATAAGTTTCTCGTCAATGTTTGCTGCTATTCTTTCCAGAATCCTTCGTTCAAAAACTTTATACAAGTGGCAGAGGAGAGAAACATGGCGAAAAATCTTCGACTCTGTAGGTTCCTTTCCTGGTTTAAGTAAAGCTACCACTTAAGCTTTCCTCCATAATTTGGGCAACTGAAGAGATTATACACACATATTCTTCAATTTCACCAGCCATTAGATGGTTACCGGACCGAAACGCTTTATCTGTTCTGTCCGAACGCCGTCCGGGCCAGCAGCTCTATTCTCTTTCAGGTAACATATCTTTCCTTAATTCTTCGGAGAACGGAGAGGCTAATGAATTAGTCTCAGCTTCTTTAATGCGCTTAAGATTGGTTTTCAGTATCCTCTTGTCTGTCCTGCCATTCAATAATAGCTGGTGAGCGATCTGGTTTGGCGTGACCTCTGTTACGTAAACTGGAGTTTTAGTTGGATCGTTGCTTAAATTCTTCACCAGTTTCCATGCTCGTCTGCTGTTCTTCTGTTTCATATCCAAATCCTGCAGTAGCTTCATCCATCTCCTCTTTCTACCATCCGTGAGTTTGTCCATCAGTTTTTCGCCTGCCTCAATTGTGTCTACAGCGAAAGGATCCATGTCATATCTGATATTATATTCTTTTAGTTGTTCCGTCTGGTTTTCATTAATCCCAGCGATGTTTTGAGTTCTGCACCCTCGTGGTATGTGCCGCCGAGATACTATTTTGATGGTATGCACGAACTCTTCATAGTTACTTGGATCCGCTTCAAGAGTGTTTACTGTCTGATCGAGTTCCTTCGCAAATCCGTCCCATCTTGCTTTTTTAAAATTAAACCGTCGCTTAAAAGGTACTATCTCTGGATTGATAACGGCTCTTACTTCGCAAGTAACAGGTCTGTGCTGAGTTCTTGGTATCGGCTCTTCTACTATCTTCGTCGCTTGCATTATTTGTTCACTGATAAAGATGTTATCTGGATTATATCCTCTTCACCATCCACTATTGAATGATGGTCTTAACTTGGGATCGTGGATCAGCTTCAGTCCTCTCTCAGCCCAATTTTCCAGCTCAGCACCAATCCTGTCAGTCATTTTGTAGCCCCATGTTAAACTCTGACAATTAAAGTCTCTGAGTATTATTTAATCTTCTGGACGTTAAAGTTGGCAGGTTCTTTGAAGACTAAATCTTCACTAGGTGGCTTATATACCGATGTGATTGTGCAGGAGATCGAGATCAAGGTTAATATCTCTTATATTATTAAGGGATGTCATATGTATATATTTAATATCCAAGTCTGGTTTGGCAAACATAACACTACCGTATTGCTCGTGTGGTCTCTCAGCTACTAATTTCATGCCATGAATTTTTGGTCTACTGCTGTTTACCCCTAAGTGTGTCCTGGATAACTAAAATATCACATTTGCGCGTATCACGCATGTCTGCTAATAAAACTTCATTTTCGGATGACAGTCCTTCAATATTTATTGAAGTCGTCTTAAAAGCTATCCTTGAAGAAGGCTGATTTATAATTCGCATGATAGCTGAAGGATTAGCCAACGTTGAGTTTCAACGTTGCCCAGGGTACGCCCAATTGTGATTTCTGAGTGATCGCTTTTGTATATAACAATCTACGAGGAGGCTCCTTCAATGCACCCCGACATGCCATTAAAAGGTTCAAACAGTCATACTTCATAAATTCCGTGTGTTTATTTTCGGCTGGTCATTATTTTCATGTGACAAAAGTTTGTAAATCTTAGCGCATTAGTATACTTTTATTTTATTTTTTAAATATTTTTGTGTACATGTTACATACGCCGAAAACCTTTTTCTAGAGAGCAAACACGGAACTTTATTTCAAACGTGTTTAGGCCTCCATTCATTAGAAGTCTCACACTGATCGATGGAGTTCATCTCCTGCCTGATGACAATCACAGCATCCACTTAAATGACGGACTTTGATCTCTCAGCTTGTTATTGTAACTATTTATCTACCACAAATACTTTTTTTTTTGTGGGGGAAGGGGTCAATTGTATATTAGTTGTAAGTGAAAGATGAAAAAAAAAAAAAGATGAATTTTTATGCTTGATTTTGGGATGTCTGCGCGGTTAGCCGAGTGGCTGTGCGCTTCGCAACCATATGTCTGCGAAAGGAGTGGCCTGGGTTCGATTCCCGTCGCCAACTTGAAGAACTTGAGGATCTTTCTCAGCCATAGCCAAGTTAGCCGGTCTTGGGCGTGGACTGCAGGGTTTTTCTCCCCAGTTTGGGAGAAAAACCCTGCATCCCGCAAGCAGGCAAACCGGCCCCGTGAACACGCGCATCTACAGACATAGGACACAAGGGGAGGCATAGGGTTACCCACCTTATCCTAGAGACAGCTACGGCTTAGGACTAAGGATAGCTCTGTAACAGGCCACTAGGCCTAATACGTGAAGGGAAGATGATGATTTTGGGATGGAACATCTTTCGTCTTTCTTTCAGAATGAAGGAAGAAACATGAAATAACGTGTTATAAAGAACCTTTTTGTATGATGTCATTTTTGACCGACAATTGTAATCTTTCATCTTTTAAAACAGGCCACGTGGCCGGAACACAGAATTATCAGGCATAATCCACTAATAGTCGTAATAGCCTTAATTGCTTCCACCGTAATTTCTCTATAATGTTTCTGAACTCTTTTTATTTAGTTGCATCGGTCTGTAGTTTACATTCATTTGTTTGGCAAACGTTTTCTGTGAATGGCAGAATGGTAAATATTTTAGCCTTGCTGGCCAAGAAGTAAAATCAAGGATATCAATCTATGACAGAAAAAAATATTTCTATTTTTATAATTGTCACGAAACGAAATCCATTTAAAGGCCAACGCAAGTAACACAATCAGCGAGTGTAGTATCACCGACCTCTATCCTAGACATTTAGTTGCATATATTTTAAACCATCTACGAACCATTTGAGTATGAGGTTACCTCTCCAGAAACTCAGTGATCTAAAAGGTCACTCTAAATCTCATTGAGTGATTCAGAATGACCACTACTAAATTCATCTGTCTCTTGTACTCCATTGAGTGAAAAGTAAAAATCCACCACTGGGTAGATCCCAGAATCTGATGCCAAATCCAAATTTGTTTGAACTAAGAAAGTTTTTGAGTCTATCCTATATGCCCGCTGTGACAATTGACATTTATGACTTAAGGGGTGAAGCGAAAAGCTTTTCATTTTCACCGTTGTCTGTTACGGTCACAGTGAGGGAAAATATTATGATCAGTTTGCTGGCTCAGAATGGGCATGGAGATTATACATCGCTGAAGGAAGTTAAAATGGCTTTTGGTCTTTTGTGTTTGAATGTATCCGTAGGCTCATAGGCTACAGCTTACTGAACTAGATCATTGGGATGAGTGGACGTCTTTAGGAATAACTTTGCAGCTAAAGTTTGTAGGAAGGAGAAGATAAGGAATATTTATATCTCGGCGAAGCTGATGATTGCTGACGAACCATGGGGCGTTTAGGATCATTCGCAAGCATTTGTTCTGAATCCGTTGCAATTTGATAATATTTGTAGTGGAGGTGTGGCTTCAGGCTGGAGAAGCATAAATAACTATAGGATGAATCGTCAGCTGGTATAAAAGTAGTTTGATTCTTATGTTTAGCTTGCTGCTTCTGTTTATTAGGGGGGTAGATCTGAGCGATGACTTTAGATGCCTTTTGTACATGTAGCCTTGATGTGTTAGTTAAGTTAACTTTTTGTCGAGGACGACACCTAAATATTTCGTTTCCGTCTTCCAGGGAATTTTGGTGTTGAATAATAAGATGTCTCCTACAGGAGATATCGACATTTTTGTGAAGAGAACAGCTGGACCTTTTGGAGGATTTACTTGCAGTCTCCATTTGGAGAACCATCTTTCTAATTTTAGGTTTTCTTGAACATTTCTAGTAACGAAATGTGGTCGGAGAGATCTGACTAATAATGCCATGTCATCTGCATACAGGACCATGATGGATGACATTGGGTTGTGCGGGATATCAAACATGTATACAGAGAACAGCAATGGAGCCAGTAGTGATCCATGTGGCAATCGGGCCAAGATGGGTCGCTGAGATGAGGTAGTGCCGTTAATCTTGACTTGCGTGGTCCTGTTTTGCAGATATGAACTAATTAAATGTCTCAATTTCATTGAGATACCAACTGAGATAAATTTATGTAGCAATCCAAAATGCCATATTTTGTCAAATGCTTTGGATAGGTCAAGGAAAACAGCTCCCCTCTATTGACACCAGTTGTAGCTGATAGTAATGTATTCCACTATTCTGTGGATTTAATGAGTAGTACTGTGGTATTGCCGAAAACCCAACTGCTCTTTAGGAAGGATGTCTAGTTCATTTATTGAGGCTTGAAGACATGCGAGGATGACCTTCTCCGCAATCTTGCTTAGGTTGGAGATGAAACTGATTGAACGATAATTTTGAGGCAAGTGAGGATCCTTACCTGGCTTATGTATAGGAATTACATCGGCCAGTTTCCAGGTGGAAGGAAAATATTGAAGACTTAGGATTGTATTTATAATTGTGGTCAGGTGCACTACTGCTTTTCGGGGCAGAAGTTTGATCACCCGATTAGTAATACCGCTGGCCCAGGAGCTTTTTTATTTAATTTTTTGACAAAGCATTCCCTGGTCAGAGAATATTGGGGGAAGGGATCTGTCTTTTGTTTCTGATATTTTTCAATAGTCCCCAGATGGAGTGATCAGTAGGTGAAATGGAGGCTAACTTTTCTTCCCATACTTGGTCTCTATGAGCTTTGAGTGTATCTCTTACTGCCCCATTTAGTCTGTTTAGAGCTACTTTATCTTGTGGTGCATACGTGTTACGGAATCTTTTCCTAGCTTTGTTTTTGTCTCTGATCAAGTTTATGATGTCTTCAAGCAAACGATCTGGCTTGCGGGCAGATTTGTAGGAGGTAGCTACCGTTATAGCAGAATTAATTTGTTGTGTGAGATTTGTAACTGCAGTTTCTACTTCTTCTTTTGTGCGTATGTGAGGAACAGATTCAATATAATCCTTCAGTGCTGTTGACAGTCTTTCCCATGCTAGGTAGGAGTGAGGAGGAGGAGACAGGTATTGTTTTCCCAGCTGTTAGAATTGGGTTGTGATCGGATGATAGTTCATCCAAAAATATGATGCTGTATTCAAGTTTGATATCCATATATCTATATCCGATATTGATATCCATATAGCTATATCCAGGATGTCAGCAGTGCCAAACGTACTGAGATGAGTTGGTTCGGTGGGGCCTGCCACAACAGCGTTGCTTGATCCTAAGTAATTGGAAAGGATGCAACCATTCTTGTTGGTGGTTATGCAATTCCACGCAGGGTGTTTGGAGTTCAGATCCCTGGCTATAATGGTGGGCTCTCTGACGCATAAGATGGCATTTAGGTCAGGATGTAGTCGAGATTTTTGGGGAGGGTTGTAAACTGAGTAGATTTTCAGTCTGTCAGCGGAGCTGGTGACTACTTCCACGCCTGTGATTTCAAGGTTAGTGGTTGAAGGGTTGCTCACAGAGGTGCTTAATGTATTTTTTAATGACGATGGCAGTGTCTCCGCCTCTGTAGAGTAATCTTTCATTTCTGTATAGGCGATAACCCCTTATTTTAGGATTGTCCTTGGGTCTTAAATGAGTTTCACTGATTAATATAACATCTGGTTGATACCTATATGTGAAATATCCGAGTTCCAGAATTATTTGCATTCCATGCAACGATCTGAAGAGATGCTGCAATGAGTTTATCACTATTCATTTATGAGAGCTGTGAGGATGACCTGTGTTTCACGAGGAAATCGTTTAGTGGAGGTTGCAGTAGGTTTGACAGGCTTAAATCTTGTAGCATGTTTGCTGGTGAGGCCGTAATAACAGCTGTTAGATTTTTAGTTGCCATTGGTTGATTTTGTTCTGGTATTGGTCTATTTGTACTGATCGCATCGGCATAACTTCTTGTTTGCTTTTGGGTGTCTCTATTTTTGGAGGTCTCCCACTGTGGCCGCTAAGTCTCCGGTTTTGATGCCTGGGCTTCTGGAGTTCTTATACTGTAGGAGGAGGGCTGATTGACTGCCTCCATCCGTCTGTTCTTTGGGTACTGAATACATCCTTTGTACTTCGCAGGATGAGGGCCACTGCAGTTGGCACATTTGGCCGAGGTGGTCCTCGACTTTGTGCAGATATTGGTTGGGTGGCTGTCCCCACATTTCAAACATCTCTATTCCGCTCTACATAGATTCTGGGCATGGCCAAACCTATGGCACAGCCCAGAAGATGATCTTTTACGGAGTGGTTCTAGTGTGACGATGAGTCCACAGACTGTTCTTAAAATTTACAAAAATATCTACAATTTAAAAATTTCTACTATGACCAATGCCATGGGAGTCTTGTCTGCTTTGTACATTCTGCTGACCTTGACTGGGGGAAGATCCTGAGAATTAAGATCAGCAGCTATTTCTGCTGTGTCAATGTCTTCACAGACACCACGAAGGACCACTTTTAATTAATTTTTTTTCCGAGCTGAGAGCAAAGGTATGATACTGGATGCCTCTATCGTCCAGTTCTTTGGTCAACCTTCTATAGTCTGTCACTGTTGCTGGCTGGATCTTTATGCCTTCATCATGTTTTTGGTCTTGATGAAGCCAATATGCAGATTGGACATTGTGGATTTTAAAGCTGCCCACTTCTGCTTTTCTATAAGGATGATCGGAGGCACCTTTTCTTTGGGAGAAATAGCGGCGTCCGAACCTTGAGCATCCTGTTCCATTTCGTTGTCCTTTTGCGGTTCTTCTTCGCTTTTTTTGCGTGCGCGCACTTGTACAAAGTCTGAAGGAGTAGAAGGCACCGATTCTAACTGATCTTCTGCGACAACGTCTGTTACACTTTCCGGTGGAAACGTGTCGTAAAGTTTCACTTTTCCCGGCCAATTGTTGTTAAGTAGTTCACCTAGTCTTATAAATTCTTTATATACCTCCTCGAATATTGTCTCATTTATCTGTTTTTCCATGACAATCAATGTGAAATATCTAAAATTGAAAAAAAAAAACCTTTACCGGCACTTATGCAGGACTGTGAATTTTTTGGGTTTCAATGCTTCGGATAAATCGGGAAATTCACTTCTCACTGAAGACGAGATTCAGAATCGAGCCAAACCAAGACCACCGAATTGCATTTTAAGGCCACTTTCACTTGAAAGCTCGATTAACTGTTCTTTTTTTTCGATAACGAAAGGTCGTTCTTGTGACTATAAGCCTGAAATAGATCTCGAACTCGCAGAAATTTCTTATAAAAGTTATCCGGAAAATGTTGCAGAATTTTGAGATGGTCACAAATCCTTTCCAGAAACTCGGAATCAACAAAAAGATCATTTTCCATTAAAAAGGATTCCAATGTTGGAAAAGGTGCAATTATCTGTCGTTTACATAACTAATGTACAACACCAGTTTTTTTTGTTTTCTCTCGAATGCCTTTATTTTGTCGTAGGCATAAAGAACAGTTAAAGAATTTCCCTGAAGGGGGAGATTTATTTCATTTAATTTCGAAGAAAATGTCTGAAAGATAGTAAGGTAATGTTGATAACCATGCTTCGTCAACAAGGAGTGATGCAAAATTAGAATTACTTTCACTTACAAACAGTAAAACTTCATGCCTTAATTGAAATGAGCTTGTTAGTACTTTGCTCTGGAAATCCAGTGAATTTCAGAAGGAAGCAAAAGTTGTGTATATTCACTGCCCATTTCATCGCAGAGTACTGAAAATAACCTGTTATTTAGCGGTATAGCTTTAATAAAATTAACTAGCTTTACAGCGTTCTATAGCACAGTTTTAAATTCTGGTGGCATTCCTTTTAAAGGCCAACCTTTCCCTATGTATGAAACAATGCACCCGATTCATATCCGGAGCCACTTCCTTGACCATAGAAACAACCCCACTATGCCTGCCTGTAAGGGCGCGAGCTCCATCCGAACAGAAGTCCATACATTTTTCCCAATGGATCCCTTGGTGTATTATGTAGAGTGTGAAATATTTCTTCTCCAGTTGTTCGGGATGATAAAGTTCTACAAAACAGAATGCCGTCAGGAATGTTATTATGCGCATATCTTACATAGCATGTTAACTGCGCATCATCTGTAACATCAGTAGGCGCGTCTATTTGTAACACATAATAAGGGCTCTTCTTAACTCTTTCGATTAACTGAGCTTCTACGTCACCTGCCATATTGTTAATTCTGCGACCTACAGTGTCATTGAAAGAGGAGTCAAATCAACATCTTTTGAGTAGCTTGTTACCAAGCATAGTTTTTACCGCATCTTTTATAGCTGGAAGCAGCAAATTTTCCCCGATAGAATGAGGTTTCCCTGTTTCCGCTATGGGCAAACTTAAGAGATGGATACTTCCAGTGTCTTGCTATTAATCGAACTCATGGCCGAAATTATCTTTCCCGTGATTTAATGTCACTAAGCATCGCTGAAATTGGCTTTTTTATTTTTATTTTTTCATTTTGCTTATTTTTCACATAACGTTTAGTTTCTAAATGTCAGGGTTCGCAGGTTTCATGCACTCGTTCGATAACACTTCATAACACAAAACACACCGAGGTTTCTGTTCACTTTCATCTCCACACCAAGTAAACCCGAATTCCAAATATGAACTGTTATATTTCCTATTGTAGTTTTTCTTTGAACTGCTTGTTTTTAATTCTACTTTAATAGTATCAGATTTACTGGCCGTTACAACACGTGTATCATAATTAGGGTTAGCATCACCTGTTTCATTTGCTCTTCTTTTCCAAGTCCTAGTTCTAAGCCACTTTTCCATTATTAAAAAACGTTTCCTAAAAATATATAAATGCTGGGGTTAATTCACGACACAACTTCGTCCAAGTGTCATTTAGCACTTCTGGAGGTATACTGAGCCTTGGTTGAAGGAGGAAACCCTTCAACAATAAAAATCAATAAACAACACGCCATTGGTTGAAATGTGGATAACACATGTTCACTTCAAATCTGACAAAAGAGCAAGGGAAGGCGGAAGCAATAAATCTATATTGTTGTTCACTTCATCCCTCTTATTATTCGTCATTCTGCCTCTGCGAATTATTGTAGTGCCAGAATGGCGAGTAATAAAAGAAGGGTGAAGTGAACAACATGGTTTTATTGCTTCCGCCTTTGAACATTGTGATGCTATTTGTTGTTGTTTAAGTCTCTATTTGATTTCAATAATTTTTATTTACTTATTCAATTTTAATTTGTTTCGATAATTAAAATATATTTATTTAATTAATTTAAGTCTGCCTGCAGACCACCTGTCCCATCGTCGCGGACCACAGGTTGAGAAACATTGAACTAGATAATCTTAGACATTTCAACTGAAAAAAAAAATCTGCCTATAGACCACCACGCATTTATTCTCTCCCAGACAAAACTTCATCTCTTCAGTTTTCGTATCCTAATGATTCCTTCTTATTTCTTAATCATGCGAGCAGCTGTATTACATACCAAATATCTGTGTAATTTTTAAAATTAAAACTTCCACGAGTGTTTGGGATCCTGTATGTTCTGATCAGGTATTCCAGCCATTACAAACTGTACTAATACTTTTAATTTTTGTTCATACTTAAGTGATTTTTTCTTCACTGGCCTTAATCACTCAACCTAATGTTTCACTCTGTATTTAAACTACACTGCTTGGAAATAAGTCAACGGACACCCCATAGATAAGGTACATAGTGCCATGTAATGAGTACGCGTTTGTAGTTGGTATAAATTGAAGGAATTTCATGCTTCCCAGTCGGTGCAACTGTGTCTGTATGAAATGGCTACGAGAAGGGAATTAAGGGAGTTTGAAAGATGCGTTGTGATAGGATGCCATGTTGCAGGCCTAGCTATCGGCAAATTGTTAACAAATTGGGCCATTTCAGGTCAACAGTCAATGATGCCATACTGAGTGGAAGTACACAGAGTCACGAAACTGCCCGTAGGGTACTACGAAGGATAATATATAAAACCTCCATTTGTCGGGCCGGTACGTTGATTGCGGAGTTCCTAAAGCATCGACTAGAACACGAACACAACATTCATGAGGTTGTACACAACATAGGTTTCCATGGTAGGACCCCAATATGCAAGCCCCACATTATCAGAACCAACATGCAGCATCGCCTTCAGTGGTGCGAAGGGTGTGTACAGCAGGACATTGAATCTTGGAAAGCTGTATTATGAAACTGAATCATGCTACACCCTCTACCGAGCAGATGGACCGGTGTGGCGCATGCCAGGGGAACGTCTCTTACCAGAATGCGTAATCCCAACTATGAAATTAAGAGGTGGCGGCGTGATGGTACAGTCCTGGGTTTTCTGGTTTAACCTCGACCTCTGTTTACGGTACCACGAACGCTGACCTCCGAGAGGTTTCTGGACAATGTAATGCTTCCTTTGTGGCGTTTCTACAGAACTTGCCATTGTTACTTTCAGCAAGACAATGGCATGTGTCATAAGGCTGATGCTGTAACTGCGTAGTTTGGGGATACGAGCATCACCTTATTTGACTGGACTCCTGAGCTCGACTCAGTTGAACATCTGTAGGATGGACCGGAGCGTCGTGTGAGATCAAGCAGGTCGGTTCGACAAACAGTACAGGACTTCATTACATGCCTACAGGAAGGATCCAAACTTCATGTTTGGATCCTTTTTCCTGTAAAAAGTATGCCCCGTAGGATCGCTGCAAAGAGATCCTACATTTTATTAACGTGGGCGACATGGCTTTATGGTCCTCACACTATGATTGACTTTTTTGTAGGCAGTACATATGCATGAAATGTGTTATACAGGCTTGAATGTACATTTCCAGCTTCGGTTCTATACTAGGGTTTGTGTCACCTTTATTTTATATCCTTTATGGTGTAGGAAAAGATTACGTCAATTAAAATGAAAAACAATTTTAAAGGGAAAAAAAGTGAAATATAAAAAGATATCATTGCACAAAGTGGCATCCTAGACGAAATCAGAACTAGCTATATAGAAATGAATGACGTCACATCCACTTTCTTTTGTTTAACAAATAAATATTTTTATAGGATTCGGCTTTCTATTATATATGAATATTTTTTCTTTTTATCTTACGCCATAAGTATTTTTAAAATACAAATTTCAGATATATTTCTATTTTTCGTTTTCTTTGTATTATTCGTTCGTAGTCCGTCGTTGCCATCGGGAGTCGCGGTCTCTTCTGTATTTTGCCGTAATATTTTCGTGTTTGGTGATGGATCATTTATCTGGATGGATGTTCAAAATCCCGATGTTGAACGAACTCCCTTCTGCAGCGGCATCGTTATTTCAGCTCTTTTAAACAAAAGGCATGATTTGTTTTGTTTACGAAACTCCTGCGACCTCATTTTTAGTGGGGGGGAAGGTCGTCATTTGTCGTTTTACGATACAAATGGCAGAAAGAGATGCCTTTGGACCTTCCTACTCACTTTAAAAGAAAACTTTCCTTCGTTGTTACGTGAATCGAGGGATTTTCTTGTCGACTAGATGACAGTTAACTTTAGGACACATTTAATTCGAAAATCGAAGTAAATTGCTCTGTTCCCAGGCAACAACGTGGTCTGTTGGCCTCAGAGAAGTTTCCTGCGAATTTCTGCGCAATTTAACAATATCATAAAATTGTTTAAAAGAGAACTTGTGACGTAATGGGATAATTGTGATGCAAAATTATTGTGTGTGATGTCACAAACCAAGCAAATTTATTTTATTCCTTTTCTAAAACATTTTGAGAAGAGATAGATTTCTTAAAATATATAAATATATTTTTCGCATTTATTTATGAAATGAAAATTTTAGAATCTTTCAAAAGCAAATTATAAAGAAATATTGAATGAGATTTCCTCAGTCATGTTTTCTATCCGCGATGCCAAGTCACGTGGTTACACACCAATCAGAGACTACTTTCCTTTCATACGAATACTTCGTCTTCATCAAGACGAAGTTTTATCGTATTCAGTAAATCCTAATAAAGTCAGCAAATTTATCCCTCTTTGTTTAATTAGTTTAATTTTTATTAATTGACGCCTTGTTTTCTGCTAATGCACCTACTCGGAGAAAGACGACGACGCTCCTAAACCGCGTGACACACAGAGGTGTTAACTTAAAATGGTCAATATTTATTAATTAAAGGCATCTCGAGATGCACGTGCTTGCCCTTATTAAACCGGAGATTGCGTTTCTTACATTTACAGCAGATGACCGAATACTACGCATTCTCTCCGAAAAACAACTGAACAAAAATTAGCGGAATGTTTTTGTGGTAAGGTCAACTTAGAAGTGAGATTAAGCAGCACCCAGGAGGTTCGAAATGTTTGTTTTTGAATCGAGCTGATCAAATCTATGAAGAGGAAACCGAAACCATATCGAAAATTCTCCTGTTTGCTGTGGTTTATCCTTGGAGGTTTGCTAAGCATCGTCAATCGCGCATCTACCCTAAATTAAAAAAAAAAAAAAAAAAAAAAAAAAAAAACTCCTTTCACTCTCTTATTTCTTTCTCTGAATAGGGAGGTCCTTTCTTTTCAGCGCAAATTTGAACTGTTTGTTCTTGAGCCTGTTATGGTTACTTACGGGATTTTTCATTTCCCAAATCGAGAATTCTATTAACTGATCGGGAATTATCGTTTGCCTTAATAAGGAGACAACCGAAGTATAAAGAATCCGAATAAATGGTATCCGACTGTGAGAGATGGTCTTAATGTTTTTGTTATTCTCACTACGAAAGGTTAAAAAACTGGTCATTCTTATAACTTATTGGGAAATAATGAGATTGCATTATTGCTCAACAATTTTATCTAAAATGTCCTTTCACAACATCGGAAATCTGAAAATTCGCCATTTTAACAAGTCCACAGAGGTCATTCAGGAAGCACCACATCAAAATCGGGTGTGCTGTGATGGGTTATGGGATGCTTCATTATCACAGCTCAAAAATGAGCTCATTTTTTATTTCATCCTAATTTGGAAACTTTCTCTGGAATCAATGCGCAGGCTTGGATATAACCGGCATTACTAGAAATGACTGCTCTCTCCCAAATGTAAAATAAATAAACTTTCAAAATTTCTGAATTTTTTTTTCCTATTCAGCTAGGGTATTCCACATTTGGCTCTCGTATACTCACTGCATTTTACGAAGAAAGTATTCGTCAAATTAAAAAGAGTCGACCGGAACATTAAGAGTGTTTTTCAATTTCAAAATTGAAAGGGCCCGGATGTGTTTTACAGTTGTGTGATATCGAATTAAAATTTCTGCGTTTCTCCGCTATTTTACATGAAATGAACGACCAGAACGATCCCGCGCTTTACAAATTCTAATACTGAATCGTAATCTGTTAAATAGAAAAGGATATGACGGAAGGATAGTAGAAGGTCGCGAGCGGGAGTATCGCGACGATTGACGTTAATATACAAATCTCAACCATATAGAACTGAATTACTAAATCCCTTTTTTTTTTTTTTAAGCTCTCGATCTATTCCAGGGCATCGGACCTAAATCGACTCTTTCTGTTACCGGAGAGACAGTACTTAGAATTCTTACATCTTCCGTACAGACTACGGCTTGGATACGTCTTTTGTCCGTACTGCTGCCTCGCACGTGAATCAGTTTGAAGATTTTGGATCAGGATTTTTGTTGGAGGTGGTGAAGTGTAAAGAGGCAACTCGCGTCGTGGATGGCAGGGCCTCACGTCTAAATAATAACGTGAGGGTCGTGTAAAACACATCCACGGGAATCTTACAGACAGTGGGATCTTGCTTTATCGTGTTCGTCTTGTCATGCTCACTTTGACTGCTGTTGTTAGTACGCCTTTTCTCGGTGGGGGTGGAGAAAACTTCAAATGGCTGCTCAATGTCAGAAGATAGGAGATAAATACGTGTTTATCTTTTTTTCTTTTTTTTTTTTCAAAAAAAAAAAAAAAAGAAAGAAACTCGTTTGAAATATTTAAAAGAAAATCACTTCAGTGGAATCTGGAAACTATTAAATAACAATTGTAAAAACGCGCATTAAATTAACAATGAGTGATGTAGCTCAATATTATGAAATGTATTTTATACTCTTTGTTTTTGGCATTGTTGTCTATAATTACTTTGAATCCAGTTGAAGATTACACTTTTATTTTATATTAGGAATAAAAACAGTTTACGGCGACTTTCACTCATATCAATAGCGTTTCGAATATCTATTTAAAGCACCGAAAAATTATCCTGATGGTCTATAATTTTATCCTGCTGTCACTAGAGGATATCAAAATAACTTTCGTAAAATATTTTAATGTTGACCGACTTTTTTTTTTGCAGCATCTCCGTTGTAAATTTCTTTTTGTTTTTGTGACCAAAATTTCATTCACTGAAATAAATATTCATGCAAAAATAATAGTTGTAAATATTCATAATGTCTAATACTAAATAAAAGTACTTAATATAAGTATAAATACTATATTGAGATAAATACTACAATAGAGATATATTGAGCTTCGTGTGACAAAATATACAAAGAAATGAACAGGAAATGCAGTAGAAAAATGCAAAAATTGTGGGGTATTGTACAAATGTGTTGGGATTAGCGCATCTTAACTGCAATTATCAATAATGAGGGTGTAGCTCCTTATTAAAACCCTACAATAGAGATATTGTAGGGTTTTAATAAGTACTAATCAACATGTTGAGTAGTTTGCAAACAAAGCAGTTTGAATAACAACTTCCAGATTTTTTTCTCAAATTAAGTTCATTATATTCAGTTTAATTAAAATATCGCATAAATTCAGATTATTAACGAATTTTTTTATTAGCATATAATATTTTCTTTTAAATAGGAAATGTCTAGGCATAGATGGTTATCAAAGTCCTTTTTAGGACTTCCAGGGTAACGAATGGCAATGCTGTAGCCAATGAAGTTTTAATTGAGGCTCGGCTATTGTCGTTACCCAGCCATGACTAGAGCTTTTAGCTCAATAATACCCCATCCACACAGATTTTCTTCATTCAGATGACGGGATAAAGAGTCAAAGACTCAGTCCATTTCCCAGTTCTTTTAAGAACTTGTGTTGAGATAATATAGGATGCTCATGGTAACGGATGGCAATAGCCAATGAAGTTTTAACTGAGGCCTGACTATTACCGTTACCACCATGACCAGAGCTTATAGCTAAATAACAACCCATCCACAGATTTTCTACAATCAGAGGAGGGGATAAAGAGTCAAGGACTTGGTCCATCTCCCCCCCCCCCCAAAAAAAACGTTTGCGTTGATATAATGAAGTGATATTTCAAATGGTAGTCCTATGTTTTCTTTGCCTGCACGTGAATAATGTGAAAAGAGCTTTATTCTGGCAGTCATCGTTCTCACGACACGTTAGGTTCCATACCACCGTCGTATAGCAATTCACTGCTTTTATTTTTTCAAATCGTAGTGGAGGAGATTATTCAATACGCCCTACGTTTATTTCAGTTATTTAGAGCTCACTTGTTGACTTGGTATAAGTCTGTAGTACTTTGTAGCGGATGTCGCGTGGGAATTGTAATCCTGTTGAGGCTTTCAACTAGCAACATTCTCCTTTGCAGCACTTCAGTGTTTATCATCGCATGGACCGTGAAATTGAATAACAACGATGTAAGTTCTAACAGAATCTATCTAAACACCTTGCAAGTGGCATCCTCTTTATACGAAGTGATGCGAGTGAAGCATCCCCAGGAAGATTTCTCCATCTCGGTATTACAACATCCCCGCGTGCATGTGCTTGTTCGAGGGGTCTTCAAATACAAGGCGAGAGCGAGTTTTGTAAATAGACTGAAGTTGACCGAAATGGTCGAAGTGTTTGGGATGGAGTGACAGTTTTCAAACCGGGGGATTACTATGGAAATGTTCGTGTTTATGATCGATGCCAAAATCTCTTTCGCTGTTCAAATAGCGGAGAAAATTCAGTTTTGCAATCGGAAACATTTTCTGCTTGTTTAGTAACAAATCCCTTGGCAGATCGTTTTAAAATGCGAAATGCAAATTTGAATAGGTCTCCCTATCGTATGGCCCGGGGTTTTGTTTCGGATGAATTATAAATTGAGCATAAAGAAAACGCAAAAAAAAAGTATTTCTCATGAATAAAAAAAAAAAAAAACTTCGCCATGCTATATTAGATGGCAAAGTGTTGATACGCGTAATACAATGTTCTTGTAAGTCTCGAGATTCATCCTCGCATGCTTTGACCGAGAAAAATTTTTGAAATTTCTTCTAGAACAAAAATGAATTTTCTTTTCGACTTCTACAGTTTACGGGGAGTTTTTGTTCAATTTTCGTTTCTTTCCCTGTTTCTTCTATTTTTTTAGCTTTTCCTTACCCTTTTCACCCCTCCCTCTTTATTGCTGGTTTTGTTCGGTTATCATTATTACCAGGTATTTAGACTATTGGAAAACACCAAAAAGTACCTGGTAAAATGGCTATTTACACAACTGAAAGATGTATTTGTGCAAATTAATAAATTCTGTATGTGAGCAAAGAATCAAAGAGCAAAGAGGTCCACCTTCAACTTTGTGTTCGGGAACTAATGAAAGCGCGATGACTTTGGTTTTGCGAATGCCCGCTGAACGTCTCTTATTAGAACACGTGACCAAAGCGATGAAATTCGGAGTTGGCTGTGTGATGGTGTGGTCCTGTTTTTCTCAGACTTCTGTTTGTGGTGACAAAAACATTAAACTCGGCGACCCGAACATTTTGAACATTGCTTCCTACTTTGTGTCAGTTTCTACGAAACTGACCATTGTTTCTTTCAGCAAGTCAAAGCATCGTGACATAAGGCTGTCGCTGTAATTGCGTGGTTTGTGGACATAAACATGACCACACTTGTTTAGCGTCCACAGTCTCAATCCTACAGAATATCTGTGGGATGAACTGGAGTGTCGGATGATGTCAAGGGACGGCCACACCCCACAACAGTCCAGGACCTCATTACATTCCTATGCTCCGTAGGATTACTGCAGCCAAAGGAAATCTTACATCTTAAGGTGGGTTCCATGGCTGTTTGTTCCTCACGCTATGGTGTCCATTGACTTCTGTCCTGGCACTCTATAGCGTTTGACTGTTCAGAAGCAAAACAACGTAAGAGGAATGAGAAAAAGAGAAAAAAATTCAATTTCTTAGACGCTGTGAAGGCAATATCTGCAACATCAACTGCCTGGTTGACGAGTGGTTGATGGATTTGCTCTCAGACCAGCAAGCTGCCGGTTCGAATTCAGCCGTGGGCTGGGTATTTGAGATTATGTAGGCGAGAATATATTTCTCGGTGTGTGAAGCCACAACTTGCTTCTTGGAGGTCTGAAGTGTCTTGAAAAAGTTCCATATTTGGTCTCAAGAGCAGCGTTTCCGGATATATAAATCACGTTCATATAAAAAAACAAATGCGTGCCTAGAAAGACTGGAGATTAATTCTTCCAAGAAAAGGTCTCATTTTGTCCTGATTTGAGTGTTTTCAAAAATAAGATTGGAATAAAAATGTTCATTTTTTTTGCGAGAGAAAAGAGGACGATCCCACCGAAAGACTGTTTGCATCAAGTTCATCTGTCGGACGTGCTTATTGACGAATATTTCATGGAAATCGCCTCAAGCGATGTGAACACCGGAGTTCATTGGGTGCTCCTCCGATTGTGATTGGATAATCTTCTGGTTTGCACTTCTTCTCACACGACAGTCTCTCAACTAAATCGTTTTGTTTTATATCAGTTTCTAAGATGTTTCTTCATATCTGGCGGACGCTAGTGTTCCATTGGATATTTTCTTTAAAACATTTCATCGATATGTCGGAATATAAAAGCAATGGGAACTTTTTTTAAGGGGAATGCCTTTTATCGAAAGCGAAACGTGTTAATAAGGTGAAAATACAGCGATTTATTGAGTCGGGAAATACCATTAGAGGTAAGAATCTGTATGCTGGTACGGTTTTATATTCTACCACTAAAAATAACTATAAATATAACAATTAGATTTATTCCTGTGTTTTTATTTGAAATATTGCTTATTACACAGCTATTTTGTATTTTATTTTTCATTATTATGAAATCAACAATCGACCAGGTACTGAGTGCATCGCACATTCTTCCTTTTTTCTTTCTGTTTGTCATTTGTGAGAATTTCCACGAAATGGGAAAAGTCTAAAGGTAATTGTATTTACGCAGTTTTGTATTTCTACCCATAAACTAAACGCAAATCTTTCTGTATTTAGTTTGACTGGATAAGCTTGAAATAGATTTTCTTAAATAAGAAAAAAAAAAGACTTAAAAGAGCATGACAAGGCAAAAACGTTGCTGTCCATCTTATCTAGCTAACTCCAAAATCACTCAAAAAATGCATCTCTGATCAAACATGGTGTGGAGCTACTGCTCGCCTTTCTCCAATTGCTGCATTAATTCCTGGAATTTTTAGATTGTCTTGTTACAGTTTTCTATCGTCTGTTACAAATAATGCAACAATAGGCACCTGATTATATATGCAACGAATGAATGAGAAACATATCTTTCATTGTTGCTTTTTTTGTCTATCGATTGTTAAATCTCGTATTGTTAATTTCCTTCTACTGTGTTGAGAGATTTCAAAGTTCTCATGAAATATGCACTCAAGCCAATGAGTTCTTGCAAATAGTCATTATGAGAATTAAAACTGCCTTTTGGATCGTTTCATGGCTTTGAGTTAAAAAAACTGCATCCCTTTTACGCTTTCAAATCCAGTTAACTTCGTTTACAGTAACCGTTCTTACTTAAAGCTGGGAAACATGATTATCCCGTCTTGCAATCCAGTATCATTTTGTGTTAAGCAATAAAATGCCTTACATGATGATTTTGGTGCTGATTACATTTTTCCTTGTAAAGCAGCTGAGGCGCACACGAAAAATGTCTGCAGCCAGAGATCCCGGAAGTGCAATATGGACGTGCAATTGCACAACCCTGTTCCTGTTAGACGAGAGCAAGTAAAGTGTTTGATATCTCAGATTACCTCTCGCTATCCCGCCCCCAATATCACCCATTCGTTGACGCATTTCCTGTAATAATGCTTGACAAGCGGTTGATATGAATATGATTATTTTCTATTTCGTTCTCTGCTATTGAGTAATTATTCTCGCCTAATAGTGTTTGTAAAAGAAATAGTTTTGGCTGAGCTCATTGCTCAACCAAGCGCTGCTTGTAGTTAGATATGCTGGAATGACGTCATCTATCATCTGTGGATTTTCTAACAATGCTCGCAGTTTCTTCCTGCAGACGATTAATGTTCATTGTTTACTACAACGTGTTTTTAATTTCTTTTTCTGTGTAGCTCCAGACTAACGCGTCTTTCGGACGCGTAAATACTTTCATGATACATTTTAAAGTAATTCTCGCCTTATTTGAGCAATAACTAAATGATTGACTTCCTGCTTATAAGGAGGAGAACCTCTTATATGCATTCAATGCTGTGAAGAGTTATCTAACATTAATCTTTAAGCGTGTTTATTAAAATCCTGAACAACTTTTCCCGGAAAGGACAACATTTCCTTTTCCTAAGGCTTTTATTTTCCTCTTTTCCCACTCAAATGCGAGAAGACTTTATTAATGCGGTGTTTGTTTGAGGAAATCTTTGCGACTTTTATTACTTTGGCCATCACCGTGTTTTTGTCACCAACACGGAGTGATAGGTCAACAGAATCATCGATCTCAAAGCCTAGTGACTCTTCTATCAATTACATGTCAAGATCGCCATCAGTTGGCGTGCGAGTGTCCGCTGTTAATTAATCATAACTTTCAATCCTTCTTGGCTTTTCTGACGTTGGATTCTTCTTTATGAATCAAGAAGGCACACGGAAACTAAGATGGTAATGGATTTTCCAAAATTAGCGCGCTTACAGAGTTGGTAAGCTAAACTCCACTAAATCTACAACAATGTGTAGAAAACTTCGCTAATCTCCGCAACAATTAACAGTCGCCTGCTGTACTCTAACAATGGGGAAATGAGGTTAACAGTAAATTAACATGTTCTGACTACGTACAATGCTTTAAGAAAGGATAAGTCGTTTGTTTCGTTGTTGTAATAATGGAGTATATAGTCAATATATATAATACAAAACAAAAGTATATATTTGCAAGAAATTATAAATACTTTGGAAATAACACGAAAAAAATTTTACGTTTTTCTGTGAATTAGTGGTAAATTATTTCCCTAAAATATATTATCGAAGTTTTACCCTCACTAAAACTTCAATTAATAAATTGAAGAATTAACAAATTTTGAATTAACATTCTTATTTGTTAATTTTAACATTTCTTCGCGTATATCGATCGAAAGTGCTTCGGTCGATAAACGCCATGTAGTTTTTTTTTTTTTTTTTTTTTTTTTTCCTTTTCAGCTTCATTTGTTTTATAGCCATATGATCCAGTGGCGAATTCTCCATGCTTGCTGCGCAAGCTCATTAATTGAGCAAGAAGTACTATTTATTTGTTAATAAATGCATGCATTTATAAGCATTCCATTTAGGCTTTTATTTTTGTAGACAGAAGACCTCTTAAGCTTGCGCGGCAATAATTGAACTTTGCGTTGTGTATCGAAGGCCGATGCTTGCTCGTCTAGTCACCTTGGCTTGCTCGGTTGTTGGAGCCTACAGGTTGCAACAGCACTGTGATTTTCATGCGCGAGCATAGCCATTTCACGTCGTCTTACTCGGTTGCTTAAATACAAGCAATACACAGTCAACGTAGCTCTAGTCAGTGAGCTTCAGCCAGCCTTGACAAGTGTGCGTGTTGCTTGGAAAAATTAAGTTACAACCAACGTTTTATGACGATGTTATTGACCAGTTCATAAAGAAGAACAGTAGGATAGAAGTTTTTTTTTTTAACTAGTAAAATTTATTTGTAAGCATTGTATAATAGTACAAAATGTTGAACAATCATATGTGTAACCTAAGAGCAAAAGCTCATCCAGGTTACGATATGCATAAAGTCAAAAATTTATGTAATTCATTTTCAATATATACATGCATTCATTATTTTCATATAATTACATAATAAAATGGCAGAAGAAATGCTAATATGTACAGAGAAAGGTTGCATAAGAATTAATTAGGAACAAAATAAAGCAGTTAAATAGCATTAAAATTTTTATGATCTTCGAATACAAATATCTGCTAAAAACCAATAATTTATACAATTATTTTGAACAGAGATTCCTCATTTCTGTGGGAAAATAAATACTCTGATTAGAGTTTTGTATTTGTTTGGGTTAGTTTCATTTCTTATTGTTAAAGGTAGTGTGTTGAATACTTTTGGCGCTAAATAAATATAACGTTTGTGTATTGCTTCTATATTTGCTTTTGGAACTATATATTTTAGGCCCTTATGTCTACAAAGGAAAGCAATCTTGTTTGATATTTACGTATTCGTTGTCATTTTTATGAATAATAGTACCCTATAGACGTATAAATATCTAAGGGGTAGTAGGTTTAGTATGGTGTATTTATTACACATTGCAGTATCCTTATTTGTTTCTAGTTAAGATTTTAATTACTTTATGCTGAGTCGAGACTAAAGGTTTCAGCGTAGTGCGATAGATTCCTCCCCAACTTAATATACCATATTGTAGTGCGCTTTGAACCCAGGCAGAATATAATATTTTTAGCATATTTAAATTTAAGAATCTGTTTAGGTAGTAAAGTCTGTTTAACATAATCCTTACTTTGTTTACGACATCGGTGATATGCGGTTTCCAGCTTAAACTACTATCAATTTTTAATTCCAAGTAAGTTATTACACTGACTTTTTCTATTTTCTTGCAGTTGCAATGTGAATTTTTCCTTCAATTCCAATCATGCGAAATTAATTGTGCAGTGAAGATCATTTTTCCAGTTGTATTTGGCGAGTTAAAATTTAAGTATTTAGTTTTTGAGATATTCAGACAGAGTTTGTTTGACTGGAACCAATTTGTTACTTTCAAAAGATCAGCATTCACGATGGTTTTGATTTGTTCGGCTGTGTCTGTAGAGAAAATTAGTACTGTATCATCTGCAAAAGTATTTATTTTACTATTTAGCTTAAGATTGCAGAAGTCATTGATATAAATATTAAATAAAATTGGTCCCAAGACAGATCCTTGTGGTACACCGCAGTCTACTGTTTTGGAGCTGCTATAGCTGTTACTTATTTTTACAATTTGTAATCTGGCATTTAGGTAATTTTTGAACCAGTTTAAGGCAGTACCTCGTATTCCTATGACTTCTAATTTTTTTTATTGAACTTTCATGTGATACAGAGTCAAAAGCTTTGTGTATATCTAGAAATAGTAAATTTGTATTCAAGTAGCTAAATTGAAAAATATAGAATATCATTTGTAAAATAAGTGTTGTATTTGTATGATTAAATGTACATAAATTTCTAAATATATAGTTTTAAATGGTCAGTACAGGTAATCCTCGTATAACGCGGTTTTGACAAAACAGTCTAGAAATTGTAGTAAACCTTTATCTTTTCATATATATTTCACCGTGAGGCTTAAAAATCAAATTTTTATATTCGTTAAATTTGTGTCTGCCCCTATCGCGCAGGTAGTTGCGAATAAATAGCGAATTTATATTAGGGGAAAATATCCTTTAGCACGCATGTACGTCAATTGTATATCGTATAAAGTGTTATTGTTGAAAATTGTCTTCGTTTTCTGCCAGGAAAGCGCATTAAAAGTCATAAGTGTGTTAATCTCAAGCTGAGCATTTCATTTTCTGGTGAGTTACATAATTAATAATGCTTTACTATAAAATTAATTTTTTACATAAAAATGACCACAAATTGCATTGAAAAGAAATTAAATTCATTGATCGGTTGAAAAATGGAGAAAACCAGTTGTTGTAAGGACTTTGAAGTTAAATGAATCAACAATTGAAATAATCAAACACAATGAACATAAAATCCGAGAAAGTGTTATTGCTGGGTCAACGGCAAGTGCAAAGCTCGTTGCTCGTGTACGCAATTTTCCAAGAGATAAATTAAGAAATCTCTCTAATGATTTGGAAAGAAGATGCACTCAAAAGAAAATTCCTTTGGATGGAAATCTTATTAAACAAAAAAACTCAACGCTTATAAACATTTATAATGCAGACCAGGTGTTCAATGCGGATGAATCCGGGTTATATTGGGAAAAAATGCCAAAACGCACCTATATTTCGAAAAATGAAAGATTAGCTCCTGGATTCAAAGTTTCCAAAGACAGAATTACTCTACTGTTTTGAAGTAATACATAAGGTGATTACATGACAAAACTAATATTTATTAACCGATCCTCAAATCCTCGTGCTATGAAAGATTAAAATATGCACTTATTTTTATTTTGCCTAAAACATTTATGCATTACGTGCAATGAAGCTTAATTACAATTTGTAATTTTTATGATTTTATATTATGTATTTGTGTCATAGTTTGTTTTCTTAATTTACATGAATTACATAAAAATATTTTTTTGTTGGATATGTCATTGTTTATATATATATTTTTTTAAACCGATTTCGGAACATAACCCTACTTTTTGTATGCGCTCTGAGTCTCACATAACGCGATTTATATAAAGCGGCATTTCTATGGAACCTAACATCCGCGTTATACGACGGTTACTTGTAATTCCTTATTCCGATAATTAGATTTCAATCACACCTCTCACTCCCTGAATGATAACAAGAGCAAGCGTGAATTTCAAGAACAGCATTCGCCCCTGATATGGTCTTAACATTTAAAAGAACAGAGGATACACTTAGCCCGGCATTTTTTTTCTCTCAAAATTAATCTGTTACCATAATGTTTATGTAACCAGCTTTAGCACTGCCTAAGTTTTTATCGACAGAGCAAAAAAAAATTCCTCCAAGAAAGGTCTCGCAAATGTGATTATTTCACCATACAGCAGGAGTTTGCATAAGGCTCGCGCACTTCAACAAACCTGTAAATAGGAAAACTGTTTCTATTCATGAATAATAAAGGCTTATCACCCAACTTATATTCAGACTGTTAATTTTATGATCGGTCATATATTATATGCGCTTGAGAATCCTGTAACGTGGGCGACTAACCTTTTGTATGTCGTTCCCATGCGACGTAACATAGTTTGGATATCTCGCATATTACCCAGAATATTATAGACGTAGTTCATGTGTTTAAAGTGCTTATGACGCAATTTGGGCGCACAAATAATCAAACAAATAACCGATATTAATTTGTTCTTCGTGCTGGAACAATGAAGGATAACAAAATAATTCTCGTATTAGAATGTCACACCGCCTTATCTCTTTATTGATACGACAAGCAAAGTCATATCAATAAAAAATTATATATAATATTAAATCAAACCTTAAACCACTGTGTAAATCATACTGTGTAAAAACATTATATATGAAGTTCGAGTAAAACATGTCAGAAATAAGATACTAATAGTTAAGAAAATATTTATATAAAAAGGTGTGTTTACGAAGTAATAATTTATACTTTTTAGCTAAGAGAGTTAAAAGGCTATTGCTTTGAAATTCTAGAAATATGAATTACACATTTTATTTAAATTTTTGAAACGAAATAAGCGATAGACAGCGATACTCAACAAAATTTGTTTGCCCATGACTATTCAATTGCATTGTTGATCAAAAATGACCAGAGTAATTGTTAGACTGTATTTGTACTCAATCGGAGATTTCTATTTGAATTCAACTCAAAATCAAGTCTTTTCCAACAAAGTAATACCTATTGGGGTTAGACTACAATCTACTACGCATAAATACAAAATATTGGAATGCGAAACTAATGTATCTGTTCATTGATGGACCGATACTTCAATTTTGTGTTAGCTGAAAAGCTTTTAAGAGCTGAGTAAATTGCAACAGTGTAGTATCTGTTCGTTTTAAGAATAGGTACTACATTTCATTCTTAGCTATATCAACTGATTCTTCACAGAAGGGATAATCCTGAAATGTATCTAAATGTAGAAACTCTGACTTCATAGCGCAGATTCGGGCGCCCTCATGCAGTCATGAGGGATGCAAAAAGTTCGTATTCAAATTGATTCATAAACAGCAATATTTGTACAATGAATATAACGGAACTAAGCAGATAATAGCACAACAGCTCTTCAGGCAACAAAATAAAAAATACTCCAAAAACATGGAGCGAGATCCAAACATCTGACAGCATGTGCATTATAATTACTTCGTGTAGCATCTCTTGGAAAAATCTGCCGGCTATTTCACTCTTTTATTCATTTTGTTAGACACCTTCGATTGACACACTGACTCGCGACATTAGCGTTGTAGTTAATATTCCCTATTCAAAGTGTATTTTGTAATTTGCAATAGTTTTTTAATCTATTTAAGCGTCTATTTTCCTATGAAGTGGGTGTTCCTGATCACGGGCATCGTATGATGTCGAGATGCCCCTCTTTGGTTCCCATAAAGAAGCTAAGTAACGTTTGCAAGCGGAGACGTCAAATGAATCGGGAACGAGTTGCTCGATTTAAAAAAAAAAAAAAAAAAAAAAAAAAATGCGCGCAACCTCAATTCTCGGTGATCTCTTGATCAAGTGAATACTTATGACGTCACGATTATAATCTTGGGAATTTCCAGCATTTAAATTACTTTTAATTTGAACTCGGATTTGAATGCGTTTTATTCCTTACGCGATGAGCGGCGAGGAATTGGGACTAACGGACTTTAAAGGAAATCCCAATTTAATCCTCTTGCGATTAACATTGGCTTTACGCCATTTGCAAAGTATAATTTGTTGCAATTACAACCGAGTACTGTTTACAAGTGTGTGATGATAATTATGCAGGTTGACCAAATGACCTAATAGGTTCTTCCTTTCCGTCCTAGCGCTTCGCAGAAACGCACTCGAATACGAGACTATGAAATGTGAAGTCCGACTACCTACCGATGCCAAAACATTTAGCGATAAAACGGCGTGATGTTGGTGAATGAAAGTTTAATGGTAGCAACTTGTTAATAAGGTTGTGTTCACCGCAGGGTTTGATGTCGAAATGCCACAAATTCAAAATGTCATTTTCCAGGAAAGTTCAATTTTAAGATGTTTTTATTGGAATAAAATGAAATGTTGGTTGGGGAAAAGGGGAGAATCACCGTATCTCCCTGATAATAGTCTCGTTGATACGAAATGCCTAACACATTCAGAGATTCGTTTGCATAATTTATCGCTTCAACTGTTCGATTTCTGCTAATCTACGAACCTCCATAACAAACCACCTCCCTAAATTTTCTGCCCAATGTTTTCTGTTGTTCCAAATGATGTCCGTTAACTTTTCAGAAGCTAAAAATATTAGCCCAATACTTCACATTATTGGATTCCTCTAACGATATACAAAAGAGTAGCCCAAATCAGCCCAATAGTTTCCGTTGTTGTTTTGTTCTTTGACTATTTATATACAACTCTGAGCTCAATCTTTCTTCTTGTTGTTCCCAATGTCCATTGACATCCACACCAGAGTAACTTTACAGGCTAAGGTTACTGCCGAGGTTATTGATGGATAGTCTGTCGTACAACGAGGCTATCACGACCATAATTGAGATCCTCAGGGAAGCGAATGGCTGCGCGAGAAGTTAAGTTCGAGAGGAAAGGCACATAAGAGAATTGATGGATAGCTTGCCAAGAATGACAATTCTTAAGCCCTCTTGCGGTTTCTGTTCAACTCATCAGGCTCAAAGCGACAATGTTAGAAAGGTCCCATTTTTGCTCTCTTATAACATGGGAGCTAATGTACTGTCTTCATTTCCTTTTACTGAACTGGAGCCCAAACATGTTTACCGTCTTTTAACATGAGAACTAACAAGGCAGCCAACAAACCACTTTTTGTATTCATAGCAAACATTTCCCCCACTAATTTCTTAAACCACAACATAATCGGTAAAAGTATTACAGTAAGCAGGTTATTAAAAACTATGCCAAGTTAATTTCGGAGACTTGATTAATTTTTGATATCTTCTTCTTAAGGCTTTAATAGCTCTCGGGAAGGAAGGTTGTTATATTTAAGTACGCTTTTTAATTTCTACACGCAGTAATAAAGACGTTAATTATTTTCAGGTGAAGACATCTTTTTGGTTGTTTCCGTATTTTTATTTTGTTTTGTTTTATTTTGGTTTCTATTTTTCGATGTCGGTTGGAATTTCTACTCTGATGGCGTCTTAAATTTCAGTATTTGTAGGATGTCAGATACGGGAACCTCGGCGAGCGTACCACGATTAGCTATAATTTCAAAATAGTTTGAACTTTTAATTAAAAAAAAAAAAAACTTTTAACAGCGACCAATCTGTTTTTAGTCTGTTTCCAATCACGTGCCGTATAATGGCTAAGCTTTGAAGATGCGAGACCACATATTTGACACAAGTTGGAGTCCTGCTGTTTGATATGACGTAATCAACGCTTTCGAGCAAACATCACATTGTTTCCTTCTACACATTTATTTCCTTTAATCTTAATTCTTCCTCTTTTTCACCACCAGCACACCGAGTATTCACCTACTCCCACCCAAGTTTAACGCAGTTAAGCTTGGGCGGGAATAGTTGCAACTGCGGACCTTAACGGAGTGTCGTAAAGAACAATATTCGGTCCGATGTCATTAACAACCCTTAAGGCATCCATACGCGTAATGACTCCGATTCTAATTTGCATGGTGCTGTCGGAAAATATTCTCATGTCTGAATAAAGCTGATGTCGTAAACTGTCATGCATTCCTAGTTCGTAACATGAAAGGTCATCAGCGAAGAAATATAAAAAAGTTGCAGGTAATTTTATTACCTTAAGTGGCTACGAACTTCGTCATGTACGAAATCATTTATTTGAATGGGGTGCAATTCTTTTATTTCTTTTTTTCATAGATTTATTATTTCAAAGAAACATCTGAAATCTCTTCCAAAACGAGGGGGGAGGTATGTTCCAGGAAGTAGTGGACATTCTTCAATTTTATATAATCGGTGCTGAAGATTATTCCTTTGTAATATAATACATACTTAATGTATTGCCTCCCCCGCTCCTTTCTCTATTGCTTTCTTCGTTAATTACACACAATAAGACCCCTTAGTAAGTGCACTTATCGGATGTAACTAATTAAGACAGAAATTTATTTATTTTTTATCAAATAAAACTTAAATGTCTAACTCGTGTCTTTTAATTCCGACAAGGGAAAATGAGCAACTATTTTATCCTTAACTGAGTTGTGGAATTCAGTAGCAGACTGTCTCCACCTCAGTCATCGTCAATTACCTTCAGGGCTATCGACAATAGGGCGCTAGCACGGCCGACCACTACCACCACCTTCTATTCCTACACTCTATTTGGTACATCATAAAATCCACACTATTTCAGATAACAATCAGTTTTTGACTCGCCGGGTTAAAATGTGACATCATGTGTGGATTCTGTGCTCCAAAAAAAGGACAGATGACGTGTGCGATTAAATGCCTTAGTTGATCCAAGTGTTCATTTTCGATCACAGCTGAATCCATTTCTTAATGAAAACTCGTATTAGCTTGATGCTGTGTAAATAGCAGGTGATCCGAAATTGCTGTATTTAAATGAGATTAGTACTTTTAGAATTGTTGACATCAAAGAGGTGAAGCTGAAAATTGTAAAACTTCGCTAGAATAACTCTTGAAAGTAAATGGGCCAACTTGAAACTTCAGAATGGTTGAGTCGAACTCACCTCAACGGTCACTTTCCGATACTGTGGCATCCCTGAAGCCAAATGACGAATATATCAAGGAAGAGCCTCTTGGGAGCCTCGACAGTAAAGGATAATACTGTCCGCTTAACAGTGGGTTGCTTGTCACGTTCAGTAGCATAGCTACTCTTTGGCAAAGTCGTAGCTAAGCGCCTTTGTTCGGTGACAAGCGACTCACAAAAATGCAACGTGGGAAGTGGAGTGAGAAGATTTGGGTTTAATGCGGTTCGCCCACGTAATAAACCAAGTGGATAACAAACTCGCACTTCTTTCAATAAGCTGTAGGTTCAAATGCCGAGGACAGCTGAGGTCAAAGTTGCATGCCTGTTAATTAAGTCTTTGCCGCTTTGACTGTTTCGAGGGTACAAAACCCCTCTCACTTCCGTATGAGATCGGATAAATCGCCTTCGGTTGCAAAGTTCTGATAAGGGTTCTTCACATCCTAACCGGGATTCGAACCCAGATGGTTCACGAAAGGAAAGTTGTAGATGACCAATTGAGGTATACAAAGGCTGGTATTTCCTATTCTACTTACAATACTCGTTTGGAAATCTACAGCACGCATTTAAAAGCAGAACATTTTGTATCTTAAGCGATTGCGATTCTTTTTTGACAGAGTATTTCTCTCAGATTCAATCTGTAGTGTCTCCTTAAAGAAATGACTCCATATTTTGTATGTTCAGTAAGCGTTTATAGATAATACGCACTGACAAAGTGGCAAAGAATCACTCGATAAATACTAAAAATTTATAAAATACTAAGTTTAAAGTTAATTTTTTTTTCTTCAAACCCTCGTGTGCTCGAAAGCATATACTGTATATTTAACAGTACTGATAATCAAATACTCCCAAGTGCATTGTTGATCTACAGCGTCCCCAATCGTGCAAATAGTGTTTCACTTACTATTACCTTGCAAGGTGGCTTCATATTCTAACATTTTACAGAGCGGTTTAGAAAAGGAATCTTATGTTTGCGATCTGGAGCAAGTCGATCGACATGAACCCGATTTGTCGCTCCTCTTGAGGCGTTTTTACTTATCGAAAACCGAATATCTTGCGAACAAAAGGTGCCAAAGCGTAGCATCTGTTTTAGTGCTATATGACAAATTGGGTTTCTTCTCCGAAACGAAGACAATATTACTTCAAAGTGCTCTTTCTTAGTTAACAAAATGTACATAAATTACTTTGAGAAACATGAGAATTTATTCTATAAATCAAATTTTGAAAAATTTCATTTTTCGTAAACATTTTCTTTTAAGATTTTTTAGGAAAACAAAGTAACAGAAAGCATGTTTTTATTCTGTAAATAAATCCCAAGGTCCATTGCATTACTCATTAATTTTCGCATCTAGTGATGAGTTCTTTGGTTCTCATTGTTTTAAATGGTTAATGAGTTTTCAATACATCCAAAAGGTATTTTGAAACTGTCTAAAGTTTTCCTCTTTTTTTTTTTATTTTTAGAAATCTGAATATTATTGATCGTTAACTTTCAGAGCTTTGTCTAATTTTTCTCCTTTAAGCTTGTTAGTTAATTCGATCCTGATTGAACGTTTCAGAGCAGCTAAAACACGCCAGCTTTCCGTAGGAGAGATCTAGAAAGAACCTTTGTGCTAATCTAAATTAATGACTTCTGACAAATTTATTTTATTTTTTATCAAATCTGATTCTTTGAGTCACGTTTCGCAGAAGATCAAAAAAGCAGATTAGTCAATTTTTTATTATTTTATAGTGCAATAATATCTGATTCTAGCTCCATCATTTCAACTTCCCGTCTATCTGCTTGAGCGACTTAATTTTGTTAATATCCACTGTAACAGTAACCAGAATCCTTTTCTTAATGGAAGTCTGAATTTCCAATTTTCTATATCTTTGGCCATATTACGAGAAGATTGTTTACTCTGACATAATAAAAAAAAAAAAAAAAAAATTCGAATTCTGAATCGTCATTGTTTTTTTTTTTTGGTTCAGTTGACTCAAACAGAATAACTGCCCTAAAATCTGTTTCTAATATAAAAACATAATAGTTGTGTATTTGCATTCCAAAGATTGTGAAAAATAGAAAATTAATTAAATAAGAATAAGAAATAAGAACACGAATAAGAATTTTCCCAGAAACTACCTAGAAATTTAAAGTTGAAGAACCCTTACTAATTGTTTTTCTCAAAAAATTAAATACTTCATATAGATTATAAAAGAACATTTATGTATTATGCAATTTTTTTTTTTTTTATTTTTAAGACAAAACGCCTTTTTGTTAATAGACTTAGAATATTATTAAACCACGAAGTCGTGTGTTGCGTGTACATACATTTGCTTTTTTTACCTCTATTAATGTCATAAGAGCAACTTAGTTTCAAATCCTGTTTTTGATATTTTTAAATCGGCAAGTTTACCTTGAAGTAATAATAAAGAAATACGTTAATATTAGTAAAAATAAATATTAATTTAATATACGAGCATTAGATTGAATGGTTAACCAACAATCCCCAACACGAATAAGACGTCAAAATCTACACTGCTTATTTACTGCAATGTTACTTTACGTTGTCTTTCTATCTATTAGCCAAGAGATCACAGGGGTATCAATTAAATTATTTGTTCCCTTAGTTATCGTTTAAGTTATCATTTCAGCTTCTTCGATTAATCTATTTGCCATTATCTTCGTCAACTACGAGATTATCCTGCAGAATATCCAAACTTCAGTTGAAATTAATTATTTGTTAATTGAGACCAAATCTGTCGTATTAATTACTACAACGCAATCCTTTAAGAACGCCTTTTCCTTCTGCAGACATGCAATAAATCATTTCACAACGTCAACCTGCCCCGCATTTAACAGTTGCATAATAATCCAAACCCTGTGCAATATTAATCGGATAATAGTGTGGCTGTCATGCGTGTTACTTTCCCGATTCACGGCTAGCAATTATTTTAAAAGATGACGTCATAGATATACGAGATCTCTTTAAGCTTTAATTCCTTTTTAGACTGGTTAATTCTGTGTAAGCATCTTATTGTAAACAACTTCTCAAACAAAGTGAGTTTTTATCAAACAATTCTCGAAGTTTTGGTTTAAAAAACTGCAATTTCAGGGTATTGCTGAAATATCGTATTTTTTTTTTTAATCAATGACGATATGTTGTGTCACCTGATATATGCAAGCATAACCTACCGTTGCCATAGAAAGGCGATATAAAGTATAACGTCACATCTGTTTTGGTCCAACGAACTACTTTATAAAGAGAAAAGATTAGTCCTAGCGAATATCCTTTCATTTTGTGAGCTGTTTAGAGGTTGGATTTAGTGGTGTCCATGAATTTCCCTTTCTAAATAACATTTAGACCCCGTGATACGATGTTCATAATTTTTCTCATAAAACCAATTAAATTGTTTCCGAAATTAAGGAGAAACAAACGAATTCATACGCGATGATCTTCCAGATCACCATGTCTGTCTGTCTGTCCGTCCGTCCGTAGCGTTCACAAAAAATTCAAAACCTACCGTCTCCTAAGATTTCACACCTGGGGTTAGCAAAACATTAAATAATACCCTATTGATCCTTCATTTTTTGTTGTTAATGAACTTTGGAAAAGAAAATACGCACCAATCTATTTCAAAATATCATCTGAATGAAATCTGATTAATTGGTTTCGTTTTTTTATTCACTTCATGACTAGGATTATGTAAAACTTTATTTGTAACAGCTCAGTACTAATTTTCTTTGATTTGCATCTAGGACTCCAGGAGAAGAGGAGTATTGAAAGATCCTGTCACCAAGGTTACTTATTACGCCAACCTAGAAGAGGAAAACGAGGCTGTTTTTAACTCCTTCCAGTCGGACGTGTTTCATCGGAAATGGATTTCGTGTTGCCGAGCTTCTTTGTCCTGTTGCAACAAAATATCTTCCGATCCACCATCTGATATGGGTACGTGAATCCTTATCAAATCCTCCAGTCGCTTAATTTGTAGGTAATTAACTATTTTAAATACACTGACTTGAAAACGCTATTAAAATCTCAATGATTAATTGAAAAGTATCGCCATCTGTCGGAAAGAATTGAATTTGTATTATTGATGAAGTTCATATTTTCATCTCATATAATTGCAGCTGGGGTTTTCTTAAGTTATGATCAGGTATAATAAGGGGGGAGGGTAAGATTTCAAACTTTTTCCAGGTAAAAAAAACCAACGTAATTTTAAAATTCATCAGAATTTTTAAAAATAATTCTTTGAATAGGAGCGCGACCCAAAAGTTTTTAAAGTATGGCCATAAAATGGAACAGGATCACATAATTCTTAATGGTTGTTATCACCTTCTCAGTAATTTCGTTGCGCATGCGCCAACTACGTTTAGCGACCCTCTAACATCTCTTCTAAAATGCGGAATATCGTTAAGATTATCCACGTGATTGTCTTTGTCTTGCTACATCCCAAACACCAAGCTGATTTCAATCCGATCACGAAGTCCCAGAATATTTCCGGGTCCCAAACTTGAATACCAGGCAGACATAGGTGAACATTAGCATGACGTAACTTGAGCCTTAGATTTCGCCTAATGCCGTGAGTCTTTCTCATATATGCATGTGATTTGCTTCGCAGACGAACTTATAGCGTTTCCTATGCTATATTTGAACGGTGAATATTTTAGATACTCCAACAATCTGAGGTACCAATTTCTTGAGAACATGCACTTTTCGTTTCTTAATCCCAACGAATTGCATGGTTCACCCGGGAAAAAAACTTTTGAAGTCAAACAATTATTTAGGTATAGAAGCTGTATCCTGGAAGGAGGGATAAAAAGTTGCTTGAATATTGAAAGTGGGATTGACAGATATAGAGAAGTAAATAATGGCTAATTCCGTATGCAGTTTTCTCCTTGATGCATAGACATGTAAACAACCCATATTTAAACAGCATAGATTTCGTATTCTAATTAAAATAATAATAACAGAAGAACCCATTGTTTAATTTCGCAACAATAATGAAAAGTTTTCAGCTGAATTTATTATCAAATATAGCGACAACAATACATTATTATTCAATAATGAACCTATCCAACAATCCAACTTTCTATTACAATGAAATTGCCAGGAAGACAATTTCAATTGATGACGTCATTTATAATTGTATGGGAATTTCTTGAATGTAATTTACAATTAAATTTTCTTTCTCTTCCTTTCTCGGTGATTCAATGATTCCATTCGCGAGCGGTTTACGGACCAAAAATGCATTTCCCTAATGGAAGACGATCTCCCGCATTTAATTATTTGAAGGCTGTGCGGAATGTCAGATCCGAAGCCACTCACGAGCCCTTAATGCACAGACGGCGACCCAGTTTTTATTTATGACCGGAATTCGATCTCTGCAAACCAACAAAGCGTTTTACAGCTTCCGTGGTGTGCACTTCGGATCCGACCACTTGTCTTGACATTCTTGAAGAATGCTTGCGGAGGGTGTATAACAAGGCACAAGGTCATTTTAAGACGCCTCTCTCCGTTAAGGAAGAATCATTGTGTTCTTTTCATAGCACATCTAAAGAAATCATAGGGGAAAAAAATCCCAACAGTTTAACGTTCTTTTTCCATAACAATGAAGTTAGTCACGTGATGTTCATCTTGTTCGGAATTTTAATTGTTGGATTGCTTGTCTATTTTTCATTATGGTTTTCGTTTGCTTGATTTGATTAAATTTTATTTACGAGATTTCATATCGATATAAGATGAATTAAATTTTTCTTAGAACTGATCTTTTGTTAGTTGTTTTTCTTTATGTTGGCTACGATGCTTCATTTACATAAAATTCACATTGTTTTAATTCTCATTAGTCATGTTTTCATTAGCAGGATATTTCTGTTTTCAGCGCACTTCGACAATTTTATGTAGCAGGCGGAGTAGATATTAAAAATACTACACCGAGAATTTCTTCGAACAACTTAAACATCCTCTTACTGATTAGGAAAATGCCGACGGGATCGTAGATTCATGGAGTACTCAGGAAAATAATCATCTTAAAAGCCACAAAGGATAACCAAAAATGATTTTTTTTTAAATAAACAATCACTTATTAAAAAAAATATATATATATAATTGAGCACTTCATGGATGTGCTGGTAATTCATTAAAAGCATTTTCTAATTGAATGCAGTTTAAATTAACTTCTAATGCAGTTTTGGAAGTGATCTTTGTAACAAATTTTCTCCGTTAAAAAGCATATCTTATGAATTTCATTTGCAATTAATATTATAAAATGTATTAAGTTCACTATTATGGAGAAATTAGCCAATATAAATTAAATATTAATGGCGCTGTGATAAAATATTTGCCGATCGTCTACATTTAATCATGTCATTCATTGAACAAACGAAGAAATTAATTGTTGTGAATCACATTGTTTTTAGCCAACAATACAAGACTACATTAACAGAAACTTGAACAACAATAAAAATTTCTAATATTTACTACAATATTCATTGTAGCAGAAAGAAATGTCGTTTTCTTCCCGTAAGATGCATACATATCCAGAATGTAAATTCTGCACGTTTTCTATGTCTCCGAAAGCAAATATTCTGTTATCTTTCTTTTTTTTTTCTGTAGAATCTGCATTCTGACATCGCACTTGGGACGGTTGGCAAGACACTCCAGCTGTAACTTTACCGTGTCACCACCCTGCTCACGTACGTACTTTCTTCTAGATCCAAAAGAACTGTAGGCGTTTCATTTCAAGATGGAGAAACCGCAAAAGCATTTGTAATTAGTATTGAAACAGGTGATAACTTTACAAACGAAGGATACCCGTAGAGGAAATTAAAATACCTCGCGTTATGAAAGCCATGTTGCAAGCACTTAAAAAGTGACCCACGTGAAAATAAGAGTCAAGAGAGCAGTACGAGTATAAAAGAGGTTAGATGGACCTGTGTTTCATTCAGGATTTCTCCACGAGTGCAGGTCGCAAAGATTCGTCCAACGATCCTTTCATTTATTCTGAAGTCGTCAACACGAAAAGGTCGTGATGGTGGTTTTTAACTTATAAGGTTCGCTGATAAACTGCTTCTTTCTTATATTTAAATGATCAATGATGGGTTGTAATCACGTTTCGGATAGCTTTAAGAGGATAATAGCAGCTCATGTTGATTGCAGGCGTCTGCCTTCATAATGAGGGGTTTATTAGAAAAGCATCCATCAATGTCAGAAGATATCGTTTTTAAAAAGATTTTGGAGCTTTTATGCAATGTAGTCCTCTCTGACGATACGATTATCGTGGCGTTTGTTTTTCGCTTTATAACAAACTCCCATTGGATTTGCATTAGGAAAGAGTTTATCCCTTTTCTATGTTTTCAGGTACATTTAGATAAGCCACCCCACTGGACTTCACAAATAAGAAACTAAATTACATTTCAACCACGATATACCTCATCTATGAATGTAAAGAACCATCCGATCATTGAGGAATGGTTGAATTTAAACTTATTCACAGTATTTAACACGGTTCAAATAAATAGTTTCCTGTTCCACAACCAGTTCTGAATCCTTTTCCAACACGAACCGTGGAACTCATTTTTTTATTTTTAAGGCGAAATGCGGAACCTCTTTTTTTTTTTTTTACCAAGTAACAGTCCTAATTCTTCTTGTCAAGTGAGTTCAACACTCGTTTTTGTGGAGTTCACGTTTTCCTTTGCCAAGTAGCAGTTAATACAATTTGGCAAATTTTTGCCAATCTTTAATTTTCTGTTCGGAAGTAGATATCAATCAGAATGAATGGGTGACTCGCACTTTCCTGTGTAATGGAAGTTAAGAGATTCGTAGAATTGCAATAACATTTCAAGAATGATGCCACGATGATTTTGAAAGAGACTTAATTTTTTTTTTTTTTTTAAATTAAGACAAAATACGCAAAGTTTCCAATTACAGCTCGGGTTAAAAATGTGTGCTACTGGCAAAGGAAAGATTGTTATAAAGGAAATAAATAACCACATTATCAGTAAATAACGATATTATTTTTATTATTATTAGTAGTAGTTGCGAGTAGTCATTTATTTCGACGCATGATAATAAAACATTCAACAACAACCAAAAGTTGATTTTAAAGAAAGGATTTTTTAAAACCATTTTGTTGCTCGTCTTCCCAATTTGCTTACGCTATTTCAATAAACTTCAGTTTCCCCTAAATCCCCACTAATTAGCCTTAAATCTTCGATGACTAGGTCGTGAGCAGATTATAATTCAGGATACCCAGCCTTAATACGATATCCAAAAACAAAACCGAAAGCGCGCCTCTGACGTCACAAGCGGCTGACAATTTCATGCTTTGTTGGTCGGAAATGTGATCTCTCCTTTGTTATCATCAATACCGTTCTTTCCTAGATTTTTTATTCGTTTTTTTCTAGATAACTGTATTGTTGTTTCTTTGTTACCGACCCACTGGCATACACCGCAAGTGTACTTAACGTGAAACAAACTAAGGATCACCTTCTATTCACGTTAATATTTGCGAGATTATATTGCTTGATTATGAGATAAAAATTTCTTTCTTCCATCTTTTGTTGCTAAATATATTGTTTTATTGTTATGATTATGTGTTTCCATGTTCTTGTCGAATTGCTAATTACTTCTTGTTGATTGTCTTTACAAGTTTTTTACGATTTATCATAATCTATGGCAGTGGTCTCCAAAGTGTGGTACGCGTAACCCAGAGATGACGCGAGTCGATACGTGGGGGTACGTCAAAGAAAGTTTTAGATTGATAGGAAAAAAAAAAAGTAATTAATTAAAGATAAAGAATATTACTTTCTTTCATCAATTAAACATTTATCTAATATAGACAAATACATTATAAAGATCCTGTAAACTTAAATTTGAGAGTAGCGCACATTGGGCGACTTTGCACACATAATCGTCCGTGGCAAAGCTGTCATGTTTTTTAAAACTAGAGAGTAAATCTTGACATTAGATACAACACAACTTTGAAAAACAAATTTCAACGGAAATCTCTTCACAATTGGTGGATGGGACTGAAGTTCGAGTATAGCAATTTAGTAAACAGAGCAAATGATGCACTCCTACCGTTTGATTCTACTTATTTATGTGAGGTATCATTTTCTGCAATGAGAAACCAAATATCGAAATTAATTAAACTTGGAACCAGACCTTCGTATCGCAGTATCAGAAGCCATCACACCAGAATTTTGAGAAATTATGAAAGAAATGAAAGGCCATTATTCACATTAAATATTGTAATAAATATGTTTGTAAGCTGTTAATAATAAAAATAATGTGTAAAAATATCTAGCGTTTTTAATTATTATATGATGATACAAGGCATATTTCCTCTTTATAATACTTATTACAATAGATTTTTGCTCAATCAATTGGGGACACGCGCTATTTATTTTTTCTGTCTTGGGGATACGCGATCAAAAAGTTTGGAGACCACTGATCTATGGTAATTTCAAAATAAAAAACACTTTTCCAAATAAAACATTACTAGTACTATTACATAATAATAAGCTGTAATGGCTTTTATTTCAACAACGGATACATATGTCATTGTTAGCTATTTCAACAATGAGATGAAATATACACTTCACGTGTTTCACTTGAATGATTATTGCACGTGCTGTGCTGCAATAATGAAATGTCAGAATATTTAAACAAGGAAGAAACCAGTTTGATAATCTTGTTAATTTCTTTAACGATTAAATTAAACTTATTCAATAAAATTGAAATAGAAACTTGTTCATACGGATTGCATTCATAAAAATTACTGCAATCCGTATGAACAAGGAAAAAAGATGAAAGTCTTTTTTCCGCATTTTATTCAATAATTGAAAGAGAAATTACAATCTTTCAACACAAATTTAATAATGCAGCTTGTACTGCTTTGCTAAATGACAACATACAAATGAAAACTTCGACAGACAAAAGATATTTCTTTAAATTTTTAATTAAAGTTTAAAGAAATAGGAGAGACTACTAAAGGAAAATACTATTGTTTAAATACACGAATGGAATTGCAAAGAAACGTAATTCATTTTGCTAGATTGCTTTTGGCGGTATTAATGACACTTTTCTCAACCCATGAATTAGGGTGATCCTTTGTGGCTTAACTTTGTTTTCTTAGAAACAGGTCATTCCTTGCGCAACACAATAGAACGACCTGACAGAGATGACGCTACACCAAATGATAATTGTAACAAAAAAAGGTCGATCGTACGCCCCTTTGTCATGTGCATCGGTAAGAACACCGATGGGACACCAAAGAAAAGGAATCTTGATGGATTTGATGGATGTTAGTCCGTATTAAAGATAACGATGTATTATTGAGATGGAGGAACGGCCTTCTGGTCCATTTAATATAAGAAAATATTAGTATTTTTATTCCGTGGAGCGATGTGGCCAAAAGGTCCGGAAACGAAACAACGAAGAAATTTTTTTAGATGATGAAAGTAATTCAAGCCAATGTCAGAAATAAATCTGTTGTATTAATCTCTCTCACACACACACTAAAATCTATTAAAGTTATGCAAAATTGCTAAAAGCTTTTAAAGGAATTACATCAACAAGAAAGGCAAGTTTACTCCATAAAGGAAATAGTTCAAAGCATTTAACGTGATATAATCGAAACGTATGCTAAATTTCATCAAAATATGTCTAGTTTGATAGATGAAGACAGACGATTATTCAAGTATTCTCGTTGCTTTTCCAATTAAAACAAATCTTTCTCCTAACCCGAGTTCATCCCGAATGTTTGTAGCCTTGTTAAAGATGAAGTACGTTGGCCCTTCGTAAATTAAAAAAAATGCATATTTGCATAAGTTAGGCATTATTATATTCGCCTTAAGGTGTGAGAAATCATAAATCTGTTGGAAGTGTGCAACTTTATTAACCTGAATACTTCTGCGATTTCTCACAGTAAAAGGACTAAATATCTGTGGACATCTGAAAGTCTTAAGTTGCTCTCAGACGTCATCGTAGTTGCAATTCCCAGGCTATTCGACAGCCACCTCAAGGGATGTTATTCTTATTTTGTTGATAGAAGAGACCACGAAGATAGTCAGTGTGACACGTTCTTTCTATGCAGGAAACGAAGTTTCCAACTTTGAATGCGTTTTAATGTTATTCAGCAGTCTTCTGCTGTCGCCCGAAGCATTAAAAACAGACTTAGATTGTAATGCGGCAGCTTAGGACGTTACTTCAACTTATTTATATTCGCAAATGAAAACAAAATATCCTCCCTTTCAGTTTATTTGACAATGTGCTTTCTGTTGGAGCGGCATCGGTTGTCATGGTAACTGACTCCATCAGCGAATGTGCTCACCGATTTGCATATTGTCATTTAGAATCTCGAAGAGGAATTATTCTTATTTTCAACATTTTCTGATATAAGAAAAGCTGGAATTTTTCAAAAAACTCTTAAGCAGAACTTGTACGATTTGACATTTCATTTTCTATTATCGATTGTTCTTTGTAGGTCATTCGGTGAAGACGTGTGGACCCAATGGAACGTGGTATATCAACGAAGAATGGCGGATCGAATTTACCAATTACACTGACTACGGAAGGGACGAAGTGAGCGATATAGCAATGACTACAACTGATTTGTGACGAACAAACGAAAGTGATTTGTTGTGTTCAGGGCTGGAACGTGAGAGATCTTACCGGTCATGTTCTCACTAAATGGACTACAGTTGAAGTCAGTGGCCAGTATTGAAAATGCCACAGTGTGATAATAATTCAGTGCTAAAGCCTCCGATTGAAAATCATTGAGCACTCTAAGCGGACATTTGTTGACTTATCAAAGTTCTTAAAATTTCGGAACTGTTCAATGATTCTTTATAGAGCAAACGTAAAAGATCAAATATAAATCATATTCACCATGCTGTTTCCATAGCAACGTATGGTGATAGAGACAACAGCTCACAGAAGAAAATGGAATCACGTGGCGCTCTGCTAGTTCCCATGACAACGTAGAGTACTTTGAAATAGAATTTTGAAGTCTGCTTCAGGTTTCTCGTGTTCACCGCGGTCTTTCTTAGACCTTCTCATTCGAAATCTCTTCCACAAAGCGGATTCTTACAAAAAATACTTAAGGCGTTTTCTCGAACTCCCGATTGTATTTAATTAGATTTTTTTTTCTGCTCTTGTGTGTCCTAATTTTCAATGGAAACTTTCCCTTATGTTTTGTTTTCCTTAAACTTCCAAGGAAAACGGCTCCTAGCGTGTTACACACTTGCAATCTAAAATTTTTTTCACTCAATCATGTCGAATGCCGACAGCTAATCTGTCGTCTCCATAGAAACTCAAAGAAAACGAGAGGCCCGAAGAGGTGAAGTAGAGTAGTTGATATCCGGACGTTCTCAAGTGAAATCCTTAAGGAATTTAAGGATAAGCGACTTAATGCAGGAAATATTCGGAAGTGGTTGTAGGTGAAGTTTTGAATAGATGAGCGCTGATGCAAAAGATGCGATTGGAATGCCGAAGGTCAATCGTATACAATCTGGTGTCGACTCAAAATGATCTAACGCTTGAAGCTGGAGAACACAGAAAGCAGGTAACTCTTTTGTTTGAAATATTTTTCTTACTCAAGTAAGAAATATCTTCCTTTGTCATGACAATTACGGAGGATATACCTGCAGCAATCAGTATTGACGACAAATCAACGCTGTGTATGGTCAAAAGCATAGCATTCCCAAAAATAGGAGGAACCTGCCATGTTCTTGAACAACTGGAGGTTGTAATCTTCATGGAAAATTGTGCGTGAAAGACGATTTCAGAGCAACGAGATAGAGGGTATTAAAGCGGATGAGAGGTCAGATATATTTGGGGCTGGACGGTTAAAGGGGAGCTTGATCAGCATCGTGGGTTTTAGGGAAAGAGGGGAAATGGGGTCAGATTTTTTTAGAGGAGCAAAATGAAAATGCCTGTAGGGGAGGCACAGAGCAGACCGAAGTGGATCTCTGGGATCTTGTAATCACGAGTAACAAATTAAAAGTTATAATCTGAAAGATAATATATTGAGTGGAAAAAGACTTTTTTTTTTTGCAAAGTATGCTCTGGAGTCACGTGACCAGGAGAGGTTAGAGGGGTGAGGCAGTTGAAAGAGAAGAGATCTGATCCTTTGTACCATACTCCATCAAAAACCTTGGAAATACAAACAGCGACCACGTGGCCTTCATCAAACACTTTATAGAGTTTGGGTCCATAGCAGGAGATGTTTACAAGGGGATCTGCTGTGGACTTTGAGTGCGAAAGTCCATTTTGGTAGTGAATTGCGGACTTGCTTCTCAATGATGGAATTGATTGACGACTTTCTCCGTTATTGTAAATGTTTAAAGAAAATAATAAATAAACGGCATAGAAATAGTTTTTATGTGTGCCTTACTACTTGTTCTTACGTGTTCAAGCATTTTGTTGTTGACACAACTGCCATAAATCGTGGAAAGCAGAGAGGCAAAAGAAATGTCATTTCTACGTCTTTCGATGTGTTTATTCTCGATAGCCATTCATCTTCGTACTACTGTCGTGTAGACAACCGTCTACAGTAATGATTAACGAGCGAAATAAGGTAATCGAAAACTGAACAAATAGACCAGAAAAAAAGAATATTTTAAAAAAAAATTCTTTATTAATAAATAAAATAAATTTAAGATAAATTTTGGTGTCTTGCAAAATCCTTTGCATAATACAGGAAAAAGCAGCTTTTTATAATTCTTTACTTTATTTTAGAAATAATTTGAAGAATACTTCATTTCGTATAAAACTAACCTAAGGAATATCTTAAGAACATTTGTCAGCTTTACTTGCTTACAAATGCTCAACCAGCTGCTTTGAACATAACACAGTACAAAATGATTGCTTTCCAGTACTGAATGATGATTAAGCTGGTTGTCAACGAAGACCCGACATTAAACATGAACGTAGTCGTGTGTTGGGCTTCGTTTGGCCGATATAATCGTTTGCGACCGTCTTGGCATTGACACCATTAGGCCACGGAAGGCGCCTTGAGATATTCTTGACCAACTACACAAAATAACGTTCCAGAGATGGACGACCAATGTCCGGGAGGATGCTGCGCATTAGATGATTCCACGTGGAATCTTTGTGCTCTTCAAACCATGCTTGAATAGCACCTTTGTGACAAGTGACGCTGTCTTGCTGAAAGAATGCAGATTAGCCAAGTTAGGATTGATATATTTTTTAAAAAATCAAACTACGTGTTCGATCAGCTACTGGTGAACATAATTTTACTCATTTATTGGCGAACTTTTGGGGTTCGGGTAAACTTCCTAGAAAACGCGATCGAATCTCGGAGATTCGATTGGTCTTCATACTATAATTGGACAATGAAATTTCGCCCAATAGGAAAATTCGGTGATTTCTTTTCATATTTAATACATCCAGTTGTATTAAATATGAAATTATAGAAAGAGAAATAGTGTGACTGGATTAGGGATCTGTCCCAATTTAGAGAGAGTGCAGTATATTTTTTTCTTTCCCCTACGAGGTGGGTGTAAGCTAACCAGAAAGAAAAAGATAATTCGCCTTTTTCTTATTGAGAAAAGGAAATGCGCTTCTGTCTTTGGAAAACCTACTCAGCAAAATCTTCCTGATCCATGCTTTGCTGTGCAAACAATTCTTGGCAAAACATCCCTTCATAGGCGACTCAACTTTTCTATAGAAGAATACTACTTAAAGCCTTTATTTATATGCTTACTAAGTGAATGACATAAAACTAATAAAATCAACTTAATTACCTAATGAGGTCCTAATTAAATCCCATTCCTTTTAAGGGGCAGCATTTAATTAGGATTTTCTAGCATATTTAACAAATTAGATTATATTTTACTTTGATATTTTCTGTGGAACATGATGTAAGCACTTCCCTTAATATACCCCTGCTTCGTAAACTTCTGAAGGGGGAATAAGATGGGAGGACATCTGAGTAAAGGGATTGGTTTCTTCCTTGAGTAGTAGTCATTTTCCTTAACTCGCAAATGTAGCGTCAGTCTATTTGCTAGAAGAAAAATCTCTGGTTGAGTGCAAGCAACTTCACACTTGCTTCTATCATACGATGTTTGATTTGTTACTAATCTAAAAATTGCTTAAAAATGTGAGCATTTATGCGATGTGCTCAGGTCTTTTCTTACTTCTATCATGCAACAGGATCTTCATCTTTCCGTGGCTTTCATTGTTGCGCATGTGATATGGAAGACTTAAGTGACACGAAAGATGTTCTTAATACTCACAAGGCACTTGACCAGTCTTCCGAGATAATGTCATACCTTGAGCCGTTTTTTTTTTTTTTTAAAGAAAAATTTACGAAGAGGAATTTGGCTTCATCTCTGATCGATGTTTTCTTAGCTTACTGCTAAGTGTTTTGAACCTTTCCTTGGAAAATGGGCAAACAAGATCTCCAGAATATCTCTAAGGACAAACCATTAAATGCCGAGCTCTAAAACGAGGAGAACTTAATCGAAATTGACTTCGATCTGTTTTCAAGAACAAACTTAGTTTCGTCTCTTTTCTTAATAGAACGAATTTTACCCACTTCACAAACGTTAGCTGGTTAATATTTAGTAATTGCTTCGTGGAATGAATTTAATCTCAAACTTTTCGCATCATAAACAGATCGCTCACATTTATAGCTGTTTCAGCATCGTTTCATTGAAAAGCCATGGGTCCGAATCCTCATAAGAAGCTGGAGCAAACAAACTCAAACCCAACCCTTAAATCTGAAGACTTGCTCTGTTTAACGAACAAATCCGGTTAATTCATGAACCTCTTTTACCGATCCCTTTTATCTCGTGAGGGCTTATTTCCTACTTCGAAACTCTTAAGACAGTTAAACCAGTTTTCTCCCCTTTAAGAAATTTCCCTCATCTCTCGGACCCATCCGTATGGAGTCGCGGGATCAATCAAACCACCCCTTCCATAGTTATTGTGCAAATTGAGCATGCATCTGCAATTACCTCAGAACATGTCATCGCGCGAAATATGTGGGTGTGATCGCCATTTTCTTTGACTTTATTAGAGCTTTTAATTCTTGCATGTTTTGTGATGTACGATTATATTAATATCAAGAGGATTAAACCGGACATAACCTAATCCTCTCCTCTTGGTATGAAATTACATAATTAGTAATTTATTTTTTTTTGTAAATATAATACTTTGTAACTGATTAATTTTAACTTTTTAATTTAACTAAAAAAAACTCACGATTTTTTAAAATTCCAAAATACACCTATAAATATTTAACATCACGATATTATAAATTATATGAAAAAAGCATTAGTTAACTTCCGGATTGGACCCCGTGTGATGGGATGGCCAGGATAAGAATAGCTCCACAGTAGCCCATGCATGTCGTACTAAGTGACTGGTACCCAGGGAGGGTAATGGATGGCAATGCTGTAGCCAATGAAGTTTTAACTGAGGCTCAGCTATTGCTGTTACCTTCCTGCCATGATCAGAACCTATAGCTCTGTATTACCCTTTCCATACATTTTCTTCTACAGATAACGTGGAATATGAAAGACATTCTTGCTTCACCCATCTAGCCAAAAATAATAATTTCCATTTTTATTAATTTTGGACGATCATTGCCGTTTATGGATTTGACACTTTTTTCCTTCTATTATTATCTTCTGCTTTAATGTGATTTGCAGTAAACATGACGGCTAAACATTTAAGATTTTAAAAGAAGAATAAAAAGTTTGGAATTATGAAAGAGACTAGTTATGCAGAAATATTTTCCCTTCACTTCTCGTTATCTGTGGTTGTCAGATTCTCTCGGGTCCCATTGATTCTCATCTCGCAACAAATTGCATCTTCAGCTGGCAAAATGCCGATAGAAGGAAAAAACGTAGCGTAGCTACACCCGCGTGTGTTTATCGTCAATAAATCATAAAGTTAAAGCGTTCGTAAAACCATAGCGAGTATCGGCTTGCAGCTGTCAGAGGAATCGTCTGGAGAAAATTCCAATATCTTTTGGCTGATGGGGTGGGAAGGTGATGGGATGGACGCCAGGAAACCTGCTTCGTGTTGCAATCGTGCACCTTAAAAACTGAAAGATAAATTGCCCTGCCCCATCATTTTAAGAGAGTTAAATGATTCAAAAGACTACTTCCGAACGAACAGAAATGGAAAATATTTGTGCAGATTGAAACACCATAACACTATTTTTTTTTTAAAATTAAGTTTACCAAATTAAAAGACATTGTTTTAGTTATACTTTTTCCCTTTAGTTTCTATTACACAATAGATTGCTGTTTAGTCAATAAATATCCTTAAGTTAAAAAAAATAAAAATCTACTTCTCATAATGATAACCATCTACTTTACTTGAGTAATATATGCATTGTAATAGTTCGATTTCCTAAAATTCTTTTACTATGAATTACATTTTGAATTCAAAATGATTTCTGAATTCTCCCTCAGTCTTTTAGAATGAAAGTATATTTATAAATATTATGAAAATAAGTATTTGTTACTTCAGTTTATTTAGTAAATTAATATATTTTAAACTTAATATTATCGAGATGATTAATATATAAAAATTAATGCAACACATTTATTTCAAATAGTAAATTATTATAAACCTTCAGAATATATTTAAAAATAAATTTAAAATGTTTAGTTATTAATTTTTTTAATTTATAAAAAACAAGAACGTAACTTAAAGTTAATTCTTAATAATAGAGTTAATAAATGTTTAGAATAAAAATCAATATTATTTAATATTTTAATGACACTATTAAGGGCGCAGAACAAGTGCTTGAGAATGATTCTGAACGTCCCATGGTGTGTTTGAAAGAGGTACAAATATTCCCTATAGTTTCTCTTTCCTATAATCCTTAGCATCTAAGTTCTTCCCAAAGACGTCCATACACCCCAGCGATTTGGTTCAGCAAGCTGCAGCATACGAGGCAACGGACATCTTCAAACATAGAAGACCAAAAGCTATATTAACCTCCTATAGCGATGCGTAATCTCCATACCCAATCAGGGCAAGCAATCTGCTCATAAATTTTACCCTCACTGTAACCACAACAGATAGCGGGGAATATGAAAAGCATCTTGCTTCACCCCTAAAGGCATAAATGGTAATTGTCAGTCAATGAAATGTTCATCGAAATATTCTTAACGGTGAATGGATTTACTTACCTGAATTTCTTGTAATACATTATAGTAATATTTTTATTAAAAAAGCATCTTTATTTTATTAGTATCTAAAACTTTAATTATTCTCTATATGGATATAAGAATGATTTGCACTTATCAAAAAAAAAAAAAGTCTGAAATGTCTACAAATCGCAGTTTATGATAATTAATCTAACACACTTGGAGAATTAAGGTTTTGCTTGAGTTTGTATATTCTCTTTGTTGACTTGTATATCTATCCTTCTGTTCATTGGATTGAATATATATATATATATATATATATATATATATATATATATTCTGGAGTTAAATTCTTGGCAAGCTGACATCGTAATTCGAATATCTGTTGAATTTAAATAAAAAATCATAAATAAATATCAGATAGACGATCCGTGTAATAGCGATTCTAATATGGCAAGCATTATACGAAATATAAGGCTGTAAATATATAAACTGAAGTTATTTAGGCATTGTCCATTCCCTTTTCATTCTCGTCAAAGTCTCAGAAACTTGCTCAATTATTTAGAAAATCTGTAAAACATAACACGAATAATGAAAAAAACATGTCACCGAGCGAAAATGGGAATTTTTATGCACTAAAAATATCCTTTTATCGTCATTATTTAAACTTAGAAACATTCATTATGAAGTGGAGAAAGTATTTCTGTAGTTATTTGAAGAACAAGAATATAGTAATGTTCCCCTGGTGATAAATATTGTAACTATGTTTACGATATTTATCACCAGGGGAACATGTTACGATATCGTAACTACATTAAACTCTGGAATTCGTGATATTTGCTTAAAAAAATTTTATGAAGATATTTGAAAGGATGAACTTACTTTGACTATTCTCCAGTATTTCCTGTTTCTTCCGGTGCGTATCCTCGCTATTCTTCGATACATGCTAGCGGATGAACAGTAAATACAAATTTCTTTCAAGTTTTCGAAGGATATGCAAACGCTAATATTTTGTGAGAGTTTTTTCAAAGAGATCTATGAAGTAGAATTCATTAACAAAAGATTTTTTTTTATTATTTCTACTGCAATCATAAGGAAAACTTAATGGTTGTTATATTTATTGAAATTCAGTTTTACATATGTAATTGTTTTTAGTATCGCTACTAAGAATTATAACCCTATTTACTATAAAAAAATAACCGATTTTTAAAAACATAATAATAATAAAAATATAAAGATTGGGATCTAATATACATACTTAATTTTTATATACTCAAATAAGCTTCTATCCCTACATGAAAATTTTGTTTTTATTAATTACGTTTTTTTTTTTTTTTTTTTTTTTTTTTTTTTTTTTTTTTTTTGTCAGATAACACATTGCTTATATTTAAATAATTTCCTGGTTATTTATATTTCAATTTATATTAAATTGAAAAAAAAAAAACTACATGGCATATGAACGTGAATTATTAACTAAAATTTTGAAAAAAGTGATATCTTTAAAACTTTCAACCTAGAAGTTATTTGCAATAAGATTAAACACCTTTTTTAAAAATCAATAGCAGCTAATTATATTTATCATGAATTTCATAAATAAAAAAACGAATCAATCGACCGTGAGATGCGGTGATTGATTCATTCAATCCAATACCCTTGGAGGGTAATGGATGGCAATGCTTAACTAATGAAGTTCTAACTGAGGCTCGGCTATTGCTGTTACCCTCCTGCCATGATCAGAGCTTTAATAGCTCAATAACACCTTATCCCTAAACTGTCCTCTACAGATAACGGGGAATATGAAAAGCATTATTCCTTCACCCCTTTAAGCCAGTCCTTATAAGGACTAAATACGCTTTTGATGAGGTAGAAATTAATCAATCGACCGTGAGATGCGGTGACTGATTCATTCAATCTAATACCCTTGGAGGGTAATGAATGGCAATGCTGTAGCCAGTGAAGCTCTAACTGAGGCTCGGCTATTGCTGTTACCCTCCTGCCATGATCAGAGCTTTAATTGCTCAATAACACCTTATCCCTACACTGTCCTCTACAGATAACGGGGAAGATGAAAAGCATTCTTGCTTCGCCCCTTTAAGCCAGTCCTTATAAGGAATAAATACGCTTTTTGATTGGGTGATTGATTCATTCACCCTTGGAGAGTAATGGATGGCAATACTGTAGCCAATGAAGTTCTAACCGAGGCTCGCATATTGCTGTTACCCTCCTGCCATGATCAGAGCTTCAATAGCCTCAATACTACAGATAACGGCGAAGACGAAAAGCATTCTTTTCGTTTTCGCTTCACCCCTTTAAGCCAGTCCTTATAAGGACTATAAATACTCTTTTTTTTTGGGGGGGGGAGAATTATGAGATAGATGGACATTTAATAGACCGTGAGATGCGGTGATTAGTATTAATACCCTTAGAGGGTAATGATGGCAATGCTGTAGCCAATATAGTTCTGAGGCTCTGCTATTGCTGTTACCCTCCTGCCATGATCAGAGCTTTAATAGCTCAATAACACCTTATCCCTACACTGTCCTCTACAGATAACGGGGAAGATGAAAAGCATTCTTGCTTCGCCCCTTTAAGCCAGTCCTTATAAGGACGTACGCTTTTTAATTAATGTTGCCGGGCGCTCTGTAATATTGAATTTCTTCAACATTATTTTTATTTTTTATTTTATAAATTTTCATCGTTCTGTATCAATTCATTCATCTTCTTCTACGCAATCATTATAAACAGTTTGATCACGATTATAGCCGAGGTAATTAAATGAAATAGTAAATCGTAGTCATTATTTCTAAAACAGATTTGCGTAGATTAGGATAAAGGAATTATTTACGGCTAATGAAAGATTTCTTTTCCAAATTTAGCTGTTGGGCAGTACTCGTTGAAACGTACAAATGGATAATGAATGCTCCCAGTCTGTTAAGCTTAGTGGTAAGTGAAGTTTCAAAACTGGTTCTATAGAGATAGAACCTCTAATAGGTTCTATCGCTAAGATATTTAAGTTTGTTGCGTTTTTAAATGTACTTCAGAAGTACGTCATAGAGAAGATTCAGGGCGAGTAATTTTCTTTTGCAGATATAAACTAATTCCCTTTAAATGAACGACTTTTAGGTTTATAATCTCATTGTTTTTAAGCTTAAATAGGAATTATTCTAGGCGCTGTAAGCCTTTTCTCGAAGGACTCGTAAAACTCAGACCTACCACGGAAACGTAATATATTACAAACGTTATATGATCCTTATATAGTCCTTATAAGGACTGGCTTAAAGGGGCGAAGCAAGAATGCTTTCATCTTCCCCGTTATCTGTAGAGGACAGTGTAGGGATAAGGTGTTATTGAGCTATTAAATTAAAGCTCGGATCATGGCAGGAGGGTAACAGCAATAGCCGAGCCTCAGTTAGTACTTCATTGGCTACAGCATTGCCATCCATTACCCTCCAAGGTTATTAATCACGGCTAAATTCCATCCACGTTATATGATATGAAGCAACTTTTATTTTAAAAACATTAATTTGAAAAATATAAAGGTGTTTAAACAAATATCAATATTTTTATTAAATCTACTTTAAAATTTTAAATTTTTTAAAAAATTTATTTTATAAAATTATTTTATAATTAATAATCATTTTATTTTTAGTTAGCGTATAAGCTACTACAATCTCACATAGCTATTCGCAATGTAAGATATTTTCGATCTTTTTAATGGTGGATAAAACTTTATATGATGGATATCTTATAAAGAAGTTTCTAAACAACCTTATTTTATCTTATAAAATCTTAATCTTAAATTGTTACTTTTTTTAACATTTTAATTATCTCGTTATTTATAAATGTTTACCTCCTAAGTGCCAAATACCCTTTTTACTTTTGTTATAAAGTTTTATAATTTCATCATTTTAAGATTTTATCTCATTCACAAAAGTCACTAACGTATAGTACTGTGTAGACGAGGGATTTATATGTGTAAATCCCCTATTCTAACCAGAACCAAACTTTTTCATCCACTTCAGATCTCCAATAAATACAAACAGAGCAGTCAACCGAACATTTAATTTGAGAATGTCGATAATTCATTTACTGATTTGTAAAAAATTACTTTAAAAAAATTTTTAAAAAAACTGTAGTATATATTTCTGGTTTAGTTTTAATTCCGTTGTCTATATCATTCTCAATTCATGCATTTTTATTCATATGTAATTGTTTAATAGAGACATTCCTGGCACAGTTCAACCATTATTAAAAAAAAAAAAAAAAAAAAACTTGGCCAATCATTTGCGTATCTTATATTTGTATGTGTATGTTGAGAAATACTTTTGATTTCGAAACTTGTATATAAAATGCTTCTTTCTGCATCAAAACCCATCCTTTTCAACATTTGCGTTACATTTTAAAGGCTTGTCCACCTCTAATCAAGAACGGCAGGACATTAAGAGCTTGGGGGGATACGTATCCCTGCTTCCTTAGCTGAACTTAAGGATTAGGTTAGACCCTCTGTATTATTAAAACTTTAATCTTCTTTTATTCCCCCTTATCCTTATTGGAGTTTGTGTGTAAGTTTTGGCACATTGAGTAAATTCTCGCAATTCTTACTGATGCCGTGATAACTTTCTAGCATCCTATAAAAACCAAATGTTTAAAAATCGTAATATCTACGTTTGTTCTATGAAATGAATACTTTAAGAATAAATATTGATTCCGTACACAACTTCCTTTTTCAAACTCCACGTACACAATACATTTCTCGTCCGTCTGAGACGAGTTCTGTCCCCTAATTATGCGTTTTAGGCAATTAATTTTGACTCCTCTACTGTGTGTGTGTGGGGGGGGGGGTTTGCCTGTTTTAAGGAAATAAAACTCGAGTTTTGGGAAGGAAAATCTTCCACCTAAGAATAGCTTACCTTTAATCGAAACGCTGTGATAAAGGTTCATGTTGTAGACGGGATTTGAGCTCGCATCTTTTGCAACCAAAGGACTCCGTCGATGAGCTATAAAGGCTCTCTGTAGACTTTACACAGTTAGTTTTTGGTGTGTTTTAGACGATCTTGTCACCTGTCTATTTCTTTGTTCATTGTCATCACAAAATACATACCTCAGACCATGTGACCGTGTTTTTATGCATTTCTACTTTAAAAAATGAAATAAAAAAACTGTTGGGTGCCTTTATTCCTTAGACAACCGAAAGTCTTGAGACCATGAATAAACTATGAATGATGGATATGAAAAAAAAAAGGATATATTATTATTTTGTGAGTTCAACGTATCTCATCATTGGCCTGTGGAGTAAGATAGGCTGAGGTTCAGCAGATGGTAGGAGAGGAAATAAAGATAGAGTGCATAGTAGTAGAGTAGATGAAAGATGCCTCAGCTGACCTGTTTTAGCTGTTGATCCCCCAGGGGTGCTTCTAAAACGGTCGTTGATTTTTCACTTTTAAAAAGGAAAAATCCTGAAAAGGAAAAAAAAAGGAGAGACTAAGCAAATTTAACAAGTGTAAATAAATCTAAAGACTATGTGGAAGACAATTCTATAGAGGAATGAGTTTGCCAAGCAAACCCAGAACAGTATAACCAGGAAAAGAAGGGAGATGACCTGGCCCGGAAGACCCCGCCCTGAAAAGGGCTTGGGACCACCTCGATGTTGGCCTTCGCAGTCCTGGTTTGTGCAGGTCGACCCCAACCTGGGGACAGAAAAACTTTCAACTGCGAAAAGACTAGACATACCTGTGGGGTAAACGCTGATCGGGAAGGAAGATCGAGATAGCGTCAACACCTATAACTTGAAGGTGTTATAGGTGCAGATACAACCGGATTCCCCCCTGTATGATCTGGCAGATGGTTGGTGGATCGCACCATCTCCTCAGGAACCGCTCTTCTCCCCGTAAGTACCTTTCCTGCTCCAGGAAGCATCGGAGGTAGGCTGAGAGACAGTTCTTAACACAGAGATAGATGCGATCCTCCTCGTTAAGGTGTTTTTTCCTGATTTTTCAAATGTGGTGCTTAATCACATTTATTACGAAAATCGGGTGTTTCTTGTTTTTGGTTATTAGGGGAGGAAACTGTAGCAGGACTACTTCGGCGAATGTGAGCGCTGGGATCGCAAGCACCTCAGCCAGTCTGTGCCAAACACGCTGTGCTGGCGGGCAGTGAAAGAAGAGGTGCCCTACGGTTTCTATCGTACCGCAGACGTCGCAGAAGGGGTTGCATGGTCGCGGGTTGTAGGCTGATTTTACCAGTTTCACCGGGAGTCTGCCGTAGGCGATTCTCCAGGCTAAGTCCCTGTGAAATGGTTGCCCCCAGCTGTCTTTCATGTTGGTGAACAGCACCTCTTCGTTTGTGCCCAGATCGGGTTTTTCCCAGTCAAAGCTGTCAAAAATTTTCCAGTACAGCTTGTTTGGGCTGAGCTGAAGCACTCGAACTCCATCCGTTGCCAATTTTTTAAAAAGTTTACATATTGTGTAGTACCACTCATGCACCGTCTCCGCACATGGTCCGGCGTGGCCAGTGATCCCGAAGTAGGGTAGGAAAAATCCTAAGAAGTATTTCATCAGATTGCCGGAAGGGTGATTTGATGCCAGTGCTTTCCGTATGGTCTGAGCAGCGTTGGTTAGGTGGCAGTATTTGAGGATTGGCAGGGCGAATCCCCCTTGTGTGGGGGGAAGATGGAGAAATGCCCTGCGCACCTCGTGTTTCCTGTTGTTCCAGAAAAAATTAGTGATATGTTTGTGAATGGCGTTGTCTTGTGTGTCTGTGATGTTTGTGAGGTTAATGGTGTGCAGTAACATCGGTTTTAGGACTGTTTTGATAACTGTTGCTCTACCTTCGAATGATAGGTAGTTGGGACTGAAGGGTTTGAGTTTTTCGCGACACATTTCTATTAAGTGCTGTGTTTGCGACACTGGGGTCTCTAGGAAGGGAATTCCTAGTATTGTTAATGGGCCGATTGTGGGTTTCAGACCATACGGAAGACTGGCATGGTCGAATTTCCCATAAATTTTGATTCTTGTTTTTTCTGGGTTGGTGTGAAGACCACTGAGAACGCTGAACTCTCGCAGTATGCCGAAGAAGATGTAAATCGATTCGGAATCCCTAAGGGTTCCGACAATGTCATCGGCATATGCGACAGTTTTGCTCTGTTTGGAGCCTAAGGGTAGCGGTATTCCTCTTACTGCGCGCGTCTCATCAATTTTTTTAGAAGAGGCTCTAGTACTAAAGAGAAAAGAAGGGGGCTAAGGGGGCAGCCTTGCCGAACCCCTCTGCGTATGGGAATGGGTTCTGAAAGAAACCCATTAATCGCGATGTGCGTTGTTGTTTTACCGTACATGCTTTTGATTGCTTCCCTTACGCAGGCCGCCACTCCGACTTTCTCTAGGATATAGTGCAGGAAGTTGTGCTTTGCACTATAGAACGCTTTATCTAAGTCTACTGATACGAGTGCAAGTGGGAGTGCCTTGTTCGTCACAAAGCGAAGAAGGTCTCTTATCAGGAAGAGGTTGAGCGCCATCGATCTTCCCGGAACTCCGTATACTTGAGTGCTGGTTAGCACATTCCCAATGCCCAACTTCAGACGGTTACAAATCACTCTTGCGAATAATTTGTAGTCTGTGTTAGTCAAGGAAATGGGCCTCCAGCTACCCATGCTATTCAGGTCTCTCCCTTTCTTAGGGATGAAAATTGTGTACCCGCTAACGAAGTCAGCAGGCACGTCACCAGTGAATAGGAAGCTGTTGAATAGTGAGATCAGGATAGGCATGATGAAGTTCCAGGCTGAGCGATAGAGCTCAACGCCTATCCCATCCAGGCCAGGGGTTTTCCGTAGCTTAAGCTGTTTATAGGCTCGAGTAACCTCTTCCGAAGTGATTGGTCTCTTTTGAAGAGTTCTGAGGTGTTCAGGCATGTTGTCAATGTTCCACACTCCGAAGTCGCCTGTCTCCTCAGCTTAGTCGGAATAGGTTCTCGTGTAATGCTGGGAAAATTGCCGCAGGATGTCTCCCGTGGTTGTGAGTGGTTGCCCGTTAGCATGAATTTGCCGAAACACTTTCTCGTCTTGTGCTGCTATGCGCTGCCGGTTATAAAAAGCGGCCGAAGGTGTTTCCGCCTGCTGAAGAAACAGTTTGGTGCGAAAATCGAGCTCGGCTACTTTTTTTCGTCGAAGTGCCTCGAGTTCGATTTCCACGGCTTTAATAAGCGAATCGCTAGGAATACCGTTTCTCTGATTAGTCCGGTACTACCCTAACTCTCGGTACAGCTCTCTCATTTTTTTCCTTTGCGCGTGAGCTCTTTCTCTGGAGATGTTTTGGAAGAGCTCTTTTGCCTCTGTTTTGAACTGGGCCCACGCGTCTCAGTCCCAGTGGGCCCTTTTCTTTCCTTCGCATAGCAGCTGCAAATCCTTGCTATAAATTTTGGGGAAGCTTGGAGGCATTTTCCAGGGTCCTCTCGATGTTTCTACGACCTCGAGTAGTTCGATGTTCATCAGAACCATTTTATGGTCTGTTATCGAGCTACCAACCGCTATATGCCTGACCGAGATAACTCGTGGCCCTAGGTTCCTGGAGATATAAAGGCGGTCTAGTCGCGTTGCGACTCCTCCTCTCGCCCATGTGGTACCCACTGTGTCTGGATTATGTTCCCTCCAGATGTCGATGAGGTCGACATTATCACAGCACAGTTGCAGTTTCCTAGAGCCTCCGGTACCGGAGTTGATGTTGCCACCAACTTTGTCAAATCTTACGTCAGCAATGCAGTTCCAGTACCCCCCCCCCCGGCGATGATATACTGAGACCCGTGTAAATAGGGTTCTAGGGACATGAAGAACTCGCTTCGCTGGTGGGCGTTGTTGGGGGCATATACATTAAGGAAGCGGATGACTCTACCTCCAAACTTCCAGTCTATAGAGACTAGACGTCCTGCAGCATCTTTCTGTACATTGAAAAACCCGCCTAGAATAGGATAACGAACAAGGATTCCCACCCACCCTCGCACAGCGCTCTCCGAAACACCAGAAGCTCTGAACGGGGAAGCTTCTGGAGAAGTTTTCTATGTCCCAGTACTGATAAAAGTGCGTCTCCTGAAGAAAGAGTACATGAGCCTCATGCAGTAAGAGTAGGCTCCAAACAGCGCGTTGTGCGGAGAAGGAGCGCAGACCGTTAATGTTGAGAGTGGCGACGCGAAATTTGTTGTTCATGTTAATAGTTGAGTTTTAGAAGGTACGGTTGAGGTTTAGTACCTCCCCGTTTGCTATTTCAATTACTGCTTGGTGTAGTGATGTTATGTCACTTTCGTGTAAGCCCAGATTACTGGCTACGATGGTGTTCCTGAAGGAGTCCTGTTGTTCGCTAAGAATGTCAGGCACGACGAAGTTTCCCCATTCCAGATTAACACAGGGTTTGGATGCACCCTCCTGGTAATGGGTAAAGAAACGTGGCTCGCCGCCCCTTTCTATAGCGGTGACAAACCTTTCCTGACCTTCTTGGTCTGTTTGAACGAGTTGGAGAATGGTAGCTCCCCCTTTTATTATTCTGGGAAATGGGCGGGGGTTTGTTCCTGTGTCAGTTTTGGGGGGGTGATTGGATTTCCCCCAATGGGCAGTCTTTTGCATGCAGCCTGCTCCTCTTCCTCATGCTCCCTCTGGCGTTTGACAGTAGAGGTTTCCATTTCCTTTATCTGTGTGTCTTCGGCTGCGTCTCTGTTTGTGGGGGGGGGGGGGTTCTTGTTTTCTGCTTTTCTTTGGCTTTTGGGCTTGTTTCTTGGCACCAGTATGGTCTGTTTGAAATTCTCCTGTTCCCCCCCCCCCCTTTAGATTTGGATCCTGTTGTGGGTAGAGGAGGAAAAGCGGAGGTGCATTCTATGGATGTTTCCGTATTGTCTGGGATGGGGGAGGGGTGAGGAGCGGTTGTATCGAACCCCCCGCACGTTCTGCTAATGATCTCTGTGTACAGGTGTTGAACCTGTGGTCTGCCTGGTGGCATTTTTTGCAAGGGTTATTGCAACCTTGTAGGGAATGCCTAGAATCACCGCAATTACAATTACTACCTTACCGCATTCTACTCCCAGGTGCTCATAGGAACCACACCTAAAACATTGCCTTTCACACCTGGATAATTAACCATAACTCTAGCTGAGCCAACAGTGACAAAGTTCAGAACGGGCGTCTTCATCTCTATTGTGAAGGTGACGTCTCCTGATTTCCATTCCGGTTTGTCGGGATCGGTTCCCAGTTTTACGTTCTTGACCGTTCCCCATTTAGAGAACACCTTATGAATGACATCTTCACTTTTTTCGATGTATTCAAGTGGGAATCTGCTAACCTTCCACTGTTCTTAACAGGCTTCCCACTAAGAAGGGGTTGATTTCAATCTCCCCACATTTGAAACCTTCCAGGAGTTTGTCCCTTGTTTCGTTGTTTTTGACGATTACCTGGTACTTTCAGGGCCCGAACGAGGTAAATCCATAGATGTTTGAGGAGCCTACTGCCTGGCATAGTGCTTGACAGATATACCTCTTATGCAGAGTGGGTTCGGTATCGAACCCAAGCGTTTTAACCCTAGGAAGTAGATATGTCATAGCTAGTCCTAGGAATAGGATGAAAAAGCGTAGGGGACTGTGACCGTGGTGGTAGAGTAGATAGAGAAAATCCCGTAGGAAGAGGTCCTACCAGCAAAAAAAAAAGACGAAAAGCCTACTAGCAAAGGGACATAGAGTCGCCAAATGTTCCCCTTTAGCAGAAATCTCCGACTGGGCAAGCTAGAGGCGGAAAGGCACGAAGCGAAAAAAGGATCTTACCAACCACGACTTGGAAACAGCAGCTTTCATCTACGGGCGCGTCTACTGGATTCACACTGGACGGTACGCTAACCACACTACAGAAATGTGAGCCTGGATATATATATATGAAAATTTAACATAACATAACATAACATCACTGGCCAGAAGGGTGAAGCAAGATGCTTTTATTCCCCGTTGTCTGATAAGGAGGATGAATTAAAGGAAAGATTTATAAGCTGTGAGCTCACCCTGGAGGGGAGGACACGGAGATTAGTCATTGTTGCAAGTATTTAGGATGGCTTTTGGCCTCTTGTATTTGAAGAGGTCAGTCTCTTCATAGTTTGCTGCTTGTTTAACTAGATCGTTGGGGTGTGTAGAGATCTTTGAGAAAAAATTTTCTGCTGTAGTTAATAGGAAGGAGTAGATGTAAGGGATGTTTGTATCTCTATGCAGTTGCACGTTCCTTACAAACCACGGTGCGTCCAATATCATGCGTAAACACCTATTTTGCACTCTCTGCAGTCTGAGGATGTTGGAGTTGGATGTGTGGCTCCAGGCTGGAGAGGCATATGTCAACATTGGGCGGATCGTCAACAGGTGGAGGAGCACTTTGATTCTGGTATTCAGTCTACTTTTTCTATTCTCGTGATGCTCTCGTGCATAAGGCTTTGGTGTGTGGGTTGAACGTTAATCTTTTGTCCAGAATTACTCCAAGATATTTTGTTTCTGTTTGCCAGGGGATTTTGGTGTTGAAAAGATAAAGGTCCCCCATGGGAGTTGCCATTCTTCTGGTGAAAAGTATTGCTACACTCTTCTGGGGATTCACTTGTAATCTCCATTTGGAGAACCAATGTTCTAGTTGTAGCAGGTTTTCTTGCAACTTTTAGTGACAAGATGAGGTCGTAGAGATCTGGCAAGAACTGCTGTGTCGTCCGCATAAAGTGCTAAGATGGATGACATTGGGTTGTGCGGGATGTCTGCCATATATATTGAGAATAAGATCGGAGCCAATAGGGAACCTTGAGGAACTCCCGCAGAGATCCGTCGCTGACTTGAAACTGTACCATTTATTTTGACTTGTATGTGTCTGTCCTGGAGGTAAGATTTAATTAGGTGGACGATACTTGATGGTATACCTGCTGAAATGAGTTTGTGTAGTAATCCCAAGTGCGATATTTTGTCAAAAGCTTTCGCTATGTCAAGGAAGACTGCTCCGGTGTGCTGGTGCCAATTGTATCCGGTGGTGATATACTCAATTATCCTATAAATTTGTTGAGTAGTACTGTGATGTTGTCTGAATCCAAATTTTCCTTAGGAATGATATTTAACTCATTTACTGAGGCGTGGAGTTTAGAGAGAATGATTTTTTCAGCAATTTTGCCTAAGTTTGAGATTAGGCTGATGGGTCGATAGCTTTCAGGCAGGTATGGATCTTTACCTGGTTTATGCACTGGGACTACATCTGCAACTTTCCAATAGCTGGGGAAATAGTTAAATCGGAACATGGCGTTGATTATGGTGGTGAAATGTATAACAGCTCTTCGGGGCAGCAGTTTTATTACTCTATTTGTTATGCCATCTGGGCCAGGGGCTTTTTTATTCTTTAGCTTCTTTAGAATTTCATAGATTTCCGCTGGTGAGGTGTTTAAAGGTATGTTGTTGCAGGTATCGGTGACTTTCAGTGCATGTCTGACATGGAGGTGGATTTTATAGACATGTTTGAAGTCCAAGTTGTCATATGTAGGGCTACATTGTTTTTCTAAGTGTTTGGCTATCTCTTTAGCTTTTTCTGCGTCCGTGTGTACTAGTCCCGTGTCTGACTTGAGTGGGGGAAGAGATTTGCTTTTGTTTCTGAGACTTCTTAATATGTTCCAGATGGAGTGATGGCCGGGTGATACAGAGGCTAGTTTGGTTTCCCAAGTTTTGTTCCTATAAGCTTTAAGTGCTTCTCTAACTTCATTGTTCAGTTTGTTGAGAATCCCCTTATCCTGAGGTGCACAGGTGTTGTGATACCTTTTCCTTGCTTTGTTTTTGTTCCTAATTATATCCATGATGTCTTCTGGAAGTCGGTTTGGCTTAAAAGCGGTTTTGTTAGAGGTGACAACCTTTATGGCTGAGGTGATTTGCTGAGTCAGACGTTTGACAGCATTTTCAATTTCTTTTATGAAGCTGATGTGAGGGACAGGTCCAATGTGTTCTGATAGTACTTCTGGAAGTTTTTTCCATAAGATAAAGGAGTGGGGAGGAGGCAGCAGTTGTTCTTGCTTACCCAGCTGGAGCAGGATTGGATTATGATCAGATGTCAGCTCGTTTAAAGAGACTAGGCTATACTGTAGCTTAATATTTTGTAATATAGCAATATCAAGTATGTCAGCTGTGCCATACATACTGTGATGGGTTGGTTCTGCAGGGCCTGCTACCACTGCATAATTTGAACTGGAGTAGCTAAAGAGTGTGTAGCCATTTCTGTTTGTAGTTTTACTGTTCCATGACGGGTGTTTCGCGTTTAGATCACCAGCAATGATGACTTGATCATTATTGCCTAGGACGGCATCTAGATCTGAATATAATAGATTCTTTGATGGAGGGTTGTAAGCTGCATAAAGTGTTAGTTTCCCAGTTGAGGTAGTGGGTACTACTATTCCTGTGAGCTCTAGATTTTTGGTTAAGGGGCTAGTTACAGAGTGGTGATCGATGTGGTTTTTTATGAAAATGGCGGTGCCTCCTCCTCTAGTTTATTCTGTCATTTCTGTGGAGAAGGTATCCTCTAAATTTGGGGTTGTCTGCTGGTCTTAAGTGGGATTCGTTTATTAAGATGATGTCTGGGTTGTATCTTTGTGCAAACTCTTGGAGTTCCAGAATCTTGTTTTTAAGTTCATTAGCATTCCAAGCAATGATCTGTAGGGAAACTGGAGTGTTTTTATTTTTATGCATTTATGAGAGCTACTAGGATGGATTGGGTTTCTTGCAGAAATCTTTTTCTGGAGCCCGGTGTGGGGTTAGATTTGCTGAAATCTTGCAGCATATTTGCAAGGGAGTTTGTGATGACTGCTGCTAAATTTGGGTTGTATTGCTCCTGAGTGGTCTTTGTTGAGCGGACTACTTCTGCATAGGACTTTGTCTGCCGATTGAGGTTTGCTTCGATCCGGGCTTCTGGTTGCGGCATTTGGTTTTGTATCTTGTTTTTTCGACCTCTAGAGGGTTGAGGAGTTGGAGCTACTGCTGCTGGTTTTTGTAGATAAGTAGAGGAAGCAGACCGTCTGTTTTTTGGGTGTTGTATACATCCTTTGTAGTTTGCTGGATGCGGGCCCCCACAGTTTGCACATTTATCCGGGGTGGATTTTGGCTTAGTGCAGGTATATGTGGGGTGGCTCTCTCTCCGCATTTTAAACATTTGTATTCCGCTTTACACAATCTCTGAGCATGACCATATTTTTGGCACCTGTGGCACTGTCCTGATGAGGTTCTTTTCCTTAGCGGTTCTGGGCTGATTTTTAGCCCACAAATTGAAGTTAGGTCATATATGTTTTTATATGCCTGGTGAATCTCTACTAAGACGAGTGGCATCGGACTTTTGTCTGCTCTGGTCATTCTGCTGACCTTGATGGGTGGTAGGTCTTGGTAGCAGAGATCGGCGGCTATGTCTTTTGTATGTATATTCTCTGATACTCCACGGAGAACCACCTTCAGGTTCCTCTCGGAGTCGAGGGTGAAGGTATGATATTGTACACCTTTATTGTCTAGCTCCTTTGTGAGTCTACGGAAGTCCATTATAGTGGCAGGTTGGATTTTAATACCATCGTCTAAATTCTTTGCAGTAGAGTATGCTATCTGTTGATTAGTCATAGTGGCCCGTAGTTCTGTCCACCTATTCTTTTCTCTTAAGACAATTGGAAGGAATTTCTCTTTGGTGGAGGTAGGAGGGTCAGTTGTGTCCATCTTCCTCCATACCTTCATCTGTATGTGGTTCTCTCGACTGAGTTTTGCATTTTTTCCGCGGGTGGGACTCTCCTTGATCCAGGGGGGGGGGATTGGAGACCACCAAATTCAATTTTTCCTCTGTATTTGCAGAATACTCATTTTCCTCATCTTCTCTCGTTGTGGAGTACAGGTTCAAATAACCTGGCCATTCCACTTCAAATTTTTTAGTAATTTTTGAGTAGGCTTAGAGCCAGACCCTTGTCTAGTGTTTCTATCAGGGCGTCGGTATCTATGTCAGTCATAGTTATGACTAGTAGGTTTTGATTCGGGGTTGGTCGATTACTAAAACTGAAAATTTAGTAGCGAAACCTCACTTATCGCTGCGTGAATCTCAATCAAAATGCACTCCTTTGTATCGAATGCAACTGGAAAAGTTTTCCACAAGTTAGCTTTTCTGCGATAGCTACCGTTAAAGTTCAATAACGTATTTTCTTTTAAGAAATCAGGACAATTTCTAAATTGCAACTAAATCAAAGTCTTACCTCTATATATCAATCAAATCACATCACCGAATTCACTGAGTACTTCCATTCCATTTTCAAATAGCAACCGAATCGAATTCACTACTAACTCATGAAATAATCGGTTGATGGACTGAGTCCTTGACTCTTTATCCCTTCATCTGGATTTTAGATTGTGGGTGATGAGATTATTGTGGGTAATTTACCCACTCATTGTGAGCATTGAAGCTGTATCAGCTTTCTATTGCGATGGATGATTTCGGTTTTTTATGTTTGAAACGATCTGAGGGCTTGTAGTCCGCTGCCTGTCGAACTAACTGGTTTGGGTGATTATCCGTGATTGTGAAGAATTTCTCTGCAATGCTTGTCATGTAGGTCCTAATATCGGGAAGATTGGCTTCTTGATGTAACTGGATGTTTCTGACCACCATTCTTAGGCATTTATTCTGTATTATCTGAAGTCTGTTGATGTTGCTTTTAGTCGTGTGACCCCAGGTTGGAGAGGCATAAGTTAGTTGCGGTCTGATTACCGATTTGAAAAGTAAGATTTTGTTGCTTAGGAAGCTGTTCCTGTTCAAAAGTGGATATAGCTGTGCTATAGTCTGACTTGCCTTAGTGGCAACACTATCCATATGTGACTTGAAGTTTAGACGTCTATTAAGATGAATTCCCAGATATTTGGTAGAATTGCGCCAAGGGATGATTTTACCAAACATTTGTATGCTTGTATTCGGTTCAGCTTTACGGCTGGTGAAAAGTACTGCAGAGCTTTTGTTTGGATTAATTGCGATACGCCACTTGGTGTACCAATCCTCCAATTCATTGACTGCTCTCTGCAGCTTGTTGTGGCCAGGTGTGGACGGAGGGATCTGGCTATAATGATTGTATCGTCGGCATACAGAGCGGTGATAGCTGGAGACAGTTTGGGGAGATCTGCCATGTATATGGAGAAGAGCAGGGGAGATAGTAGAGAGCCTTGAGGTACTCCGGCCGCGATTCTCCTCTCTGTGGATCTGATACCGTTGAGTTTTATTTTAAATTTTCTGTTGTGTAGATATGATTTGATAAGTAGCACTAGTGGCAATGGAATACCAACTTCGTGTCTCTTGAAGCCGTGTGAGAATAGCACGTTCGGCTATCTTACCTATGCATGAAAGAAGGCTGATTTGTCTGTAATTTTCAGGAAACTGTATTTTTCCCAGGTTTGGGAATTAGGAAAACGTCGGCAATTTTCCATCGTTGTGGGAAATAGTTTAGCCGGAAGATGGCATTAATGATGGCTACTAGATGCATAACCCCTTTGCGAGGAAGTAACTTGAGTACCTTATTTGTTATTCCATTTGGACCTTCACCTTCATTAAAGCCACAAGCACAGAGAAGGGATTCGCATACAACCTAAAACATCATCAGATTACAGAAAAATGACCAAAAGTCTAGACAACAACAATTTGCCATACCACACTTTTTCACTCAACAGTGAAAAAAATTTTAAAGTAGTGTTAAGGGGAGTAACTGAAACATTACAAATAGAAGACCTCACTGTATACCTCCAACTTAAGTGATTTAGCCCAATTAAAGTCAGCCGAATGCGGAGAGCTGATAGAACACCCTATCCCCTAATTCTAGTGGAAATAAGCAAATACCAAAATCATATATACAATATACAAACCATCTGTGATCTAGTCATAAAAGTTGAGGCATTTTTTTTTTTTTTTTTTTTTTTATAGTCCTTATAAGGACTGGCTTAAAGGGGCGAAGCAAGAATGCTTTTCATCTTCCCCGTTATCTGTAGAGGACAGTGTATGGATAAGGTGTTATTGAGCATTTAAAGCTCTGATCATGGCAGGAGGGTAACAGCAATAGCCGAGCTTCAGTTAGAACTTCATTGGCTACAGCATTGCCATCCATTACCCTCCAAGGATATCATACCCAAAAGTTGAGGCATTGAAACATATAATTTTATTTATTATAACATTAATTATGATTAAAATAACTTTATAATGATTTAATATCGTTAATCACTAAGAAAGAGCCATATAGCTTCATTTTGGCAAAGTAAAATTGTATAATAAAAGTGGATATTAAAGATCCAATATTATTTCAAAGCCGAATGTTTGTAAAATCATGAAAATTTCGTAAAATTTGACTTAAGAACTTACGAGAATACAATCCACAACATCAGAGTTGCCTTAGCCATGTCAAGTTTTACGAAAGTTTATATGATTTTACCAACATTCGGCTTAGAAATAATATTGGATCTTTAATATCCAATTTATTATTAAATTCTATATTGTCATAATGAAACCGTATGACTCTTTCTTTAGCAATTTCTTCTACGCAAAAGTTCACAAACTCCCGTTCACGAGAGGTTTTTCTCACTTAAGATTTCTGCCATCGAAGAGGATTTTGAGCACCGGGTTGGTGTTTTTACAGAGAGTTTTCTCCTAAGGTTTCTGCTTTTGGAAAGCATTTCGAAAATCCGAGGATTGGCTTTTTTCGGGGGAGGGGTGTGTCGGTGGATGCCTTTACCTGGAATATGAGCTGTTCTGCTCAGTGGTAGGGTGCGCCTGTCACTGAGTTGAGCCACCGCTGAGTTAAATGACTCTCTGGGCACTCGTTGGACTTGAGGGATAGGCAAGTTTTTGGCGACCTCCCCTACACATAAACGAACCTTGGGAGAGCAGTAGCGTATCTGCAGATTTGGGTCAATTGGGGTGAAGAGAAAGTGCGTTTGTCCCTGAAGAGAAACGACTAGTTCGAAACAGCTGTCAGACCAGTGAAACCCTTAAAAACACTAATAAAAATGCGAACGTACGGACGCTTGAGAAGCGGTCGTGTTCTTTTAACAGTGCAAGGTAATTCAACCTTAAATGTATGTAATAAAGTTAATTTTAGTGCTTGGATGGTTCAGAAACATTACTGAGATAATTAAGGAAAGAAAAGTTTTTATGAGAAACATATGAGATTAAGATAAAACTCAGCATTTACGAGATTATTATTTCGAAGCAAACAAAGCCCTGAACTAACTTCAGTGCCTTGTAATGAAGCTAATACGTAATTAATATGTGCTGTTTAAACAGTCTCTGCGTATGCTTTTTCATGTTAAACGCGATAAAATAAAATAAACCCCACAGTGTTTGCACTTTTCTCTCAACTGATATTAATTGGATTTTTTGGCTTCGTGAGTAAATAGCAGAATGTTTTTAGATAAGTTATTGATCGCCTGAAAGACCATTTCTCTCAACTCAAACTTCGAGAATTTAAATACGATCAGCAACAAACGTCAACTAATTTTTGCTGAATTTAGTTTCAGAAATTCCTTTTTCCAGATTTGTTGATGAAACTCGTTAATCTCAATTTAAATTTTAAAAGAGCGAGTTAGGATTTTACTTCAGGCACCACTTTATGCATGAGAAATTAAACTTTCTGCAGAACTTAATATTCTTTGGGTTTCCTGATCGAAGAAGCTCGTGCTCCAAATATCCCCTATATATGTGCATAAATTTATTATGTTTAAGTTATGATTTCTTTGATCATAATGAGATTTTAATGACTCGCCTGAACCGGAATATCCTACTTTCATACCCAGGTTATTTAAACAGGTTAGCGAGTAAGCAATGTCACTTATTTAAAAGAAATTGAGGGCTTTAACAGCGCTTGAAAAATTCATAATTGAAATGCACCAAAAGTTGTTTTACAACTTTAGCAGCCATGATAAAAATGATTTATTTTAACGTGTTTCGGAACATGTCAACAATCAAAACAAGAAAAAATAAGATGACAAACAACTCTAAGACCAAACTGTTGGTTCATCAAACGAATGTCTTGGGATCAGAATCATTTGCTAGGTCGTTCCAAAGGATGCACCAGCATATTTCAACGATAGAATTTTCTCGACATTATCAGCATTTGACGGGAGATGACGAACAAAACGGAAGGAACAGTTCACATTTTTCAGAGTAACTCTATCACCTGAATGACGGATACTTGCACTGAATCAGCCGGTGAAGCATTTGTTGATCTTTGGATGTTTACGTTCAGTCCAATTCGTTTGTAGGCTTCTTGGAAAATATCAACAGACTTGAAATTCAGTTTCAGAAAGAGAGAAAGTGACATTGTGCAACATACTGGAGTGATGGTTTGACTATTTAATATCTTAAAAAACTTGTGTATACAAATTAGTATTTTTTGTTAAATTAATAATTTATTTAAAGCAAGTGTTAAACTTAGACTATTGATACAATCTAATACACCGTTTCACTTCTTCTATATTCCGTAGATAATTAAATCTGGCAGTTTTGGTAATCCATTATATGGAAAAATAATTGATTGTTCAATCGACCGTGAGATGCGGTGATTGATTCATTCAATCCAATACCCTTTGAGGGTAATGGATGGCAATGCTGTAGCCAATGAGGTTCTAACTGAGGCTCGGCTATTGCTGTTACTCTCCTGCCATGATCAGAGCTTTAATAGCTCAATAACACCTTATCCCTACACTGTCCTCTACAGATAACGGGGAAGATGAAAAGCATTCTTGCTTCGCCCCTTTAAGCCAGTCCTTATAAGGATAAGGTAATCCATTATATGTCAGACATCCCGCACAATCCGATGATTTCCATTTTCATAAAACTAACAATCAAAATATGCACAACTTTCCTTTTATAAAAAATTGAACTAGAATGCAATGCGATCGAGCTCACACAAATATGATGTTGAAAACTGTAACAAAATTTTCAATGCCCTTGTGATAATGAGCTGGGTATTCGGCTTAGACAAAAATCCAAAATTCCTCAAGAGTTATTTCAGAGAATTTAATTTTTAGTACGATCCATTGATAAGGTAACTAACTGTTCTTCTTGTAACGAAAATTTGCAACTCGATGTGTCAACTGTGCCAAATGGATTTCGTATTTTTGTCGTAAGTGTGTGTATTTAAGGAAGGAAAGTAACTTGAAATTTTTCTTCCAATACTGTTAAATGTTCTGTTATAATGGAAATAATTCCCTCGACATTTTTATTATGGGGCGAAGGAAACAATTCTACTGTATTTTTTTCTGATATGCGGTTTTCCCAAAGAGATACTTGTTTTCTGAAAAGCTGAAATTTGTCAGTGGATGTCAAAATATTTTCATTTTCCCTTGGATACTTGTATTAACGCTATTAAAGTAATTAAAAATATCGGCTAAACATGCCATTTTAGCGCACCAAATATCATTTTGAAGACATTTTACAAAAGCATCTGTACTTTCATTTTGAAAAAAAAGTCCAATAATTCTTCCTTAAGTTCTAAAATTCAGAATAGCACTTGATCCCTGGATAAACATCTTATTTCAGTGCGAAAAAGCAAAGATTCGTACTTGGCTTCCATAGATATGCAAAGTTTTTATAAAAAAAACGTGCTTTAAAAGGTATTGACTTGATGTAATTGACCCATCTTTACAAATTGGTCTAGTACAGGTTTTAATATTGCCCGTAACAGTTTTGAAACTAGGGATTTTTGAAACTGTCCGTACGAATTCCAAATCACAGCTCCCATGAAATTTTGAAATGTCAAAAAGCAGTCTTCAGTTGTTAAGATCAGAGTAGCCAATTACACTCAGAACTGTGATGTGACATCTTTCACCTGCGGAACACTTGTAACCAGTTCGCGGAACACCGGTTAAGAACCACTGTTATAGAAATTCTGATGTAAATAAATAAACATCGCAAAAGTCTCTCTGTTTTGTATTCATATGCAACTTTGCCAATCGCAAAGGAGATTTTAGATGGTTAGTAAAAACACACGGTAGATCCCAGTAAGAAGAAAAATAATTTAAGTCGGCATTTAGAATGTACGACAAAAATGATGTGGGCATTATTTGAAATTCTGTTTTCTAAATCCAACTTTCAGATGCCAGTGTTTGATTTTATAAGCTTTTAGGTTTCCAAAAAAAAAAAAAAAAATTGAATTTTTTTTTTAAAAGGAACGTTAGTTCATGTGTCGCATTGGGAATAATAATAATAAAAGGCGGTAGCGTGTTCACTGTCTAACTAACACACTACTGGTTCCAGTCCCACTGTGGACATGTATGTTGGTGGCTTTCTTTACCGTGAAAGATCGCTGTTTTTTAATGTATGTTGTCATATTAACACTCACTAAACATCGCTGCGAGGAACATTCAGACTCATAGGAATAAACGCGTTATATATTTTCAGGACTAGTTTGGTTGTCTTTAACTTCATTAATACTAATCACGGTCTACATTGATTTTTTACGGAAATTCTCTAATTTAACAGATTATAATTCCTTATTTCAATAAATTCCCAATCATAAAGCTTTCTACACACTTCTCTTCCAGTTTGGAAGGTTATCTAAAATAATACGCCGGATTCTCTGACAAATTTCTTGTAGTGACAAGCGATTACTGTAAATTCCCACTCATTTCTCTCTTTTACTAATCCTGGCGAAAAACAGTCAGTCGAGCCCAGTTTGATTAAGAATGTCTTATATACTCGTGAAGACCTCGTCAGACTCGCATAAATACTTGAAAACAATATTTCCGAACTATTTTAATCTCATTTAATCTTTCTAATTCACTCTTTAATATCACCCTCGCTTTGAAATTCAACAAACTCGATTTCGTTTCTTAATTGCGTCTTCTCTTCATCCCCTCCCACCTGATTGCAACGGCAAATAATAAATGTGCTAATTCTTCCATTAATTGGTTACTTTGTTTTCAAAACAATCAAATAATTATTCTGCTAACAATGGCTTCGAGTCCTTTGTTGAGGATTATTGTAATTACTTTTGTAAAGAAGAGCAAACACACCGCTTGGCAACTTTTCAATTGTTTAGTGACGTCATCATCGAACTGTCTCTTTCACTAATGCAGATACAGACGACAATATAAAAACGCCTTCCAGTTGTTACTATGGTTTCATTTTGTGCGTTTTCTAGAACAATCAAGTGAGCATCTTTACTGGATCTCTGAGCACGTTTCCAGTAATTCGTGCACTTGTAAGGTTTAATAAGTGAATGAAAGCAGAAAGTGGATAACATGCGGGCGTGCAGTACTTTTTGTTGGTCTTTTCGTAGAAAAAAAAGTTTAGTTTTTCAGCTTTTCCTTTCAAATTGTCAGTGACCCTATCTGATAATGAAAAAGTAATCTAAGGAATAAAACATTCCAATTTTAAATTTAAAAAAAAATTAACTGTAAACTTAAAAGAAAGTTTTTAACTGGGAGCTGTGTGAGAAGATAAATTTAATTATTTAAAGTTTAAAACATAATAAAACTTTTTTATTTTAAAATTATAGAGAATATTCTGGATATATTTATATTGTATAACTAAATTTATGAAAACTAAAATTTCTTAGTTTACCAGAAAGCTTCTGAAAACCTTTGTCATCAGAGTCACCTTGATTTGTTCTACTTAAGACAGCTCCGCCAGGAGCGTCGTTAGGTTCGCCATTTATTAGTACTTAAATTAGGTTTTACTGGCCTAACAGCTGTTTCGAACTGTTGGTGCTTATCAAGTTTCAAGTTACCTGTTAATTTCGAGAGCAGGGTCTCCAGTTTAGCTAGACGCTTAGTCCACCCACTTTTTTTATTAAAAAAATCGCTTATTTTTTCTTTCACATGATTAGCAAATTATTTGTAGGGATCAGAACATTTTAGTTGAAGTAAATTAATGTCCATTCTTATCTCCCAAGATAAAAGTTCTCTTTTGTCTGTTTTGAACGAAAAAGCGGCAAGAAATTATTCCAATAAAGTTTGGTAATTAAACCTGCTAGGAATAAATCGGTATAATATTTTAATTAAAATGTAAAGAATTTGTAATGTTGGTCGTTTTCTGTTATAATTAAACACGGAAGAAATGAAACTCTGAGCTTGACTTTTATTTGGCTAACTTTTTTTCATGCAGCGTGTATCAGATGTACAATGAAATAACTAAATACCAATAATTAAAATGCTTTAAATATATTTAATGATGTAATTTTTTTTGTTTAACAATTAAAGATTTAATAACATGCACTGCAGAAATCCACACAAAAAAGCAACTATTGAAATGTACAATCTAAAGTTCTAAAAGTATTATGACGTATAATATATGCTATGTGATTAGAGGTTGCTTAGCAACCAAACAGCGGGTCAGAAATTTAGGCATCGCAACAATAGACGAATGCTATTCTTAAAAATATCCGTAACATTTCAATGTTTGTAATGAAATACACTTTGATAGAAATATTTTTGGCCTTCTCCGATGTATCTTCTCCACCGGTTTCTATTATACACTGCATCTTTGTCCAGATTTTCTCCTTCACATCTGCCTCTTTTATCCTTTTCCATCTCTTCTTCCTCTTTGAATTTCCATCATGATACTTCGTCCATCTTCCTCTACTAGTCATACTTCCACATATTCAGTGAGGCAACTCTTAGGTGGAGCTAGCTTCTTTAGCTGCACTGGCTCTTGATGCAGTAGTCCTCGTATCACAAATGTAGGAAAATCTTGGGCAACGAAAATTTTAAAGAAAGAACGAATTTTGGCTTATCTACCCATGCGTAAAAATGTGTTGTTACGCATGCGTACATGTAACATTCCCCTGTGCTTCAATGTGTTATATGCGTTTAAGTAAGCTGAGTTTAATTTTAATTTAAGTTAATGTTAATGAAATCTAAGCCTTGAAAATGAGGTTATCAAATTTAAGCTCCGATAGCAAATGTTAATGAAAATTCGAAACAGCTGTTAACACAATTCGCTTTAAAGAAGGGGGGTGGGGTGCAGAGGTAGATAAGAGCCGAGTGTTCGGCTGTAAACTTTCTACTAAACTTGCAGTAATAGTAACATAAAGAAAATATCTTTCACTGAAGTTGCAGCAGTTATTGGCAACCAATACGAGTGATTTGCAGTTGTGGTCTAAGATAGCAATTGGTTCGGCAGAACATAGATGGCCACACAATGGTTACTGACAGTTCACCGATATTTGGTGAACAGAAAAAGAATGGAAATCTCCCCAGAGAATTGTTTCTCGCACTTAGACTCCTTTGAGTGAATCTCCAAGGAAAGAAAACAAGTTCGATAAAATAAGAACGAAAAAAAGCTTTGGAATATCACACGTCATAACTGGGATAAGGAGAATAGTTTATACTTGAGAAAGAATATTTTCCTTGCACTTAACTTACTTCGAGGGCGGCTGTGGGACGTCTAAATCAAAAGAGATGGAAGGAAATAAAAATTCATTCGTTACATTTCTTCCTTTTTTTCCATCAACAACAAGAAAAGAAGTGGATGCTTAAGAAGCATTCACGACAACAAGAACAAATCTTGGTAATAAAGTATTTGGAAATGGAGAAAAATGTAACACCCGAATTTTATGCGTCTTGGGATATCAAGTACCTCATCTGCACACTGAAATTGAAGTTCTCGGAACGCCTTCAGTGCTCCATTGGGTCCTTTTGTAAGCTTTGATGTTTTCTCTTTTTCCTGTCAGTCCCTTAGAGAATCACACACCGAAAAACCCTCAGTTTTTCCTATTTTTAACACGAAAAAGTGATTTGTAAGAAATTTTCTTTGAAGTTTGTGTTAGATCACTGATATTGTACTTCGTATCAAAATGTACGGTTTTGTCTAATTGGTTCTTAAAAGAGTGCTGATTACTAACATGTCGTAGCAAATGGATGTTTAACGACGGTAATTATTTGGCAAACGACCATTTGATGTTTGTTAGACTTCATTCAATGCTCACTTAGCGATGGCGTCATTTGTCTGAACGAAATGCAACTGGATTCCAATTAACAATGTTTGTGTGCAATTAGTTTTCGATAGACTTGTTAAGATCACATCTTGCGTTCCCTATTAAGAATAAAGCGGGATTATTTATGCTACTTTGCTACTCTTAATAGGAGGTATGCGCAGGATATTAAAAGTTAAAATGACGTTTTAAACATTTTAATCGGATAAAGTTAGAACGTGCTGTTTCCAGGCCCCTTTTTAACTGTTTGTAGTGTTACGACAGAGATTAATATCGCCTATCAGCAATTCCAATATTTTATTTAAAAAACGAAAACATTCAACTGTGACAATGAAAATATAAGGAAATTGCAAACCTTTTCCTCAATATTAAAATAATTATAACGAACACTGAGATAATTTTTAATAACGGTTTTAAAATCAACAGAAAAAAAACTAATTATGCACTAATGCAACTAATTAGTGTTTAGTTGACCTGAAAGGAGGACAAGTTTTATTAACCCCTTAACTCTTTTTTTGTTGTTTGTTTCTCTATGATTTGAAAAACTACTGTTTTTACCCGGCCCTTGACTATTTGGTGCAGAGATTTACACAGAAAACTTTCCATTTCTTCGGGATTCCCTTTAGCTGTTCTGGTTTCAGTTCACTTAAGTTGTCTATATAGAGGTCTCCCCATTCGAAAACTAGGGTCTCAGTACCTGTGAGGAGGAGCAGAGGTGCCCCTATTTTGTTTACTGCCCTTTGAAAGGGCTCCGCGTATTCTTTTGGGAATAAACGCATTAGCACTCTTTGGGCGTCCGCGCGGGGATGGATTCTTCCTTAGATTCCTCGGCTGGGGTTATGTAACCTTTTCTTGATTCTTCGGTCTCTTCTTGGTTTTCTATTTTGGTTTCCATTTCTTCTTCTTCCTCAGGTTCTGATACTTCTGCTGGGCTTATGTTATCTGGTTTGGTTCTTTTTGTTTCTCCTTCTTCAGGCGTGGTAAGTCGTTTGGTTGTGCTATTACTGGCTTCCATTTCTTCTACATCTGTGCTTTTATTGCTATTCTCTTTCGACTCGATGTTGTTCGTTTTCAAAGTGTTGCTCTGGTTTTTCTTTTTTATTTTCCCTTCTGCGGTTTGATTTTCTGTTGTTGTCACGATAGCTGGGGGTTGGAGGACTGGGAAATCGTCCTGCTCTGTTGATTTAGGCTTATCTACTGGTATATCTATGCCTGATTTAATGGTACCCCCCATCCTTTCAGCATGGGTAGGTGTCTACTTTGTTGTCCTTGGAACCACATTTTAGACAGGCTGATTCACATTGTTTTAGTGCGTATCCTACCGTCAGGCACTAAAACAATGTGAATCAGCCTGTCTAAAATGTGGTTCCAAGGACAACAAAGTAGACACCTACCCATGCTGAAAGGATGGGGGGTACCATTAAATCAGGCATAGATATACCAGTAGATAAGCCTAAATCAACAGAGCAGGACGATTTCCCAGTCCTCCAACCCCCAGCTATCGTGACAACAACAGAAAATCAAACCGCAGAAGGGAAAATAAAAAAGAAAAAGAAGCGCAACACTTTGAAAACGAACAACATCGAGTCGAAAGAGAATGTTTTAGGTGCGGCACCTTCAACCACCTAGGAGCCGACTGCCCAAAGGTGAAATGCCAAAATTAAAACATTGTCTTTTTACATCAGAGTAATTAACTATTACCCTGGCTGATCCAAGAAAGACAAAGTTCGGAACCTCTGACATCACCTCCATCACGGATATTTTTTTGTAATTATATATATATATAAAACACATGCATGCATACCAAAGAAAAATTGGCCTATATAAGTCATTTAAATAATATTTTGATATGAAATTTAAGAGATGTTTTTGGTATTTTATTAAACTTTTAAAAAATTTCAAAGTTATAAAATTTTTGTAATAAAAATTAGTAATTAAATATAACATACATTATTATTTCAAAGAAAAATAAATATTATTATTAATAAACACTGCAAAAGTAGTTCGCATATATTTCAAGTCATCGAACAAAACTCTAAACATGTGACTGATTCAAATTCATTCAAAAAAAAGTCCTGTCATCTGTAGGTCATTGAAACACATTCGCAAAGTCACTGCGTTATGTTTGATTACTAGCGTTGTCTAGAGACTGACTAACCTTAGTTATATAATTTATTTTCAACATTTATCATGATTTAGAACATCAACATTATTTTCGAAGTTAAAGCAAAACTGCAGACTTAAACTGTAGTTAAGCTCAGAAAGGATAAAATGGCTGACATATGATATATATAAATAAAGGTTTTGTAAAGTGATATTTGGATTCATTCAATCCAATACCTTTTTAGAGGGTAATGGATAGCAATGCTTTGGCCAATGAAGTTCTGAGACTCGGCTATTGCTGTTACCCTCCTGCCATGATCAGAGCTTTAATTGCTCAATAACACCTTATCCATACACTGTCCTCTACAGATAACGGGGAAGATGAAAAACATTCTTGCTTCGCCCCTTCAAGCCAGTCCTTATAAGGACTATAATGATAAGTGATATTTGATACAAGTAAAGAGCTGCTTGGATAGCCTTCAACAAAATAAAATCAACAATTACCAACTAAAACATAGGTATAGACATAAGCCCATGTTTTCAATAGTTACATCTTATCAGCATTAACTTATGGCAGTGAAACATGGAACACAACTTTAAAAGAAGAAAAAAGCTTAATAACAACTCAACGTGCAATATAAACAAAATTGACCACGTAAGATACACAGATATCAGGAAGAAGTCTGGACTCACAGATATAATAAAAATAATCTACAACAGCAAAAGAAGATGGGCAGGACATCTCGCCAGAATGAGAGACAACAGATGGACAGTCAGAGTTACAAACTGGTATCCGAGAGATACCAAAAGGAAACCTGGAAGACCAGCCTTAAGGTGGGAAGACCTAATGATTAAGAAAGTTGGAAGAAAATGGAGAAGAAAGGCCAAAGACAGGAATAGCTGTTCTAGTAGCAAGGCTTATACGTTGGTCATACATAACTGGTAATTAGCTTACGGAATTAACAACGCATATAAAGGATATTAATTAAAGGCAACTTTAATGAATAACTTCAATATTTCGGCAACGTCACATTGCCATCTTCAGAAACATAAAAATATGGTATATGCACGCAGTCACTAACAAAAGCAAATGAGGAAGAAGGCCAGAAATTAATATTGTTCCTAATGGTGCCCTCTGGCGGGCTAATTTGGTTGTCTTGGCCGTTGGGCTGAAGTTCTCATAATGTAAGTCTCCCACATTTGGGGTAGTTTCATGCACCCAAATTTGTTGCGGTTTGGAACGTTTTTTAGAGCTGCTGATGATTCCTTAAATAATCTTTCGTACTTAAACTTGCTGCGGTGTATTATTTTAGTTTTCTTACAACGAATTCTATGGTGGGTATCTAAGGCATGGTCTGCCAGCCCAGAGCGGCTGTACTGGTGAAACCGGATGTAGTCTTTGTGTTCTGAAATCCTGATATTTGCTCTCCTGCATGTTTGGCCAAAGTAGGACAATTTGCAGCTGCAATGGACCTGGTATACACCAGGTAGGTCTAGGGGAAGTGGTTGGTCTTTGGTACAGTGGATAAGGGATGCCAACCTTTTATATGGTCTATAACAAGAAGTCAGGTCATATTTTTTGAGGATATTGGTTATTTTCTCAGAGGTGCCCTGGATGTAGGGGATGATGATAGACTTGGTGTAATCTTTATTGTGGAGGGGAGTTGTGGTTTACTGGTTTTAGTATTTTTTGCATTTTTTGGGGGTTATAGCCATTGGCTAAGAAAGTGTTGAGGATGTAGTTTAGTTCAGTGGTCAGGGCATCGTCATCTGAGCAGATTAATTTTGCCCTGTTATATAGTGGTTTTATAACCCCGTATTGTTGTGAGGGGGAGGGGATTGCTGGTGAATGTATCTGCCAGTATGGGTGGTTTCTGTAAACAGAGAAAACCAAAGATCCATCAAGCTGGCGGGTGATTAAAGTGTCTAGGAAGGGAAGGGTGTTGTTTTCCTCTTTTTTTCTAAGGTAAACTGGACTCTGGGGTGTTGGTTGTTTAAGTGTGTTAGGAAGGTGTGGAGTGTATCTGAGCCATGTGGCCAAATAGCGAACACATCATCCACGTATTGAAGCAAAATAGTGGGTTTTTGTAGGGAGGAGTTTAAGGCTTTCTCTTCAAAGGCCTCCATAAAGAAATTGGCCAAGGGTGGGGAAAGTGGTGAACCCATGGATGTCCCCTCTATCTGTTTGTAGAATTTTCCTTGCCAAAAGAAATAGCCTGAGTTCATTGTGAACTGCAATAAGACTGAGATATCGGGAAGAAACTTGGCTTGGATGAGCTCTAGCGTTTCTTTGAGTGGGACATTATGAATAGGGAGGAGACGTCAAAACTGACCATTATGTCAGTGTGTTGGAGTGAGAGGTTTTCTATACTGGCTTTAAAGTGGGCTGAGTTTTTTTGTGTGCTGCCAGTATAGTATGTGAGCGTTTTGGCTAAATGTTTGGCTAATTTATGTGTGGGGGAATCAGTGCCATCCACTATGAGACGTAATGGCACATTTTGTTTATGTATTTTTGGGAGTCCATTTAATCGGGGGGATCTAGAGTTATAAGGTTTTAGTTTGTTAGTGACTTCCACAGGCCAAGAAGTGACTTTCTTAAGGAGTCTGTGAAGAGTTCTAATCTGAGAGCCGGTAGGATTGTATTCAATAGGGAGAGAGGTAGTACGGTCTAGTACTAAAGCATTAAGCTTACCTTTGTAGTCCTTTTGATTGAACACCACAGTGGCGTTTCCCTTATCCGCTTTGGTGATTGCTATTTTTTTTTTGTTGTTGTTTTTCTTCATTTCTAGTAGAGCTGCATATTCGTCTTTGGATAAGTTGGTTTTTGGAGGTTTTGCTTTGGTGAGAACACCGACTACATCCAGGCTGACGTTGTTGGCGATATGGTTAGGAAGGTTGCGAATCCCACGTTCTATTTGGATCATGATTTCCTCGGCAGGTATTCTTTTAGGAGCTAGGGGGAAATTGTGGCCACTTGAAAGTGCGGTGAGCGCTTCAGGCTTTAAAACTACGGACAAGAGGTTGACTACGGTGTTGAGTGGTGGCTGTGGTAAGGAAGTAGAATTCTATCAGGTTTTCGTATTTTTTCGAATTCTTTTCTTGCCGAAGCACATGAGACGTCATAAAGAATCGTCCAAAGATCATGGCCAAGCGTATCTGGAAGCTCTTCCTCTAGCGCCCGTAAGGTTTTGTTTTCGTCGGCAAGGAGAACATGCGTCGCGGTAATTTGTTCTCTTAATAGGGCGAAGCTAGTGCGATTATAAATACGGAGAGCTTTCTGTGAAGTGAAACGGTGCTTATATTTAACACAATTAGGGATTTCCTTGTTATCCCGTCAGACGATTTACTTGTCTCGATATCTTCAACCTCATTTTGCCTTTCGTGCGATGGAATCTCCGTAGATGATCGTAATTCTAGTAGCAAGATATGTATGACATTGGTCATACATAACTGGTAATTAGCTTACGGAATTAATAACGCATATAAAGGATATTAATTAAAGGCAACTTTAATGAATAACTTCAATATTTCGGCAACGTCACGTTGCCATCTTCAGGAACATGAAAATATGGTATCTGCACGCAGGCACTAAAAAAAGCAAATGAGGAAGAAAGCAAGAAACTAATATTGTTCCTAAAGTCCTAATGGTGCCCTCTGGCGAGATAATTTGATTGTCTTGGCCGTTGGGCTGAAGTTCTCATAATGTAAGTCTACCAAATTTGCGGTGAAACCGGATGTAGTCTTTGTGTATATATATACCAGATCCCTTGCAACTGCAAATTGTCCTACTTTGGCCAAACAGGCAGGAGAGCAAATATCAGGATTTCAGAACACAAAGACTACATCCAGTTTCACCAGTACAGCCACTCTGGGCTGGCAGACCATGCCTTAGATACCCACCATAGAATTCGTTGGAAGAAAACTAAAATAATACACCGCAGTAAGTTTAAGTACGAAAGATTATTTAAGGAATCATCAGCAGCTCTAAAAAAACGTTCCAAACCTCAACAAATTTGGGTGCATGAAACTACCCCAAATTTGGGAGACTTACATTATGAGAACTTCAGCCCAACGGCCAGAGGGCACCATTAGGACTTTAGGAACAATATTAGTTTCTTGCCTTCTTCCTCATTTGCTTTTGTTAGTACCTGCGTTCACATACCATATTTTTATGTTCCTGAAGATGGCAACGTGACGTTGCCGAAATATTGAAGTTATTCGTTAAAGTTGCCTTTAATTAAGGAATAGCTGGACTCTTTACGACCTACAGTCATGGAGAAATCCGGACTGAAACCACAGATCCATCAAAGTAATCTGATACAATATTATTATCGTTTTGCTTTATTGAAGCTTATCAGATAACCACAGTCGTTCCATTCAATAAAAAAAAAATGTGAAGTACATGAGGAAGGAAAACGCACCTCTTGGAGAGGCCTGTTACTACATACATTTTGGGCAAAAAATATTGATCCTCTTTTGGTTCAGTGATAACCTAATTTATCCAAAGCTGTTCTGAAGTTTTATATTGTCTAAAAGTCCACTCGTCTCCGCTGCAGAAATATATTCCTCTCCACTGCCTTTATGTGCCGTTGGCCACAAAGTGTTCGCAGCAAAATCTGTTATAAACTTCTGATCGGTTTCAGAGTGCTGTTGTGGGGAGATTACCGAGAGGAAATCTCTCTTCTCGTGTAGAAGAAACAAGAAAAGCTTCTTATATGGGAATACTTCAAGACGTTTACCAAACCATTGGTAAGTTTATTTTGAAATTGGAGACTGAAATAAGATAAATCTAGCGAAACACGATCACTTAAGAGAGATTTACAGCTTTCTCAATGCGCGTGAAATCGTTTGGATCTTTCACATCAGTGAATCAAGATATTTGAGCTTTTGCCTAAGTACAGAAAGAGAGAAGATTGAACCGGAGCAAAACAAGTCGGCGAAAGTTCCAATACTTGTATTTTTAAACGAGCCACTGGGAAGCATCCGAGTGAGCTCTTTCAGGGCATGGAATCATTGAGTCGCTGGAAATGGAGCAGATAAATAATCTTTTGTAGCAGACTTCGTTCGTATTAAATTTTTAAACTTCAATGTACTACGGAAAAGAAATTTTTGACTGGTGACAGATGGAGAGTGCAGTTAGAGATTGATGGCAAAAATTCGATCCTTATTTATACATAATCAATAAAATGTAACGTTTTTTTATTTCTTTGTTCTATTCTTCACAGAGTCGTGCAGGATGGAACACGACTGATCCTGTGCAGAATGTGACACTGCTGCATTGTGTTCCGCAGGATGACACATTACTATCATATCGTGTGAACAAACATAATTTACTATATTGACCTTGAGTGCGAGAGTACTTCCAGTCTACTCTCATTGTTAGCTACTTTCTATTTCTAAATGGATCAACAATATGAAATCCAGTCGTTATTATTAAATATCAAACTGTCTGCTCCTTTTAATCGTTGTTTGAAGGATGGCCAAGATGAGGCATAATCTCCGCGTCTATAAATGTATTCATATTTTTCTCCGTCTCTAAGGCAATTTGTCCATAGTAACTATTAATAGCTCTAAGGTCTACTGAATCTTGTAGATATCTCAAGTGTTAAGCAGTTAAATAACACTTTACGGCATTGCTCATCGTATGAAATGCCGAAAGCATGTCCGTAGATGACATATTTTATGTTAGTGCATTAACGAGTCCTACTTATTAAAGACGTTACAAGTATCGGCGAATAGGACAACAAATGAAAGTATGACTACCGAGTGATTTAATCTGGGATTAGCTGAAAATGAAAGAAGCATAGAATGATGGAAAGACAGATAGGCATATTGAATAGATGCAATTTCCTGGTAGACTTAGGTGTGATTTTTTTTTTTTTTTGCTAATGATTTTTGATGCTGACAAAAATTAAGATGCTCCCCCCCCTCCCCATTCTGGAAACTTGGGTGTATTATTCATTAAAGCACAAAAACCTGCCAAAAGAAACACAAAGCAACTAAAGAATACGCTGGTGTCATAGCCTTAAGTTGTTTTAACTGCAATACAAATCAAAAGCAATCACGGCAGAATATTGACTAATTAAAGCACATCGTACGAAAAGAAATATTAAAATATATTATCTTTATATATATTTTTTTTACATTTTGGTAAATCTTTTAACATTAGAGAACGTCTTATCTTTTACCCTATCCTTCCTTCCCTTACTGGATATAAATTTCGTAGGGTCGGTGTGGTGCAGCATCCAAAGGTGTCATTTTGTGATGATTTATGAATTCTTCGTCTAACTTATTTTCTTCTTTCTCTCAGAGGGTTGTCTGTTGTGTGAAATAATGAGTTCCGTACCCTCCTCAGATAACAATATTGTGAAGGGAGCAATGAATAATATTGTCTAGGTCAAAGGTGACTTCGAAACGAATCGAATTTTTTTAAATATGGCTTCGTAGATTATAAAATTCTTAATCTTGTGGGACAAATTCTGATGGTTGAAATTAAAAACTTCTGCTTAACTTCCTTGTAAATACAGCGGAAATATTTCTGCATATTTTCTTATGTTCAAACCTTCAACTATTCGTGATGAAGAAAAAAAATTACGTAATAAATTCGCCTTATGGTTGAGTGGCTTATCCTGTAGACTCCATAAATGCATTCTCTTAATGTAAATGCACTAGTTTTAATCACAGTAAAGCAAAATCGTTATTAAGGATTTTTGAAAATGTTCTTTCAATTAATACTTGGCATATATTCCGGAGGAAATTTTTATTTTTCCACTTTTCCATCCATTTAAACACTTCGGAAGGATCTTAGACGGTCCGAAAAATACGTTCCTAAATTGTCGTAGTAGAATTACAGCAACCAAATTGCTTCCCATTACTCAGGACGAAATCGCCCGACTCATTGACTCAATGCGTATTATTAGAACGTGCTAATACGTGTATCCTAATGCGTGCTTTAATTTTAGCGGCCGTTAAATAAATGCACCACAGTAGATTCCAATTTCGTGATTTGTTGTACGAGGATTTCTTGTTAATGTTAACATACCCTTGGGTCATAAGTAAAGTGGAGGATGTTTTGTCTCCGGTTTACTCCCTATCAGACACTTAACTAACTCGAGCTTTAACAAGTGCTAATTATATGAGAAAGAGTTAGGCTTCGTGCTCCTCCACAGACATTCTGTTTTGTGGTCTCCATTTGGCGTGAAACGTTGAAGCAGCAGACATCTATGGCATCAGTCATAAACGTGCGTTGTCATAGAGATGGTATGGAAGTAGCATTGTTATGAAGTCCTATTAGTTTTAGATGGACAACAAGAGTTTATTTTAACTCTGAAGCATGAACTCAGAAGTGATAACGCCAACGATGTATTTTGCGTACAGACACTGGACAAAGAAACACACGCCTTAGGACTCGTCCCCGCGAATTGCTTTACTGTTTTTTCTTATTTTAGAGACGCCTGTTCTCTCTCTCTCTCTCTGTAAGTTCGTCATCACCAACTTATAAAGGCATTCGCTAATAAATATAAAACTAATAAATTTTTAATATCATTTTATCTTCGAAGAAGTAGGCGGAGCTTTTTAGCCCTAAATTTAGAAATGGGCCAGAATTGAACTTCCAACAATCCATCTTCTGATGGCCTACGGAAGCGATTCTAAATCAAAGTTTCTTCAACTGTGGGCTGCGTAACCGAATGTGGGGGGGGGGGGGCGAAACATTTGGCAACAGTAAAAGGTTTCTGAACGCGCAACGACCAAAAATTAATTCCAAAACAAACGCGTAATGAATCCGAGGTGTTTCTGGCAGCGCTCGCCCGTGTTGCATCGCGCTACTTCACGCCACGCAACGCCAACGAACGCTGCTGGCAACACCTCGGCTCAGATTCGCGACTATTGCATTGTAATTCTTTATGCAAATGGTAAAATTATTTGTATACCAAAGAATTGTTTTAAAATAAATTTCTTTATGATTTCTTATTAGTAAATGTTTGATTTGTATACCTATTTTATATACCTGTATACCCGGGATCGAGTAAAATTTCTCCGAGGAAAAGGGGGTCCCGAGTGGAAAAAGTTTAAGAAGTTCTGTATCCATTTGTAGAATGCTGAAATTGATAGATCGTTAGAAAAAGTTGAAAAAAGGATAAAACCGCACAATTTAAAAATAGACAGAAATGAGTTCATTCTGTCTTTGATACACAGGCATTAAGTGAGAAGAAACGCCTTCTAGAGGATTAAGCAACCAGTGGAGAATTGAGTTATCTCAAAACTCAAGAAACCAAGATATACTGTTTAAGGACGATGTATTGACCTTCAAGCAACGTCGAAGGTCCTAGATCAAATTCTCTTCCCCTTCCCCTTCTCTCTTGTAGAAGGAACCTGCATTAGACTGAATTTTCTAAATTTATTAATTTATTTAGCGTATGGCATAATAAAGACACATAACATCAGAATATAAATACATATTTGTGCAGACAATAAAAATGAAACAAGTAATGCACAAATATCAGATTAAAAAAATTAAAATAAAAATAAAGTCTAAAATTTTAAATCAAGTTCAGATAGCTAATCAAGAGCTGAAGGATCTGCCTCAAAAAGTCTCTCAAGTCACCAGGGTAGGCTCTTATCCTGCAGTGTGCCGGCTGGTTTCGTTTATGGCCCCACAGTCTCAGTGGGGTGTAGGTGATCTTCCCCACTTGTGTAAGCTGTCTGCGCAGATACCATGTCCTGTGCATATCCTATTTAGGCTTTACCATAGGTGACGTGGAAGCTCAATCCCTTTCGGATTTTAGTTGGGAAGGATATACTTGTTTAAGTCTGGTGGCGATTTTTCTTTCCAAGTTTCTAGCCATTTTGAATTAACATTGAAATTGCTATTGACTAGTTCTTCAGCCAGTATTAGTGGAGGCCTTCGAGATTTAAGGCGATTCATGTTTATAGATGAGAGGTCTTCATGTATCGGCAATAGGGGATTGCTGTTTATTTTTTTTTTGTATTCTTTTACCAGAGCATTTTGTCTGCGTAAGTTCGGTGGTGCAATATTGCTCAAAGTTGGAAGCCAGTAGGGGGGTGGTGGATTTGACGCAACCTGTTATTGTCCTCATCGCTGCATTTATTTGCGTGTCGACTTTTTGATATGAGGACTGTTTAGCCATACGTGAACAATATTGTGCCGCAGAGTAGACTAAGGCCAACGTGGAGTATCGTAGTGTAATAGCAGAAGAACCCCATGTAGAACCACACAGTTTTTGTATGATGTTATTACGGGTTCTGATCTTTAAAGAGAGATTCTCCAGATGTCTTTTGAAAGATAGTGTTCTATCCAGGGTAACACCCAGATATGTAAGGAAATCTTGGTGCTGCAGCATCGTGTTGTTAAAGCTGACCTGAAGTTTCCTATTAGCCAATTTGGTGTTTAGGTGAAAAGAGCTAACGTCGGTCTTGTTGCGGTTTGGTGTTAGTCTCCATTTATGAAAGTATTCCCCAATGGTTCTAAGTCATTTATGAGAATGTCTTCTGTTACTTCAATGCTCTTGTGTTGGATGGCGAGGGCTATGTCATCGGCATAAGCAAATTTTTGTGACCTGGTTATCAGTACATCAGATGTATATACGTTGAACAAGATTGGTGCTAACACTGAACCCTGTGGGAGCCCATTGTTCAGCTTTCTTAGTTTCTCATTTTGTTTCCCAGTACCACATGGAAGAACCTGTCAGAAATCAGGTTACCAATAAGTCTTATGATGAATTGGGATGGAATGACTCGTATCAGATTGTATAGCATTCCCTCTTTCCGTACCGTGTCGTATGCAGCAGAAAGGTCAGCAAACACAACAGAGGTTTTCAAACATCTCTGAAAACCTGCTTCGATATGGGTAGCAAGGCTTAGTACTTGGTCCGTACAAAGCAAGTTCCTTCGCTCTTGTAGAAGGAACCTGCATTAGATTGAATTTTCTAAAGACTATTGGGGATGTGAGATAAAGATTCAAATAATACGAAAATCCCGCTCAAAGGGTTAAACATTGAACTTTGGTGTCACTCCGGCTGATGAAAATAATCCGGTGGCTAAATAGTTTTACAAGCATCTCTGCCACAGTGGGATTCTAAGTAGAGGATTGGCGACAAGGCACTCTCCACTTGACGAACCCGTTAGGCCTCATTGTAGTAGTGCTATACAGGGATTTGAATACTTGAACAGTTTATAATCAGGATTTTCGAAGCAATAAGGCCTGCCAGAGCCTTATTGCTTCGAAGGGAATATTTGTGCTTCGTTGCTCGCTGTCTTATAGGAATGGATGTCGACATATACTCAGCATGCATCGGACATTTATTCGGTCACTGGAACACACACGTCGTGTAAATGCTCAAGGTTACAGTGTTATGGAGTCACATATACACCAGAATTTCAGAAGGGTAACCTACGAATAATGTCGGGTGGCGATTCTACGGCCCATTATCTAAAAGGAAGTCAATTCATTTAGTACATGAACTCAAACGATAATTACAAAATTGTATCTCAACCATAAAAACACAGATTTTGTTTTAAATTTTATACATGTTTTTGAATTTAGAGGCAGCAAAATAGTGCTTGCGTAGACAGCGTACGCCCTAACAACGGTCATGTATACAAATCCACTTGTTTAAATGTGCCTTCCCAGTTGACAGTTCTCATAGGATCTCGCAATGGACAGACGTCAGTTTCACTTTTCGAATACATTCTCACGTGATTAGTCCACTTTCGTTGTTACTGGGGTCGCACGATCAATAGTGTTGTAAAAAGTGTATCAATGAGCTCAAAGACCCAAAAATTGGTAGAGAGGTGATAAACTCCGATGTCAACTGGTGCCTCTTTCACAGCAGGAGAATTCTCGAACTCGTTAAGCTGATGCCATTCTTACACTGTTTCCTCATCCACGGTGTTGTCTGAACCGTGACTTATTACTTCGAAAAATAAAATCGTGTTGGTCCCAGAAGTAGGTGAATACAACCGAACATCTTCTCACTCTGCACGTAAGACTTGGACCAATTTCCCAAATGTTTGGAAAGCAAAAAGGCGTGCAACTACACTGAAAAAAGGACATTTTGTAAAGTGTGCTGCTCAACGCATAGAATATAAACACAATTTGTTTTTCGAGTTGATGCCACAGTTTGATGCCCATCGCAGTATTAGAGAAATATTACAGCGGAATTTTCAGTTAAATGGGAGCTAACCGGTGTTGATACGAGGGTGGACCGGTTTGATCAGAGGAACAAACCGGTAGGAGAACTCACATGCCTATGGACATGCGGTATATAACAAATAAAGAAATGTATAAGAAATGTATACTCCATTTTTAAGATAGTGAATAAAAAAGAGAATATCCCTTTGAAGCACGCTGTATAGGGCATGATTCATAGGCAATATATTCATTGCTTAAAGATATACGACTTTTTATCACCATATTTCATGTACAGTATATCATTCAATAAGAACTAGAAAATCGCTGACTTCGCACAGCCATGTCGTCCTCTTTCTAAAACCAAGCACACGTTATCATTTGACTTTCATTAAATCATATCTTCGTAAGCTAAAAGTGACTTTGATAAGTCCTTTGTCTGCTGTTGAGAATAAAGAAAACTCTATTCTCGGTGTACGTTCAGTAGGTCTGATGACACTTTCTATCCGTAGTTCGTGACATTTATAGCGGTAGCCGCTCGTATTTACCCTTCTTGACATTGCGGCCATAGACAAAATGATTTATTGTTAACTGGTAGCAGTTCCACCCGCAGATAATTTCTTATCGTGGGTCTAGTGGAAAGGAAGACCTTGCCATTATCTAGATGCTGGAGTGTACTTCGATAATGATACTTAATGGTGTAAGTATACTTAATTCGCTTTAATAACACCAGAGGGACGTATTTTTAAAAGAATCTTATCTTAAAATTAAAACTGCAAACCTTGGATCTCTGTAAAAGCTCGCATTGAAGTAACATAAAGACTATAATTATGATGTACTGGTGAAGCACTCTTCAGAATGTCCCTGTTTACATTTTCCCAATAATCTTTTATGACGGTTATTTGCGACTGATGGCCAAATGCTCCCTACGTTCATTCTTCAAACTATCGGAAATACAAGCCCGTCTCACGAAACGAGTGACGTAGTAATTTAAGTATATTATTAACAGAGTTCGTTGAAGTAATTGGTCCCATGTTGAATTTGAGCTCTGTTTGCTTCAATATTAATTTTTCTACTGCAGATCTTTGATTCATGGTCTTCTGTGTCGTTAATTTTAAGTGTTTTAGCTTAATTGATGACTTGTCGAGAATCAATTCAGTTACCGAGTCAAATATCTACTTTTTTTTTTATAAGGCCGTAATTATTTGGTTTAATTTATTATAACAACTTATTATAATTCTCTTACCAGTTTCAGGGAGAAAGAAATTGTATATGTACGTGCATATAAATGTTTGGCCAAAAATTTCAGATTGAATTGGTCAAACTTTCATAGTTGCACTTTGCCCTGGTCAGGTGTCTACTGACTCATTTAAAAATAAAAACTCTTCATTATAAAATGCATCCATCAATTGATCATGTCTCACGAGACAAGTGATCAATTGACGTAATTAAAAGAAAATGTTGCATGCTATAGCAAATCTGTTAATTTTATAACAAATGTTATTAATCATATGAATTGTAGCAAATTTCGATAGTGAACGCACAATTTTCAATCAAAAGTTCTAACAGTAATCACGTTTGTCACGTGGTTGTTTCTAATGGTTATGCTGCTAACACTAGCGATATTTGATAAGAGAATTTCTAAGAAGAATACGTCCTCTAATAAAGCCTAAACCCTTCATTAGAAACCATTGACCATTTCAACTGATGAAGTATTCAGACATTAGTTCAATAATATCAGCTTAACGGTTGGCACTAATTAATTACAAACTGCTATGGCTTCCGTGCATCTATTATTATGAGCCTAATAATAATAATTATTATTATGAGCCTAATAATAATAATAATAATAATAAATGTCCATAGTCGTTTATAAATAGCAGCCTAGGTAAAATGATATTGGTCTCTTTTTGACATAGAAATGTGCCATTTATATTGGTAAAGCAAACAGTGGCGACTCTTGGCTTGAAATCGTGGGAAGGGAGGGGGTGCTGCAACTTTCGAAATGTACATACACACTGTAAGTACAGTGTATACGTGTTTGGATAAAATATCAAAATTATGGTAAAAATTTAAAAAAAATTATACATGAAAAAATATTGTTTATTATCGATAAAATTATACAGTTTGGTAAAATTCAAAATTACTTAAAAATAGAATCCATTCCTTTAATTGTAATTAAAGGAATGGATTTACAATTTTTGGACATTACAATTAAAGGATTTAATTGTGATGTCCAAATATTTACAGAGATGGAGTGAAGACGATGAGCACTACGAACACTCTACTATATAGAAGAAAACAACCAGTTATATTTTTAGACGTTCTCCTCATCCGGTCAAATACTCTTACAACTACAGTATACAGGAAACTAACGTTCACAGGTCGTTATATTCTTAAAGAATCAGTCCATCATCCATGTCAAAAAACAGGAATTATAAAATGCCTCATCAGAAGAGCCAAAACTAATTTCTACTTTTATCTACAGAAAGAACTGTCTACTATCCAACAACACATGAAACTCAATGGCTTCTCTGAAAAAAGCACTCAACATCTTTTCAATTCTTATAATCCTCCGCAAAACAACAAAGTTTCAATACGTCGAGTGCCAATTCCTTATATCTCCGGTATTTCAGAACCTATCTCAAGAATTTTAAAGAAATATGATTTAACAGCTACTTATTCTCCTATTAACAAATTGTCTTCTCAATTTCCTTCTCCTAAACACAAACGCTCAACTTTATCTCTTCCTGGAGTTTATCAAATTCCTTGCAACTGTGATCTTTCCTATTTTGGACAGACTGGACGTTCTCTTGAAAAAAGAATCCAAGAATATCAATTCTCCATTCTTCACAACAAACCTGAAAAGTCTGGATTGGCTCAACACGGGATTGAAACTGACCACAGCATCTTTTGGTCCAGGACTCGCCTCTTACATAGATCCCGTTATAGGTTCGAACGTTTCTTCAAGGAAAGCGTGGAGGCCTTGCTCCATCGTCCCAGCCTGAATCGTAATGACTGTATTTCTATATCAGAAATCTGGGAAAGTCTAATCAAGATTACTCATTATTTTTTTTTTTTTCAATCATGTCTCTACTTCAAAATATTCCGTTTCATACTTAGTGATATAACATCACGCTGCTTATTCTATTTTTAAACGATCTATTGTTAATATTGTAGCTTGTATTTTTTTAAAAAACTGTTCTTGTAATACCACTGAGGATGGTCTGCTATTTCCAGACCGAAATATCTGGTTAATTAAATATCTTTCATGTGTTTACGTGCATATATCATTCGGATTTAATATTAAATTTGGCAGTCTAATCTGTTGAATAACAGTGACTAGTTAATGATGTTCTATGACTAACTGAATTACTTCAGGTAGAACCATTTATCGTTGCTGAGATTAACAGGGAAAGTGATTTTATGCTTGAAAAACTTTTTTTTCAAAAAAAAACAAATTTGATTCACCCAATTCCAATGTAGTCGTCCAAGTTCAATTATAATATGTGTCTGCGCCGCTAACCTAATGGCTTTGCGCTTCGCAACCTTTTTACCGGGAAAGAGTGTCCTAGGTTCGCTTCTCGTCGACGACGTAAGGAGCCTAAGGATTTTCCTCAGCCATAACCAAGTTACCCGGTCTTGGGCGGACAGCAAGGATTTCCCTCCATTTTATCTGGGGGATTTTCATCCCGCAAACAGGCAAACTGGCCCCACGAATACGCACGGGTACAGTCAGGAATACCTAAGATATTCCCTTCAGCCATAGGTCTGAATTGTCAGCAATGTCTTGAAAACGGATAAAAAATAGGGGGAATTGAGGTGGTGCCGTACCTCCCCGTAAAAGGGGCTCACGGCCTTGGAATCACTTACGAAATAATAATAAAATTTATAATATCATATGATAGAAACCTTTAAGTGCTGTCTTTATATTTTGAAATTAAAAACAAAAATACTTTAAAAAGATTAAATAAATAATTAAAATATAAATTACGTTATTTTATACAATTATATATTAATTTCTAAAAAAGAGTTTAAAGGTCGTAGTACATAACATTGTATTGTTTTCGAAACTATGAAAGCTTTATATACATATATATATATATATATATATATATATATATATATAGGTAGACTAAGCATCTCCCCTCTCGATGTTTATCAGATGGATTCACAACATCTCAACTTAAGCAAATACAATTTGGAATAATATACAAAAACGAAACATGAAAGATAGCAGTCTATATTTCACATTTATATATCGATCACAGAATACGCAAGTTATTCTTTAATTTTTTATGATAAATCGCACTTACCATGGGTAGGCTAAGATCTAGAAAATCCACGTACTTTGCTAGATCTCGAGACCAAATACATGGAACTTCGAGAACTTACACATACACATACAATGATGACAAAAGTATGTGGACACCTTACGTGCAATGCTAATTTCGGATCCTACCGCATGCAAATATTCAGGGATTGTGTGTATAAGTGTGGTAATAAAAGATGGGATATGCTGCATGCACTGTGCTCGATGTCAAGATACCACGTTCAGCCGAACTGATAGACCTCGGGATGGTAGTTGGGTGTCCCATCAGTGATCATTCTGTTCCGTGATTTTGCTACCCGTCTCAGCATATCCACCGTTGCTTATGTCATTCGTAGATGAAACATTGGGACTGGTGTTTTTCACATCGTAAATGATCGGAAAAGAATTCTGTGGAGCGACGAATCGCACTCCCAAATATTTAACTCTGATAGTCGTGTTTGGATCTGGCGATTAGCCGGGGAACGGTTCCGACAGGACTGCATCATTCCAACTGTCAAACATGATGGAGGCTAAGTAATGGTATGGGGGTGTTTCAGTTGGATGAGGCTTGGTTCAATGGTGGACTTTCCCAAAACCATGACGTCTGATGGCTACTTGGATATCCTAAACAACTTCATGCTTCCGACTCTGTGAAAGTACTTCGTTGAACCTTGCATGTTTCAGCACAACAACGCTCCATGCTGTAGTGTACTGCGTGTCCGAGACTGGTTTCCACAAAAACAGCGTTGAAGTATTGAACTGCCGGCTAAGAGTCCAGACTTTAAACCAATCGAACATCTTTGGGACGAATTAGAATGCGGAATTCGCTCTAGATCTCAGTGTCCGTCATCAGCAATGTGGGTACGTTGCTCGAGGAATGGAAGAATATTCCTGTTGCGAGTATCAGAAATTGGTTGACAGCGTCCCCCGAAGGGCCGTTGCTGTCATTCTGGCCAAAGATGGTCCCATTCAGTACTAGAAATGTAATTAAAACGCATTTATGACGACAACTAAGTGACCAAATACTTTTGTCAACATTGTGTGTGTGTGTGTGTGTGTGTGTTAAAGATCAATCCTAATCACCAAAAAAAAAAAAAAAAAATCTTTGAAAGTTTCGGGGGGGGGGGGGTAATAGAAATTGGATAGATAGGTAGATATCATATATAAGTTCGATTTTCAATAGAATGCGACTACATTAAGGAATGAGAATGACATCAGTCTCAAAAATGACTTAATTTCTATTGAATTTTAAGGGATGTATAAATAGCGTTTTAAAATTAAAATGTTTATTTGAAGAAAATATTATGCAAAATCTAAATCATCAATTGAAGACGCTAATGTGAATTTTGGAGTAGCTAAATTCGAATAAAAATCGGAATATTTTTATGTAATACGTTGACTGTAATATTGTGGACGACGAAATAAAAGACAAATTTCTTCGATCTGAACTATCAAAACGTGTAAGTTTGTTGTGAAACATTTCTTATTCTACACTTTCAAGAATGAAAATCAAGTGATTCGCGAAAATACTTACTAGCCGTTCATCACAGCACCCATCCAAAGGTACTGTCATGCATGCCACTTAAAATAACACAGTGTCGAACGGCAGTTGCTCCTACTTCAAGTTTCTTTCCAGAAGAAAGATGTTCAGCGACGAATCTTCGGAAATAGAGGCGCCGTCAGTGTTCGCATACGTATGAACTCTGGTTCTGTTTACTTCCGCCTTTTGTGAATCCTTTTTGTGACATTTACGAAGCTCACCGTGGACATCCTGTAGGGGCAATTTCTTGATGGGAAACAAGAATTTTCTTCCTTATGGGACAGCTTGAGAAGTTGTCCGGCACGTGTTTGGATTTATATTCGCTCTTGTTTTGATAACATGATGGGAGTGAGGCTCTGATTTCCGGGTGTTGCTTCGACTGTGTACATTGAGAGGAAAATAAGATGGCGCAGTTTCGTTGGTATTGTACCGAGCAGTGACCGTGGTGTTGTGCAGAATTAATTTTCACAAGTCATTCCGCGAGACCAGTGATGAAGATTGAAGAAATACTTAATATATTATTAAAGTTTGTTTTAATTTTAACTTAAAGATTTAATGCATACTTAATAAAAATGAACCTATCACTCATTCTTGGTGGAAATAATAATTGCAGCAAAGGATATTATTGTTAAGGACGTTCTTCTGCGTAATTCTCACTGAAAATTATACCGAATAATAGCCCCAAACTTGTGCTTTTAACAGCTATAGCAGGTGCGTTCTGAAATTATCGATATCTCATCGGAATCACAAAATACGAAACTTCAGTCCAAAATGTATTTTATTGATAGAATAAGCGATAACAACCATGATAATAAAAGTCCATTGACTAATAGAACCAAGAGACAACTTGAATAATTTTTCAAGAACAAGCAAAAATATTTATAAACATATTTAATTAAATCAAATATTACTATGTCTTGAAATCTAAAGAATTAGATATTAAACTCTTAAAACGTTTTTTTTTTCAACAGAGTAAGCTTCATACACCTTTATTAGATTCTTATAAGATTTTTAGACATCTCAGATATTACAGTTGGCTTCAGCTTCAACCAATACCCTTGGAGGGTAATGGATGGCAATGCTGTAGCTAATGAAGTTCTAACTGAGGCTCGGCTATTGCTGTTACCCTCATGCCATGATCAGAGCTTTAATAGCTCAATAACACCTTATCTCTACACTGTTCTCTACAGATAACGGGGAATATGAAAAGCATTCTTGCTTCGCCCCTTTAAGCCAGTCCTTATAAGGACTATAATGGCTTCAGTTTGAAGTTATGCCTTCATTTTAAATTTAGGTGCTGACTGCATTCGTCTTTAATTCGGAAGTATGTTTTTTATTATGTTATAAATATAAATATTAAGTATAATTTAAGTTTTATTTTTCACACAGTAACAGAACAACAGTACAATATTAGATTGGAATTCAAGATCTCAACATAAGAAAAACAAACGTGTAGCTAGAAATGGGTTTGAGAATATAATGTGGTGATCTATTATGTACTTCATTTGAGGGAGTCAATTACAGTCTCCATTTTTTTAGGCTTCTTTAATATCTTCTGTAAAGTTGATAAAATAATTAGAACCCCTGGAAAAATAGCGTGCATTCTTGTTAGCTATGTTATGCTAGGAGTTAGCTATTATTATACTGTATGTAAATAGTGTATGGGAGCTGGCGGATTAGGGGAAGGGAGCGAGAGGAGATCGCCATAGTTCACTCGATATCAATGCTTCGAATTTCATCTAGGACTTGAATTTTTATAAGTGATTTCTGCCGTACGAAGACGAATATATTTTTTTTCAACATATATTTTTCGTTTATTTTTCAACATTTAATAAGCACATTACTATTCACAACATCTTAATAAAGAGAAGTATACATTCTATTATATTTAATTGTCGAGTGACCGTATCATATTTTAATAGAGCGTGTAGTTTTAGGAAAGAATTCTTGTTTATATTTTGTTAATATAAGAAACTAATGTTATTAGAATAAATCTTATCGTGATCTTTATTGGTATAAGTATCTGTAGTAGCCTCAGTAGCAAATAAAAAACTGCATTTTAGTATGAGCACAAGTTTCAATGAAACAAATATTATAAAAATTTCAAAATGTTTGCAATATTATTTTAATGCAGTTTAATAAAGACAAATATTTTTTACTCCACACTTTTGACTTTTTTTGACAAACGTCAGAGGAGTGGTACTCGTAAAATACCCTGCAATTTCAGATCTACATAATTGAGCAGTTAGATTAATGTCACAAAATTTCCAGAAAATGCACTCACTCACAATACTGCAAAATAAAATGCTTCAAAGATGCACTCCGAATTGTAACAATTCACTGTAACAGTGAATTGTTACAAGTGGAGTTTTTCGTATCGCATCATAGAGGGCGCTACGAACAATATCCTGATGTTGACAACTCTACGAAAGAAGTAAATTATTTTACATTTTGCTTTGTTTTTTAATTTCTTAATTGTTGAAACTTTGTTTCAATTTTTATGTGATCAGAAGTCGTTACGAACAGTAAACACTGTGAATTAAATAAATTTCGAAAGTTTGTTACTACCTTTAAAGGTGTTTGTACCTCGAGGATAGTCGAGGATTCTTGAAATACGTATTGCACCGTAGGCATCTCCTACTAGGAATGAATTTAGATTAGTATATAATTTAAATGAACTCCCGCTGTCTTTCGGTATAATGAAATAATTTATTTTCTGATTGCTATTTTGTTGAAGATGGATGTGACATATTTATTACCTAGGAAACTTATTTATGTTTCTGTTTCAGCTTCTTCGCATCGGCGTATAGGACGGTAGTGAGGGGGATGTGTCCGTTGTTCCAGCAGTTGTTAAGTCACCAAGAATAAAACGGGGATCGTCTTTAGCGCAAGAATAACAAGATCACAACTTCTTCCATACCTTCTTGAGTGTCGAATTCAAATGACGTCACAAATGTAAGTGTTCTTAAAGCTTAATATTTTAGTTCCAGTTCACTGAATCTTTTGTTATAAATTCAAATAGAAAACTTCGTAGGCAATGCCGAATTAAGATGGAGTATTAGTTTTCACTAACATATAGCGATGATGAATGTGTGTAGTTTAGTATAAAAGAAATTGCACTAAACGGAAAATCAGTGCTACATAACATCTTAATTGCGCTATTGAGTTCTGTGTAAGTAAATGTGGAAGAGCAGAACTTAATGTGAATTAAAATTATGAATGCTATAACAGAGAAAACTGTCTTTTGATTTTCATTGGGATGTATTTATTAACAATTAATTGTTTTTTTTTTTAAAAGCGGATCTCTTTGAGAGTTCGTAGATATGCTGCTGTTTTATTGTCGGATTTAAAGGGAAAAAATCAGTCATTTTGATTAGTTGCGATATAACTGAATGGGAGTGATGATTAAAATACAGTAAAAGTTTGATTTCAAGGCAGCTTAAACGCATGCGCATAAATAAAAAGTAGATTATGATCGAAACTAATACAGGATTAATAGATAAATGAATCAACTAAAGGTGAGGGCATTAAATTTACAAAAACAAAACTAAGAATTAGTGAAAGATTGTAGGATGGTTGGATAATGTGGGATTAAAGAAAGGATGCAAATTTCTGTTTTAGGACGAGGTTGGTGAGACAGAAAAAAATTTAACTTCAAGTAAAAGAGAAAACATAAAGAAAAGAATGACAGAAAAAGTGGATTTTCTGTGAAAGAAAACGTCCCATAAGACAGTTTTGAGCACATCACCATTCGGAATGACTCAAAGGTTTTTGAAAGGACTCTTGATTTACGAGAAACATAAGAGAAGAGTCAGAAGGTAATCTTCGCACTTACTTTCAGAGTTTGTTCCGGGAGGGAGAGAAAAAGAACTATCTGGGAAGACGGTTCGGTCCATTTTTTCAACTCAACGGAGAAGGCATTGAAGATTCAGAAACTAAAAGTAGAGATCGATAAAAACAGGATTACCAATTACTGATCGTTCAGAAAGTAGTCAGATGAAGAATAGAAGAATATTTCAAAGCTCAACATTTGAGAAATTTTGAATAATCAATAAAGAAAGGAAAAGAAATGAAAGAATATATAAACTAAATTGAATATGGAAAAGAAGCGAGAATGGGAAAAGAAATGAGGTAAGCACGAAGGGGAAGTTAAAAATAAAGTTAGAGGAGTTTATTGAAATACAAACAAGTTACGGGTGAAGACCGTGAAAATATTCCAGTGAAGTAAGAAATTCTTTTAAAGATGCAGGCGATGTTGAATGGGAAACTTTTTGAAAAGAATGAGATTGTAACAGAACGAAGCGACAATGGTTAGAAAGAAAGAAGAGGATGAGATGGAGAGATTAAGGAGAAAGACAGCTGGACGTGAAACTCGGTTATAGTTGGCAGTTGGTTGTGGGCAGCCTAAGAAATTGGAAGCAGAAAAGTGCGGTGGTGGGATCAACAATATTCTGCAGGTTAGAATGGGATGGATGCAGTTTGGGGGATTAAAGAAAAGAGGATTTTAGTGATGATAAACACGCGCCTTAGTGTGTCCAGGCAGAAGCAATCAGATTCGATTTACTTTCTTCGTTCATCGCATTGAAACAGACAGAAGAAGAAAAGGACTGTTGGGAGTTGTAGAAGACGTTCAGAAAGAGCGATGGAAGAAAAACAACACCTGACTACTTAATCCAAACTAAACAAAAACAGGCAGATCTTGGAAGAAATAGATACTAACCGATATACATAAGTAAATGTGTTCACTGCTTTTTCTTCATTTTCTAAAAGTAAAAAATCGCAATACAGAAGATCACAGATTTAGAATAATGAAACGAGCCGATTTCGATCAATAAATAATTCGGTTTGCGATTTTCTTTTGTGCTTAAATGCATACGATGAAAGTTCTTGTCCCACTTTCGTTACCGAAATTAGAAGCAGAACTGGTCGTTGGATCACGTGTTCTTATGACCTCTTCTGTAGTTTTATAGTGGAGGAATAAGAAGATAACATCTCCATTCTTGGAAGGAAGAAAAAAACTACAAACTACGTCATGAACGTTGCTACGACCGTTTTGAATCGTTCATTCTCTGACAAACACTTCCAAATAGCGACCACTGCTTTGCAAGCTTCCCTATGAGACCTACTATTCCTCACCGTCAAGAACGTAAATAATCTTAAATGCTCTTTATTATAATTCTAAAGTAATTAACAATTGTAGATATTTTCTCATATTTACTGTGTGTGTGTGTGTTTCGCGACACAGAAAATATTTGCGGTTTAGATAGAGGTGCGAACGTAACTTAAAATATGCTTTTGTTTGTAAATATAGAAATTCGTATTTCTAATGTAAGAACAATTACTACAATTCGATCTTAGCCAAAAATGCACATTCTATGGCAGAAATACAGATAACTATAATTGTTTTCAATTTTTGTGCAGTTTTTACAATAGAAATAAATATATTCTATATGGAATTAATAAAATAAATTAGTAAAAAAAATTAAATGTTTCAACTCCTTAAAAATTATAAATTATTACTTATAATTATTAATACACCTTTTTTATACTAATAAAATAAATTATATATATATATATATGTGTGTATTTCAACCCTTGGAGGGTAATGGATGGCAGTGCTGTAGCCAATGAAGTTCTAACTAAGGCTCGGCTATTGCTGTTACCCTCCTGCCATGATCAGAGACTTTAATTGCTCAATAACACCTTGTCCCTACACTGTCCTCTACAGATAACGGGAATATGAAAAGCATTCTTGCTTCGTCCCTTTAAGCTAGTCCTTATGAGGACTATAAGAAAGGATGAATAAATAACAACGCCATGTGGAGTAGTGCTTACTTTCACATTCAAGCTTGCTTGTTCTGGCGATTGGAAGTTGGGAAGACAGAACGAGAAATACATGAAGATTTAATTACTTCGATCAGTTACGTGTTAGAACGGTGATGGCGTCAGTAAACCAAATTAGAAATCCGCCACTTCATATGTCCCCCTGTATGTAAAACAGGGGCTACGATTGCCTTACTTCTATCCGGATTCGTTACTTTTAAGGGTGTTGAAAAACATCACTGTTCAGTGAGTATGCTTTAGCAGAATTAGAGTATCATTAGGCATGCGCAATGCTCACGTTTCCCATGTATATCTTAATAATGTTTCGCTAACCAAAATCTCGGTAGCAGAGTATGATTTATCGTAAGTCACTTGCTTCAGGGAAAGAGAAATTGGCGCAAATCTTTGTCTTGCATCTTTCTTTGCTAATTCTTTTCTGAATGATACTTTTCAAGTCTTATGTCTTTCCAGTCCATACGATTTTGTCAGGTTTTCCAAAACGATGTTCCATTGTACATTACTGAATGCATTTACAAACCCACAATGACTATGTGTATAGGACAAACTGCCATTCTTCTGTCTATTGCTACTCTGCAGACTAATATTGCTTCTTCAGTTCTCTGCCTTCCAGAATACAAACTGATGATCACTTAAGCAACACCCAGGTTTAATTTAATTCTATGTTTTACTATATTTATGGCATTCTTTGAAGCATTCGATATTTTTAGTCATTTAGAGAAGCGAAGAATTTCTTTCATCAGACCTTTTCGACTTGTTCAGTAAACCGAAATCATATGAAAGAAGGACTTCCATCCCACAAAAGAGGTAACAAAGCACAGAACATACACCATCTACTAATATAAGTGTCCGGACATCGCTGTTATTTTAAGTTATGGAACCTTCTAGGTTTGTTAATAACATAAAAACCAGTGTACAGATAGTAGGAAGCAGTATTTCTTCGTAGCAGTTGAATACAGGCAGTGTGGCAACACAACATGAACTCAGTGACTTCGAGAGAGATGTCATCGCGGGCTGTCACATTGGTGGAATGTCCATACGTGCCATTGCTGCTCAACTGGAGCATCCGAAATCGACGGTTGGCGATGTGATCAACAAATGGAGACGTTCTAGCATCAAAGCGCAGGAAAATATCCAGGAAGGATGCCAAAAAATGAATGACAGGAGAGTGTTAAAACAAGTGGCATGCAAAGACCGGATACAATCGGCACGGACTATCCGTGATGAGTTCCAGAGCGCCAGTAACACCATGGTGAGCATTAATGCTGTACGAAAAGAACTCCATTTACTAGGTTTCCAAGGAAGAGCAGCGACGCACAAGCCGATCATCACAACAACGAATGAGGCAGTTCGTCTGGCCTGGTGCAAAGAGCGTGTGAACTAAACAACTTGTTGAACCTTGTAATGAGTGTTGGGGCAGCCTGATGAACACTTGTTACTACTGTGTTGTACCCACAGTAAATTTTGGTAGTGGAGGTGTAATGGTGTGGGGGTACATTCAGCTGGTTTGGGGTTGGACTACTGATCGTTGTCAGTGGTTCCATGAAGGCAGCTCAGTACCTTGATATTCTGGATAATCAGGCGCTGCCTACACTGTGGGATTTTTATTGAACGAACCTGTGTTACTATCATGACGACAATGCCCCACAAAACTGCGCTGTTATGGAATGGTATGAAGAGATGGGCGTTAAATGACTGCCCGGGCTTGTGCAGCGGCGATTGAGGTCCAGAGCATCATGTCCTCGATCTGTCGCCAAACTTAGTGCTGCTTTGATGCAGGAATGGAGACAAATTCCACCTGATGTCTACCGCTCATTGGTGGAAAGCCTCCCTCAAAGGGTGCAGGAGGTGATCAAAGCCAAAAGTGGACATACCCGATATTAGGATTCGCCTGTGGGTATCAATTGTAAATTGCTAAAGTGTCCGGACAATTATTGGTAGAAGTGTACGCTGTGAATAGACGTAATTCTCATAATCTGTTTTGTAATTCAAAACAACAACAAACGTACTAAGATCGTCCATTACAATTAAATTATCTTTTTTATTTTTTTTTATTATTTATTTTTATCATGACGAGATCGAGTGCAGTTGGTACTAATATTTTTTCCACTCAGATATTATATTTTTCGTTTCCAATTTTTTTTTCTTATAAAAAACCGAATATTTCTCCTCTCTTTCTCTCCCTCTTTCCTCCACTCACGATTCTGTAGTTTTCTCTTCAGTAATCCTTTCTTCCCTTCCATTGGAGTTCCTATTTTCTTCATTCTATAACGACTCAGGCGTTCCATTTATCTGCTTTAACGATCACGATGTTGTTCTGTCGTAATTTTATACGATTTGTCAGTTCCATATTTGCGAATGTTTATAGCTGAGTCCCCAAGTAGCAAAGCGGTTGTTTAAATGCGAATAAAAGTAGCTAATTTCTCAGTAATCATCATAATCCATTTTATACGTTAGCTATGATGCCTAATTTAGGAATTTTGTAAGGGATAAAGGAAAATTTGAAAACTTTTCGATTAAAAAAAAATTCGATTTAGCTTAATTTTGAATCTATAACTAAATTATTTTCCCATGAAGAAAATTTGTAGACATTTTGATAAGATGATTCTAAATTAAAATGTATTTAGTATTACTTTTTTAGATTTAGATTTCTTAACCTTAGATAGCCAAGAGTTTCTTGAAAGAAACAAATATTCTTGTGAAGTGGGCACTAGATTGTCAACAATTACTAATCGCCATGCTTTTATATAACTAACAGAACTTAACTAACATAAGTAACAGAACTGGTACCTTCAACCCTATACCTGTCAATTATTTGTACTATATTAATATAATATATTTTAAGGTGTTCTTGTATTTGTTCAATATTTAAAAATATTGAAAGAAGAAAAAAAAGGAATAACGCTTAAAATATAAATAATAATTAATATTTCATATCTCTAATTATATTTTCGACAATTTTATAAAAAATTGTTCTGTTGCACACAAAGAAATAGATTCGCAAGCATATATTAACGATAAATGCGAATTGCCTATGGCAGGCATTCTCAACCTATGGTACGCGTACCACTGGTGGTACGAAAACAGATTTGCTTACTGGTACATCTAATATCTTGAATTAAATATGGGGGTACGCCACTGGAAAAGGTTGTGAACCCCTGGTCTATGGTTTGTGATAAGCCTAATGTTCTTAATTACTGACAGATTATTGAAAAATTACGCAAGTTAGCGAAGTCCTAACCTGGTTCTTTCCATTTTGTTGTAGCTTTTATCATCTCGCGTTCATTTTGTTTGTCATCGCAGCAATATAAAGTGTCTTGCGTGTGTGCGATTCGTTCAATTTACTGCGAACAACGCAGTAAAGGTTACTAAATAATTTCCCGGAAGTGTGATTTATTCTTCGCTGCTCTCCCTCCACTATTTCAACCCTTAGCGACAAGCGCTGTTTCCAGAGAAGAATTTCCAGACAAATCAAACATCCGCCAATTTACTTGTGAGGAACTAAAGCAAAAAGGCTACTGAACGTGGCGAAATTCTAAGGAATGATATGGCGGGTGAATCCCACCTTCCCGGAGAACTGACATCCGAAGTGAAGTGGGAAATACCACATACGTAAGATCCAAATGATTGGTTCCGGAATCATAATCTCTTGGAGAAGCGGCGAATAACAATTACAAATAACGCGTTTGGTAATCACAAGAAACAGGATTGGGACCTACTCAGTCGTTTGCTAGATCCTTCCACACTCTTTTCTTACTGGTATTGAAACAAATCACAGTTCGATGCCTGTATGTGCGTGTTAACTATGTTTCGCTAATGAGAACTCTTCAGTAGTCGAGTACGAGTTTGCCATCGGTCACTTGCTTTGAGGGGGGGGGCGGGAAGATCTAGTCTGAAATCCTTTACCTAATCAGTAATTTGCGCATGTGCAATTAGTTCTTACATTTTATCGCGTGTGTGTGGAGGGAATGATGTTAAAATGTTACAAATTAGTTCTGATCATTATTAGGTGCAATTAACTATCGTGGTGTTATACAGAACCAAGAATTAGGAATCTGAGCAATTGACGACCGACAGACATATTTCGGACACGTAGGTGATCTTCGTGCATGTCTCATCGCATGTGCTCACCTTTGCCCTGCAACCCAGTGGCAGAGCTCGCCTCAGTTCGATACATTTTTATCAATATTTATTAAGGTGTGACTGTCGGCGCGGTTAGCCTAGTGGCTGTGCGCTTCTCAACCATATGCCTGGAGAAAGAGTGTCCTAGGTTCGATTCCCGTCGTCGACGTGAGGAGCTCAAGGATCTTGCTCAGCCATAGCCAAGTTAGCCAGTCTTGGGCGTAGACAGCGGGGTTTTCCCCCAGTATATCAGGGGTTTTTCATACCGCAAGCAGGCAAACCGGCCCCGTAAACACACGCTGCCACAGTCAGGAATACCCAAGACGATCCCTCCAGCCATAGGTCTGAATTGTCAGCTATGCCAGTCCCGAGCCGGCATAGCTGACAATTCAGCTATGCCAGCTCGGCATAGCTGAGTTGTCAATGAAACACACACATTGCAAATAACAGGACAGCTCTAGGGATATTTTGCATCGATCGGAGTTCGACCAACTTCACTTTTTCTATTTTTGTAACGGAAAGAGATTCCCCCTTCGCATTTTTGTGTCTCCTACAATGAAATTAAATAAGAAACGAATCAATTGTTTCAATTGTAAAGCGATGTTACCTTCTTTGTAGATCAATGTGACTGAATGTCGTTTAATCCACCCTTTCTTTATCCGTATTTCAACTGTTTTTGTTTGTTATATTGATGCAAACTGGAAAGTTGTCAGAGGAGGATAAATTCGTGACGCTTCAATCTAACTTCAGATTCAACAGAAAAAAATAAACATCCCTTTGCCAGTCATGTGACGTATAACACCCTTTCCGCGGTATCTTCTCATTAAGCTAGTACAAGACTACCCCCCCCCTCCAAGGCAACCCAGCTGATTCGATCACAGCCAATGACTTTCGTGCATTGTTCACGTGATTTACGTTTCAGCATGCAAATAAAATTCATTTTAATTATCGGAGACGTAAGGTTAGCCTCAGTCTAAATACGAAACGATTCGCTTCTCTATCCGAGCGAGGCGTCTCTCCCAAATCTCATTCATCAGTTATGAATGCAATCGACCGGAACTCATCGCCTTAGCAATGCGCAGAGGAAAGGCACGCGAACAAATTGATAATTGATAGAACGATCTCCAATAATGTCATTTCTGTGCTTTGATCCCACAATTATTACGTTTACGTTGAAGACATTCTTCGGAAATTTTTCTTCTGAGCTTATTTCCTGTTTGATTTAATTAATAATTAGAAATATTTAGTCAGGAAAAAATCCTCGTCTTGTACACCAACAATAGTGCATTTGCTATTAATGGAAATTCATTATTGATCGGTAATTATGTGCGGGTACTCAGCGAAGGGATGAAGAGAATCAGCTTTCAAATAATTAATTGAAGACACTCGATCAACAAATATCTGAGTTATTTGATTAATGTTGTTTTCCAGTTGCCTTAGATTTCTTGTAAATCCCACTCGAGAGACATCTATCGAGTCCAAGAAGCTATTTAAGAAGTAATTGATGAATAATAAACGAATCAAATTAAAGCAACCAGTCTATAACAATAAAATACAAAATATAATGCGATCAGATGGATAATGCTGGAAACCAATTAAAGCAGGACTTAATACAGTATTCAAGGAAATAATCTGAGCCTAATCTTTGTGCATTTAACCGTTCAATGATATAAAGAAATGATTCGGCTCAGATTATTTCCTTTAATACTGTATTCCATCCTGATTTAATTAGTTTCTTGAGACAATACGCAACAAGATTGGATTTATGCATTGTTCATCTTTGACAATGGAGCTTTGCGCTTGCGCAGAGCTCCATTGTCAAAGTTCTGGTTCGAGCACAAAATAGTAATTAATTAGCACCAATATTCAACAGTAAGCTGTACTCATTGTTGCCGATTGCCAAGGTCATTTGGGACGAATATTAATTATAGGAGCTTTCTCAGATGATCGCTTAGTTGAACATACATCAGTTGAGAGGACAATTTACATGTGCATAATTTAGTTACTTTATGAGCGACATCCTTTCTGACGTTCTTCTAAAGATGGTGCTAGTGACGGGTGGCGCAGCTTGCCTTCATTATCTTTTGAACCAACAGCATTTTAGCATCTCTTTTTCACTTTCTTTTGCGAGTGATATTTTCTCTACAAATTGAAATGACGTGTCTTCATTTAATTAGTCGGAATTTTAAGATCTGAATCTCCGTTGCTTATGAATATTTAAGACGTTGTTTATCTCTGTTTCTTTTAACAAAGGCTGCGAAGCTCGCTCTTAAAATAGGTCTGTCGTTAAGGTGAAACTTTGTATGGTCTCATACTTTCACTATCACAGTTGACATACTGGAATACTCTGTCCTAATACCGACTTTTTCTAACGGAGTTCGTTCTCGCAAATCCAACACGGCGTCTCGAGATACTCTTGATCTCTTACCATCCTCAGCTAGCCTTAATGTTAGCTCTCCCATACATAATTCTGAGAATAGTTTTGATCCCACTTATCCCAGATACAATCCAGGCGAAATCTCTGATGATTATGAGTCCGAATTTTTCCTACTGTAAACGTCTATCCCGATGTCAAAATCTTATAACTTTCATTCGAATGAAGATTACTACAATAGATGAACAGTAGAGATGTTATAGTAATTCGCTGAAGGAAAGTTAGGCATTCGCATACGGAGGTGAAAGGTTTTCCGTCCAAGAAGCTACAGCATTTTTAATTCCACGCATCAGGCAAACTTGCCATAGGACACACACATAGAATAGACATTAAATACCTCCTCATAGCCTTAGTTGTTTCGGTATTAATTCCATCTAATCCGAACTAAGAAGGGGAAGGGAAGGATACCACTAAGGTGATATTTTTTTTTTTTTTTGAAAATATATTATCGAATAAATCGGAAAATCTCAGCGACACTTGAAAACTAACAAAAATTTCTATGGAAGTTATATTCGATTTATTTTTTATTTATATTATTATTTATTATTCTTGACGCGCTAGCTAAGCTAATACAAACAATACTTTCGCTGTCTCAATCGCAATCACTGACGGTTTTGAATTTCAAAATATAAACAATATAATATAAAAATATCGTCACAATCATTCTGTTTCAGAGATGCTCCAACACTTCGTTTTCATTGTTGCAATTCGATGTGATTGGTTCATACGGAGTTTGATTTTTAGTTGTGGATTTTGTGCTTGACTGTGGAATTAGGTATCTCTACTAGTTCAGTTAATTGCAGCGATGGTTTTAATTTTAATAGTATTTCCTGTGTGGGGATATCAATGTTATTCTGTGCTAAGGACTAACAGCAGCTATCATTCTTATTGTTCCGACTGCGGTGACATTAGGAAACACGAGTAGCAAGCTTGCCCCTTTAACAATGACCTTGTTTGCGAATGGTGCTGATTACATGATTAGAGTGTGTCTCCATAGTCTCATAATAATTAATTTTCGGATCCTAGATTGGCGTCATCTGACGTCAATCTAGAACAGACACACACACACACACACACACACACTTACACGAGTATACAACCAGTAAAAGCGCTTAAGATTCGCACCATCTCATTCCGTCTATCACGCTGTATAGATGCATTCGACTACAGCAATGAGAAACATGGACACCTAATGCTTGTCAATTTTCAAAAAAAAAAAAAAAAAAGTTTTTTTTTTACCATATCCACTATCGTTTGGACCATTTTCAATTCTAATGAGTGTAGCTATTGACTCGCTGTTCGTCGGTAACTACCCCTCTGATTTCAGAGACATACTTCAAGTCTTTGACCAATCTTCTGTTCCTCGTAGAAATACCAAGTCAAGGTTTACAGCTCCCTCGAGCCTAATTCTAATCTCGTTAACACTGAGTTCGATTACTACCTTTACTGAAACTCTCGTGTGTGTGTTCCTATTTCCTTGAAAATCCTACACAAGTAAACAAGAGATTCTCCTGTTGCTAACCATTTTAATTAGGAAAAGAGGAAATGACATTCTTCAGTCTCTCCGATATGAGCCACGCATCCATTACTAGTGTAGTTTACGGTAATTAGCGGACGAAGCTACTATCGACAGTATCCGTTAACAATCCATCCAAGAAATCATTTGTTTACACGTATTTACCAACTGCATCGAAATCTATCCAAGTTAATCAATTTTGGCATATTTTTTCTTTAAATTTTAAAACTACGACATACAGTTACATTAGCAATCACAAGATGTCTTAAACCTTTTCTTGTGATTGCCAATGTAACTGTATGTCGTAGTTTTAAAATTTAAAGAAAAAATATATTTACATCACTTTGCATGTTTTACATTTTTTTTTTTTTTTTGTCTAGATGGGTGAAGCAAGAATGCTTTTCATATTCCCCTTTATCTGTAGAGGAAAATGCATGGATGGGATGTTATTGAGCTATAAGCTCTGGCCTTGGAGGGATAACAGCAATAGCCGATACTCAGTTAAATCTTATTGGCTGCACAGCATTGCCTTCCACCTCCTATATATAATATAATATTATAGATTCTATTATTAACTATCAACTTTACTGACATAAGGGGTGAAGCAAAAGCTTTTCATATTCCCGACTATCCTGAGAGAAACTGTGAGTGGAAAAAGTTTATGAGCTAATTGCTCGCCCTGAGTGGGATAGGAGATTAGTCCTCAGTGTGGAAGTTTAGGATGGCTTTAGGTCTTTTATGTTTGAAATAATCCATTGCGTCATAATCTGCAGCCAGTTGGATCAGTTTGTTAGGGTGCACAGATGCTTTTGAGAAGATTTTGATGTTGCTATAATCGGCACGAAGGTGTAAATATAGGGGACATTTGTGTCGCGGTGCAACTGGACAGTTTGGATGAACCATGGGGCGCCCAGGATCATTTTGAGACATTTATTCTGGATACGTTGTAATTTGAGAACATGAGTGTTTGAAGTATGACTTCAGGCCGGTGAAGCGAAGATTAGTATTGGACGAACCATCAGTTTGTATATGAGAAGTTTGATTCTTGTGCTCAGCTTACTGTTCCTGTTAATTAGCGGGTAGAGCTGAGCTATGGTTTTTGATGTGTTTGCACAGAGAGTCTTGATATGGAAGCTGAAATGTTTTCCGTTTTCTGGCTTGATATGTTATCTGTCCAATATCACTCCAAGATATTTGATCTCAGTTTTCCAAGGGATTTTAGTGTTGAAAAGGAGGATATCTTCTTTAGGAAGCACTGATCTTCTAGAGAATAGGAACGGCTACGCTATTCTTCAGGGGATTCACTTGGAGTCGCCATTTGGAGAAATATTGTTCGATTAGCAGTAGGTTTTCTTGCAGTTTCTTGATGGATAGGTGAGGCTTTAAAGATCTGGTCAATATGGCTAATATCATCCGCATACAGAGCTTTAATTGAAGATAATGGGTTGTGCTGTATATCACACAAGTATATGGAGAATAGGATTGGTGCTAGTAAGGATCCTTGAGAAACTCCACCAATATGCGCTTTTGTGTCGAAACTACCCCACACATCCTGACTTGCATGCGCCTATCGTAGAGGTATGCCTTTATAAGATGAATGATTCCGATTGGTACACCAGATAGATGATATCAGTTTGTAAAGCAAACCATAATGCCAAACCTTGTCAAATGCACTGGGTAAGTCTAGGAAAACAGCCCCAGCGCATTGACGCCAGTTAAAACCCGTGATGATGTGTTCCACTAATCTGTGTATTTGTTGCGTGGTGCTATGCGATTGTCGGAAGCCATCCTGCTCCTCAGGCAGGATATTTAGTCGGAGTACTGAATCTTGGAGTTTGGTAAGAAATACCTTTTCGGCAATTTTTCCGAGATTTCAGATGAGGCCGATTGGTCTGTAATTTTGAGGCAAACTGGGATCTTTTCCAGGCTAATGGATCGGTATTATGCCCGCCAGTTTCCAGTAGGAAGGGAAATGTTTCCAGTGAAGGATAGGGTTAATTATATTTGTCAGATGGACAATAGCTCTACGTGGTAGAAGCTTTATTACTTTGTTAGAGATACCATCGGTTCCAGGAGCCTTTTTATTGTTAACTTCTTAATAATATCATATATTTCAGCAGGTGAGGTGGGTGCAATTTAAGTGGAATATGTGAGAGCAGAATTGAGTGAATATCTTACGTTACGGTGGATCTTGCATATGTGGTTAAAATCGAGGTGATCGTATGCAGGTTTACATTGTTTTTCAAGATGATTTGCTTCAGCTTTATCAGCATCACTGTGGATGATACGTGGATCTGTTTGGAGGGGGAAAAGATTTATTTCTGTTTTTAATCTTTCGGATGAGATTCCATCTGGAGTGGTTATCAGAAGAGATGGAGGTCAGTTTTTCTTCCCAGAGTTGAGTTCTATGGGCTGCGAGGGAATCTCTCACTGCAGAATTGAACCTGTTTAAGATCCACTTGTCTTGCTGCGCCATGGTGTTGTAGTATCTTTTTCTTGCCTTATTTTTTTCTCTAATCAGGTTCATAATATCTTCTGGCAAGTGGTTGGATTTTCGGGCAGTTTCAGAGGTAGTAACTGTTGCACAGGCTGCTTTAATCTGTTTTGTTAGATTTTTAACTGCTGTTTGAATTCCCTCTTTCGACTTAATGATGGGAACAGGACCAATATACCTTGGAAACACCTTGGAGAGCCTTTCCGAAGGAATGAATGAGTGAGGGGGGGGATACTTTTTCAAGGTTTCCCAATTTTAACCGTATTGTATTATGGTCTGACAGATTTAATCCTCATTAAATTGTATTGGAGTCTGATGTGCTGCAATATGGCTATGTCCAACACATCAGCCCGACCATAAGTGTTGTGATGGGTGGGGTCAGCGGGACCTATTACATGAAGGTTGTTGAAACCAGCATAGGTTTGTAATATCTGTCCATTTTTGTTGGTGGAACCGCTATTCCATGTTGAATTCTTGGCATTTAAATCACCTGCTACAATGATAGGCTCTCCGGTATCGAATAACTAGTGAGAATCTCAATGCCGGTGACCTCGAGGGTTGTGGTAGGAGGGATGTTTATGGAGTGACGTGAGATGAATTTTTTAATGAAAATGGCCGTGCCTCCTCCTCTGTGGGATAGTCTATCAGCTCTGTACAGTTGGTATCCACAAATTGTGGGGTTGCCTGAAGGTCTTAGGTGCGTTTCATTCAGTAAAAGGACATCTGGCTGATGTCTTTGGACGAAATTTTAAAGTTCTAAAATCATACTCTTCAGGCCGTTCGCGTTCCACGCAATGATCTCTAGAGATTCTGTTTTAATTTGTTACTGTTAATTAGTGCGCGCTGAGATAATGGCTTGGGTGTCCTTTAGAGATCTGTTAGTAGAACTTTGTGAAGGGTTGGATCTGCTAAAATCCAACAGTATATTTGCGAGAGAAGAGGTAATGATAGCTGCCAGATTTGTGTGTGGTGTTGTCTGTTCCCAGGATGACTGTTTAGGACGAGTTACATCCGCATATGTCCTAGATTGTTGTTGCGGAGTTACTCTTTTAGGAACCTCTGGCTTCGTCTGACCTTTTATAATTGAACTTCAGGAAACTGTGACATAGGTGTGCTGGGTGAGGAAGGAAATGTTTCTGCTTTTGATCTGATTTTCTATTTCTTGGATTGTGAGTGCGTCCTTTGTGATTGGCAGTGTGAGGACCGCCACAATTGGCACATTTAGTCAATTTTGGCTAAATGTGCCAATTGTAAGGGTAAATTTTGGTTTAGTTGCATGTATTTGTTGGGTGGGCGACCCCACATTCTAGACATCTGAATTCAGCCCTGCACATCTTCTGGGCATGGTCAAATCTTTGACATCTGTGGTACTGCCCTGTTGAAGCCCTTTTTCGTAGTGGTTCTGTAGTAATTTTTAGTCCACATATGGATGACAGATCATATATGTGCTTATAAGCTTGGCTGATCTCAATTAGAACCAGTGGCATTGGAATCTTGTCTTTTTTGGTCATTCTACTGACCTTAACGGGTGGTAGGTCTTGGTGGTTTAGATCTGCAACCACTTATTCTATGGATATGTCTTCCGAGACACCTCTGATTACTACCTTGAGGTTTCTTTCTGATCCTAGTGAAAAGGTGTGATACTGTATACCTTTGGCATCCAATTCACCAGTCAATCTTCGATAATCCATCAGTGAGGAGGGCTGTATTTTGATACCTTCTGTGATATTCTTTGCTTGACTGTATGAAATATTTAAATTGGACATCGTAGTCCTTAGGGACATCCATTTTTTCTTTTCTCGCAGAATAATCGGAGGTATCTTTTCCCTTGAGAGGTGGGAGAGTCCGGGTCAGTATCGTCTTCTTCCATTCGATCCGCTTTGGGTGGGTCAGAGACTGCAGTTTTGCGTTTTTTGTGAGCGCGAACCTCCTGGTAATCGCTGTAATCTGCAATGGAATTGTCATCAGCAGAGCCAGCAAAGGTTGTTCGATTGGTAGAGCCTCTGCAACTAATCTGCTTAAGCAAGTTTGAGCGCGATTAGTAGTTGGACGGGGTCCCAATCGTTCGATGCTGTTGGCACACCTTCCCTCGATGAGTCTTTGGACTTCCTGGAGGTGTCACATAATAATAATAATATTACGCTGGTGCTATCTTGATGGATACTGGGAAGTTCAGAGAGTTGAGAGTCATCTGAATCAATCTCTTTTATTTGATGAATTACGAATTTACTTGGCCATTTAATGTGCAGTAGATTGCCTATATGCTTGAAGATAGCCAGAAGTTCTTTGAAATGGAGTGCTTCATATGGTGCCTCCATGATTGGCCCCAAAGTCTGTTCTGTGGGGCAGGACATGCCTTGCCCTTGTCACGATAGCAAATAGATAGTTGCTTATGATTACAAGATATGAAACAATGGCGATACTAGCGGCAGTAGGCCTAGCGTATCGCCCTTGTAATTTCAATTGTGACTTACCTGATAAACCGCTATGGGAAAATAAAGTGTTTGTTTATGGTAGCAGGCAATTTACTACTATTACTAGTGAATAACTAATAAAAAAACTCTTAAAGTACATTTTACTACATCCATTCAATTCAAAACCGCGAACCGTCACTTCGTACCTGGTTTGGTTTACAAACCGTTACCAATAATATTACATATAATATAAAATTATAATAAAAATATATATAGAAATAAAAAAGGTGTTTTATTAAAATTTTATATAGAATAATATTTTTAAGAAATTACATTTTATTGCTTCATTTTTATAATTGTATTATTATTTTAAGTCTGTATTTATAGAAAAATTTTAATAATACCGTATAAAACTTAAACAATATTAATTACTGAAATATTTGTTGATTTGGCCAAATAAGACGCCACTACGAAAAACACTATAAATGACTAGTTTTGAGGTTATTCCATAGTATTTGGTTTCTAGATTATAATCGAAATAATTTTGGTCTGCAAAGCTGTGGCGGCTGGTGAAAATTTTAAGTGGGGGTGCTGCATATACAAAATAAGAAAAATAATTCATATTTTCCTAATCAGTAACCGATTTCTTAATAAGTAAATTTCATATTAAAAAAAATTGCTCTATTAAAAATATTTGAACCCTCACCACAAACACACACCAATAATAAAAGTTTCGTACACAGAAATAACGCGCGCAAGCATAAATTTATCTGTAGCGACACTGCTCAACGAGCAGTGTCGGATTCACTTGTTACGTCCAGTGACAAGTGCAAACGAATATCGGCGAGTCTAGCCGCCACTGACCGAACATGATAATTCCGACACTGCGTTAGAGGCAGTGCGTTGGTTTCGTACTCTAAAGCGTTAATCGAGCAATTCCAATTATTAACTATTTAATCAATGTCGAAACATACGCTGTAACCTTTAACATGTTGTATTGCATTTATATAATGTTATAAGCATTGTTATTATTTATAAACACAAACAAAATTTAATTTTTTCGTTTTTTCCTTGGGGGTGCTATAGTGTCGCAGAGCATATGTACGAGCCGCCATCGCTACAGAGAGTATACTTTAAAATATTCGTTTCTTAATTTTAAAACTGTTTAACAGCGCCTTCTAACAGCATGTCAAGAACTAGCTGACGCACAGAATCATATTGAATATATGTTGATTATAAAAGTGCTTATGTATTTTCTTTCCTATCTCAAGATGGCAGCATTGCATGCGTGTTTATAGAACTTCAGTTATATATAAGGCAAGGTTTATTTGGTCTTTAATTTATTTTATAGCCTTTAAATACTTCTAAAAAACGGAAAAAAAACTTAAAGTCCTTACAGTGTACCAAGGGAGTTTATCGAAATAAAACAGGTTTTTTTTTTTTTTTTTTTTTTTTTTTTTTTTTTTTTGTATTTGCTGGTGCTTAACACAGAAATTTCATTCTCGTCGTAGTTAGGTTGATAACCTTGACCTTTAACGGGTGGAGGTCAAGGGGAAATATTTAAATATTGCAGTGAGCATTAAGAGTGTTTACACAGCTGTCGACCAAGTGAGTTATACGTTTTAATGCAGTCGCGGCTCTAATAGGAGAGAACGTGCTTCATCATCTCCCAGCTTCGTGCTTCTAATATTAGCCACGGCATCTTTACTAATGCCAGAGATTCTTGGTATGGCAAACGAAGACCATGAAGTCCAAATAAAGAAAAAAAAAAGTTTCTTTTCGTCAGGCATCATGTCATTTTAATTGTTCGTTGTTCACATGTGACGTCATTTGGTCACTCCTCTACCTTATTTTGTTTTGGGAGTGAGGTCTTCTGCTAAAAGACCCCAGTTTCTGAAGATCTAGCATTTAGATATCTCTTAATCGTCTCTACATATCATTTGGAATGATGTGGGGGAAAAAATTAGTTTTCTCTCACGTCTGATAGGGAGAAAAACTAGTCCCCCCCCCGTCCTGGATCATTCGTGGTTACGGATAACAGGGAAAATCTCCCTTGAATTCTCCTACCATGTTTTCGAAAATAAAGTTTCGCAATTGCCAGTATGACCTTTCATTCCGAATTTCCCTCAGCTAGAAGCGATGAAGAGGTCAAGGAAAGTGTGTCTTTGGCTAGTACGCGTGTAGCAGTCTCTTCACACCATTAACGGATTAGTCAAGAAATCTTGTAGCTCTGCGAAGGTATCTTAATTGATTGAATGAACTACTTTTATGGGGGCAGGGGCTGATCCCAAGACGGAACGGAAGAAATGCATTGTAGAAAGTTGCCCTCACGCGACTGGCTTAAGTTAGTTCTCTCTCTGGCGTAAATCAATCTCCCGTCGGAAACACCCACGTCTCTCTCTCTCTCTCTCTCTCTCTCTCTCTCTCTCTCTTATCTCAGGAGTGTTCGCCATAATCCATCCCAGACGGGCACAGTTAAACTCTAGATGCGCAACACGAGACTGAGAATGAGCGGAGATCTCATTTATACCAAAAAGGAAACGAAATTGTGTTCTGTGCACTAAACTGCGCCGTTTCTTTTTTTTTTTTTCAGATTCTTCGGGAGGATTTTGAAGAAGACAAGAAAACTCATGTTTCGTCATCATCTGCTTATTCCATCTCTTAAATAGCACTGTATCTCCCGTGTATATTTCCTCTTCTGATCCTTCACTGATCTACCTTATGATCTATACACTGCACTGCAAAAGTTATCGGTACAATTTCATTTTTCTGAAGCGCTCAACCCATCGAATACTCACGTAATACATCGAGATATGAATGTAAGAAAGGCACACGAAAATTATTATAATCGTGTACAATCATGACATTTTTTTCTTGAAGAGAAGCACAGTAAAAATCATAGCTCGCGACTTTAATAATTTCCTTTTTTTTTTCCATGACAGTGCCGTGTACACAACTCTCCAAAGGAAATACGAATTAAAATAGTAAAATATATCGTAAAAATACGGTGTACACAGAATAACAGAACCGTTTGCTTTTTATGATATTTTACGTAATACAGAGTGTCCCCCCCCCCAAGGGAAGTTTATAAAGTCATGAGAAACTTTCCTTTTTGCCGATTTATTCTTGGCCTTTTAAACTTCTCTCGAGTTCAGTGTGTATCATCTCGGGAACACATTACTTATAATTATGTACATAAAGCCATCTTCCTTCTGGGTAAAATATTCTCAAAATGTTGATTATAAAATTCATTTTATATCGTGTATATTTTCCCCTTGAAATAAGTACCTATATGAGAATACTCAAAGAATTTATTGCTATTTTGTAATATTCTCAGAAAAAAATGGCAGTAAAATCGCCACAGGTAGAGGAAACAATGTCGGTGTGAATGAAGGACTGTGGCAGTGACTGGTGAAGACGGTACTGAAATGAAATGAAATCACATCTACAAGTTATACAGATGTTGCAAAAATGGTGCAATTTCAACAATTTATTTTTACATTATTGCTCAATATAGCCGACTGGTTGCAATTGTTATGTGACGTAATAGCTGTCGACCATTGTTAACAACAATAATAAACCAGCACAATGATATACGGTAATTGTATGTTTGATGCCATCTACGTTCAACACCATAAAAGGCAAGACCTTCTTAATGTTATACGACAATATCGAACTGAATTTGTCTCAGTACAATGAAATCAACACAATGAAATAGGTAGACATGAATCATATGTGTGTATATCATTTATATTCGACTAGTGTCCGTTCGACACAGTTGATGATGAAGTACACAAAAGAGTAAAAAAATAGAAAGAAAGAAATAATGGAATAAACTTATAGGCGATATTTCGTTCATGGTTAAAGAGTCTTCACCATAGTGGAAAGACAATCATTATTAGGCTTATCTAATATTCGTTGCGCACACGACGGTGCTTTTCCCCAGTGGATATTAAGCAATACGAGCGCTGACACTCATTACACACGTCGCTGCTGATAAGAATTGTCCAAGGATGTCACAATAATCTGCTTGGCAACAACAAGTTCAGGCCGGGGTGACTGCAAATCCTCGGCAGACCACAGACTCGATTCCCTCGTCAATATTCAGTGGAAACAGAAAGCATTTGCGTTACTGTCGTTAATTTGTAGCTTTTCCGTTTAACTTCCGATTTAGTTGTGTTGTCCGCTGTATTTGAAAGCTATTGGACAATATTCATCGATCAAGGAATAATTCTGCCGCTAGTGACCTTCGGTAATTCTGTATTATTCACTGATAATTTATGCCATAGGAGTATCAAATTCTCCGATGGTCACAATTCTAAATCATTTAAGTGGAGGGGATCATTTCCGGCAGTCTCTGTTAATTAATATTCGCTTCGATATCGCCATTCATTTCGCTCGAACGGAGACTTACCGTCAGTTTAATCCCCGCGTTATTGATAGTAATCCGTAACCTAGTAAACAATTTAGCGCATTATAATCCACCTTTATAAAGTCACGTATTTACTACCTTGTCAACAATGAAAAGTTAATTGTTTGCAAATCGCTATCATATTAGTTTATTATTAGGAAATCCAAACAATGAAATATTCACGTTTATTTCTACAGAGTTGGAACTACTTATCGATTTCACAATAACAATGGATTTCTATGACACGTGGTTTTTACAATTTATAGAAATTTTACGACACGTTAGTTCATTATTAGACAGTGGCGGATCACACAATAGGCTCGCGTCTATGCCTCGTCGTCTCGAGGGGCCTCAAAAATTACATAGCAAAAAGATAATATGCCTCTAAAAATTTAGTGAACGTTTATATTTATTATTTATTTATTTGCACCCGGTCACAAAGGAAAATAATCCGCTACTGTTATTAGAAGATCAAAACAGTTATCGTGGTTATGTTTTCGACTCCATGCTAACAATTAATTTGTATGTCACGTGGGTTAGTTTATAATTTATGGAAAGTGCATGAAACGTTAGCAAACCACTGTGACCACTTAAATGTTTATTCTACAGATTTGTTTCTTGCACAATATAAAATAATTATTTTTTCAAATACTCATAATTCCTTATTTTTCTATTTGTTCTTTTTTCTTTGTGGGAATCTGAGGGGAAAACACGTTTATATTTTGCGATCTCGATCACATTAAGAATTTCATTACTCCATTTGTATTCGCAGTTTATTTCATTGCATAGAAGATTAGAGATTTCATATTCTTTTACAGAATATGAAATCTCTAATCCGTGTATGAACTTTGTATTTTTTTTTATCACTAGGAGACAACAATCTTTTGCCGCCAGCACTGTTGCTGCCGTTTAGATTTTCACACATTGTTGCGTAACTCATACGTAACAGATCAGGAATGATTAGTTTTCATTGATGCAATATCTGTGTAACAGTTAGGGGTGCAGGGTATAGTGCTCCCATTCCTAACACTTTTTCTGAGCCTCTTACGGAACAAAAAACTACGTAGGGAGATTACAAAAAACAGTTGACATCATAGCTTATGATATTGAGATGAGATTTATTACTAACCATCCATATTAATTAACATAAGATACCTCTGAAAGAAGATACCTTTCAAAAGATGTTTCAACAAGGTTTATTTAGCTCGGGGTTCGTTTGTACTGATGTGCAAGTCAACTTCCGTAAAACAAGTACCTTCTAAACTGTCCAAACTGTTTAAAAGGTACCTAATTGGCAATTTTGGACACACACACCGTTTCTTCAAAATTAAACAGGGCACGTGTAAGCATAACGAAGACGTAACAACCAGAACGTGTCAAACACACGTGAATAAAGTTAAGTTTCACTGTTCAAACTGCTCTAAATATCTAACCACATTTTTATATATGTTATTATGAAAATCAACGATAGGACTGTGAAGAACCATCTTGCTTAAACGGGATAATTTAAGCCCACGCAATCTCATCAGATTAGGACTTGCTGTTAGACAAGAAAGTTTAATGAAATTTATTTCTTGTGCCAATACGCCTTAGTACAGCACAAGTAAGCGCTATGGATGAAGTACTAGTACACTTTTTTGCAACTGATAACGTACTTTATTATTCCTAGTTGCATACTCATCATCGCTATTCATATTTCTCAATGAACACTGAATCGCTTAGTAAACGGTATTAAAATCGTGTCTACATTCACTTTCATAGTTCAGTGAATAATGCAACCAAACGATGTCAAGCGCAACAATGTATATGCCTATTGCAACACCAATTGGTTGGGAATTGGCAACAATGTACGGTGTGAAAAACATTGCTGAAAAAAGAACTGTTCAACAATATACCGATTATTTTTGTTTGATATTAATTTTCTATTTAGAGCTGATATTAACAATTAAAATGTCTTCTTTTCAAAGACTAAGATCGTTTCTTCAACCACTGGTCATCGTGAGAGGTCCCTTTTGTAGTCTCTTTGGATCAGTCTATTCATGAATGGATTCTCTAAACATTTTAACATTTTCTGAGAAATGTCTTCAAGTCTAGTAGGTTTCCTTTTTCAAAATAGCCTTCAGTGAATCCACTGCCATCCTCAACTCTTGTGCGTCTACGTTCTCCCATCAATTCTTCACTTTCACTGTATAATGCATTTATTCTTTTCCTCCTCATAGAGAAACGCTATTGGGATTTATCTTTTGAAAATCTGCCAACAGAATGAAAAAATGTGACTGTTTACGGTGCACTGGTAAACTTCGTATTACAATAGTGAATCAACGCTGTATTTATTTTTTCTTATTATTTTTAGCTATACGTAATTCAATTGATCCGTTGCAGTCCATTTCTGAAACACCAACTTACTTGCTCTGTACTTTTCTTTGTTGTTATTGCTGTAGAGGAAGTTTTACATTTTGCAATTTATTTTCATGGAAATCCATTTGTAATAAATGTTTGTAGATTTACTGTGGAAGAGTCCGAAATATTCTGTGAAATCTAACTTTGTCGGGCTTTATCCCGAGAATAAATAATTGTTGCGAAGAAATAATTGCATACATAAAGTTTCCCTTGCAATATTGGAAATTCACTGTCTCACTAACAATCTCCATCTTATTAGTTTTCTCTGAGATCTGGATCATCTTTCTAGAATATGTGATTAGTAATTATGACTTGGTGTACAACTGAATAGTATCACATTTAGCGTTTCATTCGCTCACATCATTATGTTTTGCCACAAACGAATTTCGTTTGATTAGCTGAGATTGGTTGATCTTAAACGTGTTTTCATTTATTTAATAAAATAGTAAAATATATATATTATATTTTAATTTATAAATATATACATATACATACATAAAAAATAAAAATAAAAAATCATTAATCATTTAAAATAATTTAAATTTCAAAAAATATTACGAACACCTTAATGATACCAAGAAATTTTACATTTGGTTTAATCCATTACCCAAATGTAAACAAATAATACAAATACTGAACTTGATAAATGTAAACAAAGTTGAAGTAATGCAGAAGTCATATTTTTGTATATGAGTTGCCAAAAGGTGTCATATATTATTACAATATTGTGGATTAGAGATAGGCAGTTGTTGAAAGATTTTCACTTTTCATCTTATAAATTAAAGATACCAAGAAATTATATATTTGAAATATATATATACTTCACGTGCAAACTTTGTTTGCTTGCACTTGGATAATGGATTAAACCAAATATATAATTTCTTGGTATCTTTAATTTATAATATAACCAAGTGAATAACTTTCAACAATTATAAACACCATTTTATTTATTTCATATCTTATTTTATAATTAGTTATTACAAAGTTATTATTACATTACAGCTAAATTATATGTTGCATTATATTAATTATAAACTGTCACTAGCATCTGGATTAAAGAAAGAAGGAATTGGGTTCTATAGTGACTTATAAGTTAAAAGCATTATGATAAAACCAAGAGAAATAATTTCTAAAAAAAAAAAAAAAATTAAATCATGTGATGTGAATCAAACATGTCTCTTTATGGGCATTTTCAGATCTAAAGTGTTTCAACTCGGTAATGATAGCAGAAGGAATTTGTTTTGCTTCAGTGTGACATCACCATTTAACACTCATGTGATAACAGTGGAATTCTATTTTTAGAACATCAACAATATTGTACGGCAACGTAGTATATTTCGGATATTGTTTCATGTATTGTGCGTAACAGTGATATATTTTTATTGCTGTCGAAGGCGATTCGGATTCGATGATAATTTCTTATTGTTGAAATAAATGCAACATAATCCAGAAACAAAAGGCACAAAAATCTATTGTTATATTCATTGTTCGAAGATTTTTATCTTATCGAGCAATGACGTAATAAGGAAAGGCGTACATAGCGTCAGTTAAACATCGCACGAACGTGATGAAATTGGGAACTTCTGCCAGAATGGTTAAATAAAGAATATTAGGCCTTCTCTGCTCTGGGCCAGAACCAGTGCTGGTAGCGATATGTATGGAGAGAAAGATGAATACCCTCATCGTATTGTTTATGTTATAAACTTCTTTTTTGGTGCGGGGGGGGGGATAAGGAAGAAATATCTTATGGAAGACGTATTTGCATAGCAAGCATTGAAATGACAGAAAGTATTAATTACTGCATTCAGCATGACATGAACAGCAACGACTTTAATTCGCTGGATGAGATGACAATGAAAACAATCAACTTCCCTTTTGTACAATCGCAAAATTTTGCTCCCTTTGCATGTGCGACTTCTTGCCATGCGTGGAACTTCTTTGGATGACGCGCACGAGATAGCAACTCCCAAACGACTTTCGTTAGTTCGTGCCAGGCGTCGATTTCGTTTAGCGCGCAGTTGAGGTTGTCGGAAAAGCACTAAATGATTTTTCGTTTCTCTCCACGTTTATGACGCAGGAATTTAGTCATTGTTTTTATCTTTCACTTCTCTCTCTCTGACTATTCTCCGTGGTTATCACTGTAAGTAAAACACATCTTCGAATCAAAAAAAAAAAAAAGTTGCTTTCTGAACACTAGAAAGAAGTCACGCGCTCCTCCTCTGCCCGCTATTCCAACTCTTTCTACTGCTTCGGCATCGTTGTTCACGCTCGTAAGGAAGTTTCGGTGTGCGCGCCTTTCTCAGCATTTAGTTTCCATTCCAGCTAACTGGAGGAAGGTTGATTCGACAATCCGGAGCCGTGGAACCAGCGGCTTGATGCGTTCGTATGATAGATCGCCAAGGGATGAGCAAGCGTAGAAATCTTAAAATTTCGAAGCTTTTTTTTCCCCCTATTTACGCCAAAAATTTTCTACCCCCCCCCCCCTCATCCCCCGAAAGTTGCCTTGAAGTTTGTCGTAAGATAAAGAGAAATCTGCTCCAGGCCACTTTATACTGTTTTCTACGCATGACTGGAGTCGAACGTATTTCCTGCCGTGTCTAACTAAATAACGTTATATACGCCCGGTTAACGTGTTTTACTTTTAAATTGCACAGTTTCGCTTTCTTAATATTTATCCGATACACAATAGAAGACAATAAAAGTCCAAATTTTGTTTTTTCTTCTTAAACGTTCTGTAGCACAAAAGTGCTCTAGAACGTTTAAAAAGTAAAAGAAAATCTTATACTTTTAAGAGAGTAATCTGAAGTCCCCACACACATTTCCAACACATATTTCCATAAAATCTATTTAGTTCGTCTACAAACAAAGGATCCCCCACATTCATTGGTTGACAACTTTCCTTTATTAAAATCCCATCTTAAGGCGCCGACGTCAAAGCCAATAAAATGCAGTCGTTTTGTGATGTTTGCTAATGAATCGAGGTATCCTCTCTCCGACCACAGAACGATACCGGCCAGTGGTAACGAAACGAGAGACTATTCAAGTTTCCATATAAGATTGGTTGTGAGAGTTTCATAATAGACGAAATATCTTTACGGACTTTGAGATGCACATTAGCAGAATATGAATCCCCTGCTTGCGAGTGTAAGTTCCATAAAATCAATTGATGTAAAGCTATTCTAATGGCTACCTCTCAGTGGTTGAAAACTAGAACTAAAAGATTTGATAGAACTGCTTAAAAATGTCAAGATGTTCTAGAAAATGGAGTGAATTCCACAAAATAACTTCTTGTTCTCATCCCCTGTTTGTAACGTTGTAGAACAGTTGAAGATAATGTGAGAATTTATTCAGCTATTCTTCATATTTGGGCTTACCTTTTGAAACAAAGCATTCTACTTATTTCTGAATAGTTTGGCGAAGTGTTTCGTATTTTACTATTGCATTTTTTACACGAACAACAACATAGAATTTTAATGCGGAACTCTGTAATAGCAGCGCATGTTCTAATAAAAATTAACATTGGTCAAGGCAGAACAAAACAAAATTTATTATCTATTTTTTTAGGAGGGATTTCAAAAGTTTTAAGCCTTACAAGTTCTGTATTAAGTCGAAGGAGAACTCAATGGAACAATTAACAAAAGCAGTTATGGAAGGTTGTAAAATAAAATAAGTTTTTTTTTTGTTTGTTTATTTGTTTGTTATAATGTGACGTAAATAATCCATGTGTGGTGCATTGTTGAGGCCGGCAGCACAAGTGCAGTATCTGTTCGTGTAAGGAACATAAAGACCAAATTCTCAGCAATTTTAAGCTATACTGACGAGTGCCACAAAATCGTTTTTTTTTTTTTTTCCTTTCACTCGCTGCAGATAACAACGAAGAGTGCAATTGTCCAGAATACGGGAGTTTTAAAGTAATGTGTGGCTCCATGCATCTTTCTGTAATATCTCTTTCTGGCGTCAGATTAGTTCGCTCAGGTTGGCACAACCAGCCACACTTGGAACGATTTGTGTCATCGGAAAGTACAAGTCGGTGACTATCTGAGACGCGATGGGGCGTCTCCATGACAACCAGAGGACTGCTGTTTATCTCCGGTTTCATTATTTCATTTTTCTGACACAAACTCGTTTTATGGAAGTGGAAGAAAATTTCGTCAATTTTAAGATTTTTTAATAGTTTTCAACAGCTATTTTTGATGTTCGTGAAGCACTTCTGCGTTATTTCTCCAAAGTCTGGCTTACAGCAGACAAATTAAGCAAATGTCCAGTACATTTGTTTGGAAATTATTCGAAACACCTGAATATCCATCGGCTATAAGCATCATTGTATTACGTATCAATTAATGCTACTCTTGCACCACCTCCACACAAGGACGGGTTTGGCCAATAGTTCCGAGACAGGTCAGGAAGCATCCAGGATAAGTGATATGAGTGGCTGTGTTAACGAAATGGGAATACTTAACCCAAAATCGAAACCTTGAGTGGGTTTAAGATGGACAAATGCCTTGTTTCTTATGACCCTGAAAGCTATGCAACGCCTTTTCTCCTCATGTGCTTCAGTTATATCCGTGATATTTATAGTGTGGTGCAACATTAGCATCATGATCATCTTTCTTTCAAACAATCTTATTGCTTTTCCATTAAGGAATAAATAGCTTAGCTGTATGATAGCATGAGGTTTGCAAGAAAGAGTATTCCGAATATTATTAATGAGCTTCTGAAATGTTTAAAAGCATACCCACGATAGTCCAATTTAAATTTTTTAGTCCTTCATGCGAGGATAGAAGGATCCTTCCGGAAACTGTTTTTTTTTTTATTCCCGAAAAATAGATAATCCCGCCCGAAGGATACACTGGCCATATTTGCTCCAGCCATAACTCCAAATGGTCCCATAGCCAAAGAAAATGTAGATGAAGTCTGAAAGGGTACCGATGGCATCATTAACATACGTCTTGCTCTGAGTTAAAATAGATTGAGCTCCCGCGAGCTATCCGGAAAACCCCGTATACCTGGAGCATAAATTGAATGCCAACTACAATCAGCAACAAACGGCCGGTGAATATCATAATTTACCTTTGTCAAAGAAATGGACCTACACTTAATGAAATCATTCAAACCTGCTCCATTTCAGTTAGTTCAAATTAAAAAAAACGAAGTGCCATTCAATTGTTATTTCATGATTAAATATTATATACTATTGAAATATTCAACTGCCACAAAGAAAAAATACATATATTGAATATCCTTCCTTCAAAATTGTATTTTTTTTAATTTTTACAAAACTATTGATCATTTCAGACTGGAAATAGTTTTATTAATATCACCTGGCATTAGTATTCTTTTATTTAGAATAGCTAGTGTAGAATCTGTTCTGTTAGTGAGACATAATCCTCATGTATCTAACAGAATGAAATGACTAATCTAGATTATTTTAACTGCAAATATTTTGCAGATTTCACTAAATTATATTAAATAAAGAATAAAATGAAGGTGCTTAACTGTTCAACTTACGTGAATATTCTAATAAAAACAAACTCATTTGTGACCGTGGCAAAGTCCTCGAATACTTCCAAATGTAGTTGAAGACCAAAAACTAAGAATATCTATTGGATGTACGTTATTTGACTGTGAGAAAATCCTCTGGGAAACTACGAAAATATCTCAGTTAGATTATTTATCGACTAAATTGCTTTCAAAATATACTTATAGAAGAAAAAGACTTTTCGAAGATAATTGATTTCGTATGATGGAGAAAGTCTTATAAAGAAAATAGATTTTTTTCTCTATCGAGTTAAGTGAGATTTGCTGTGACAAGATCGCTTTCAATGGAAGAACTTCGAAAATATCATCTCTGGGGGACAGCAACCGAAACGGGATCCGAGTTTTAGGTGGTGTAGGCTTCGAGCTTAGCAAAGGAAGCAGTGAAACAATATTTCATTGAAACAATGAAATGGAGTTGCTTTGAACTGTATAGAGTGAAAACATCGTTAAATACTCTCATTTGAAAGCAGTGCTGATGCTCAAAGTGAAGTTGTTTTGGTAGAAAATCAGTTAAAAATTGAAATATAAAAATTCGAGTACCACATTAGAATGGAAAGAAAGGTGGCGACATCACTCGGTATCCTGACATTTGCGCTAGGGACATATAAATGGGGGGGAGGGTTTCTTTCCTTTTCCTCTTTTTTATGTTGCCCCTTTAATTTGCATCAGATGAAGTCTTGTAACCCTGACAATAACATTTCATTAGATCCGTGCGTGTTGGTTAGTTCTCAAGTCAAACAGCAATTCTTTGACACATTCAGTAATACCACATGGTAGGTTGCTATGATACTTGAATGTAATCATTCTAAAATGTGAGCAGAAACAGTTTTCCACAGCAAGAAGAACCAATGACGTCAGCGCATGCATCAAAAGATATGCATTTGCGATGCTTATGTGATTGGACTGTCCTATCAGTCCATTCACGTGCGGCACACATTCAGGGCTAAAAAATAACGTAAAGAGGATGAACCCTGGGGGGTGGGGCATGTTTTCACCGAGAGATGCTCTCGCCTGCATTAACACTCGGGATCTTCATATAGGTGTTATAATAAAAGCCATAACTACCCTGTGTTTTTAACGCTTTCTCTTATTTCATTGAATCGGGGTTTTGTTATATCAGATTTATGCTTGGATTCCTAGAGCAGTGTTCTTGCACTTTCTCACAAGCTGAATATTAATAGCGAATATTTCTCATTTCAAATCACACAGAATTTAACCAAATTTCCATGCCGCGTTTATTGGATTTCAGTGGAAAACTTCCATTTATTTTACAGACAATGAGAAGGCGAAGTCTCAGTTGACCTCAGATCTCACAGAAGAAATAGCTCTCACTGTTTTATTCCCATAAAAAGATGGAACTCTATTATTGCAGGGGCTATCAAATTGCGCTGATATTACCATGCATATTGGAAGAAAGTGGGGAATATCGTGCAACAGTCTAGGATAGACAAAATAAATTCCCCAATCTATATAACTCATGTTTCGTATAAAAGCTAGTAGAAATATTACCTCAGAATGTTTCATGAAATTTCGATTTAAAAAAAAAAAAAAGCGGTATCAATGACCTTTCTCCGAATATTTTTGAGTATCGTGGGTCCTGATTGTTTCTCTGCCCTATAAAGACCTGAGGGTAGATGATTTTATGTTTATGAGGGTTAATGAATTTTATATAGTCCTTATAAGGACTGGCTTAAAGGCGCGAAGCAAGAATGCTTTTCATCTTCCCCGTTATCTGTAGAGGACAGTGTAGGGATAAGGTGTTATTGCGCTATTAAAGCTCTGATCATGGCAGGAGGGTAACAGCAATAGCTGAGCCTCAGTTAGAACTTCATTGGCTACAGCATTGCCATCCATTACCCTCCAAGGGTATTAATTACCGCATCAATGTCGATTAACCTGCCTCCTATATGCTCGGTTTATGATTTAAAATTTTTAGAGGTGTACTTACTCTGTTTCAGAATTTTTGGAAAAAAATGAAAAATTATGATTTTACTTAGAAAATTTTAAGTAATATATAATTTGCATTATTATAATATAAAAATTCTTTTTTTAATAGGAGAGAATAAATGACTACTATTTTGGGTTTTTTTTGGTCAAATTTATTTCAAAACACAGTTATACCAACTAGTTTCACCAACTGTGGTTGCTGGCTTCATGAAGGTAAAGAAGTATAAAAATAATAAGAATAGTTAAATGCTAAAAACTGTTAACACTAAAACCATAAAATAAACCGAATACAATTTTATTTTTTATAAAAGCAGAAGAACGCGTACATCACACGCATGATGCGTGTATGATCTGCTAGTTGTTGTATAGGAACGAACTGTAGTTGGCGGCAAAATTTTTCCGCCAACTACAAAGTTTTACTCGTCAATGTTTTATTCATTGACCACTCGCGTATTGCAATGAATAAAACAGAATGAAAAGTCTTCCAGGTTCTTGTTATTTACTTAACTTCTTCTTGGAAGTAGATGGTGGATGTTTATTTGGGCTCGAGTCAAAAACATTTTGGATGCTATTCTTAGAACTCTCGGGAAAACATCCATTGCCACTTGAATTATGGGAACATTTCCGTCGTAATTGCAATACCAAAAACGATATAAGGAATTTCCTCGAGTGAGTCCGACTATTGGAGAGTTCGTTGAGTGCATTGCGAGATGGAGGGTTGATGAAAAACCTTCAAGCAAGTGTGTGAAATGGGAGGTTGTGTGACAAATTCTCTCGAGGAATTTGTAAAAGCGAATAAAAACCCAACATTGACCACTCGCGTGTTCGCAAACAAAACATAATCGAAGTCATTTTCCCCAAAATTGCAGTTTCTTATAGAAGCGAAGCGAAGTTTGGTGTCTCGAATTGCAGTCATCAAGATAAGTTTGGCTCGTAAAGAAAATTTGCGGTCTTTTGTTGTGCTGAAATGGTAACTTGCTTAATGATCCATTCTCGCATCGGGGATACGCAGACTGAAGAAAGAAAAAGCAATAAAAGAATACAAATTTCAGAATGGACCGTTCTGAGTGAATTTGTCTGCCACTGAGTTTTGTTTTCATTATCTCAACATTTCAGAAAGAAGCGAGTCGAGTATTCATAAAATATTGCTGCACTCTGATTGCTAATAAAATAAAGGCAACACCACACAACGCAACATGCAATTGATAACAAAAAATCATTTTAAAACTTCTTTACAACGCAAAATGTCTTCAAGGAAAAAAATCCTGAATGATGATCATACTGTTATTTTTGACCACACGACCTATAGTAGAGAATAAATGACTACTATTTGGGTTTTTTTTGGTCAAATTTATTTTAAAACAAAGTTATACCAACTAGTTTCACCAACTGTGGCTGCTGGCTTCATCAGGGTAAAAGATGTATAAAAATAGCAATGGTTGTACAAAATGCGTCAGCAGTTTAATTTAAAGATGTTACACGAATTCTTTGTTTTGGCCTTTCTAAATATTCCACGTAATGTCTTTTGCAATCGCTAAATGTTACTATTTCCATGTTTATTTCTGTACAAAATATTTGTAGTTTCTTTCTACGATTGTTTAAACTCAACGTAAAATGTTCAAATTATTGTTAAACTAGGTATTTGTTTTTTTTAAATAGTTTTCTTCGTATACTTGAAGCTGCAAACTTATTTTGTAGCTACGCACGTCATATAATATACCGCGAAAAATCCTCACCATACATTAATCACATCGAGAATTGAGATTGCGTTGTTACTTTCTTCGGAAAAATTATTAGAATAACATTTGTCTCTTTAAAAATAAAGTAATAGAAAATTATTTTAATTTTGAGTTAACAAACATCCATGTAAAGAATGGGAAAGATGAAGGAAATACTTCTTATTTCCACTTATAAAGTGGAATTACATAAGAAAAGAGTTACCCTTAATTACCCTCAAGAAAGAAAATAACACATAGAAAGTTACAAAAATCAGAAGGTAGGAAACAAATATATCAAATTGAATTCATTTACCCTTAATAGTCCTTATAAGGACTGGCTTAAAGGGGCGAAGCAAGAATGTTTTTCATTTTCCCCGTTATCTGCAGAGGACAGTGTAGGGATTAGTTATTGAGCTATTAAATTAAAGCTCTGATCATGGCAGGAGGGTAACAGCAATACCCAAGCCTCAGTTAGAACTTCATTGGCTACAGCATTGCCATTCATTACTTTCCCAGGGTACCAATTTTAGTCGCCTCGTACGACATGCATTAGCTACATTGGGAATACTTAAGTAAAGCCAACTTTAAAAATTAGGACGATCCCTAAACCACTCCATAATGGCCGAAAGACCGTCCAACTCAGCATTGACTCCACTCAGTGACGGGCTCCCCCACCACCACCGAGCAGAACCGCTCATATTCCAGGGAAAGGCATCCACTGACAAAGCCTCTCAGTGGGCCGAGCCGGAGGACACCCTCCCCAGAGACTCTAAATATGCACTCCCATGGAAATCTCCCGAAATCTAAGCACCCCCCCTCACTGGATGCGAAATTTTGGAAGAAATCTGACAGAGCAAAACTCTCGAAACTCTGCGTCCATTTAGTCGCCTCTTACGACATGCTTTGCATTGAGCTATTCTTTCCCGGCCACCAAACGGGTAACAATTCATTTACCCTTATAGTCCCTAAAGGGGTGATGCAAGAATGCTTTTCATCTTCCCCGTTATCTGTAGAGGACAGTGTAGGGATAAGGTGGTATTGAGCTATTAAAGCTCTGATCATGGCAGGAGGGTAACAGCAATAACCGAGCCTCAGTTAGAACTTCATTGGCTACAGCATTGCCATCCATTACCCTCCAAGGATATTATTAATCACCGCATCTCACGGTAGATTCCACCTCCTTTACCCACCCACAGGACGAAGGACGAAGACGCAGAGGGTGAAGCTTGACGATTTTCATATTCCCTGTTGTCTGTTTCGGAAGCAATAATGAGAGAGATTTGTGAGCTATTTTAGCTCGCCCTGAGTGGGCAGAAGTGGTTATACATCGTTGAGTGTTTGGATGGCTTTCGGTCTTTAATGTTTCCAGTGGTCATTACCGTCATAGTTTCCAGCTTGTTGTATCAGTTGGTTTGGATGGATAGATGTCTTCATAAAGAATTTTTCTGCTAGGGAGCGTAGTAGTGGAGAGATGTAGGGGATATTTATGTCCCACTGGATCTGGGCTTTCCTGATGAACCACAGGGCGTCCAGTGTCATTAGCAGGCACTTGTTCTGTAGTTTTTGTAGTTTGAGGATGTTTGTCTTGGAGGTATGGCTCTAGACTGGGGGGGGCGTGTATAACTGTGCGACGGATCATTGTCTTGTACAGTAGAATTTTGTTTCTTGAGCTTAGTTGCTGTGTCTGTTGATCAAGGGGTATAACTTTTGAAGTTTTGGTGCATGTGCTCTTGATGTGGCTGTTGAAGCATAATCGCTTATCGAGAATTATTCCGAGGTATTTTGCTTCCGTTTTTGAGGGAATTTTGGAGTTGAACAGGGTGATGTCTCCTTTGGAGGATGCTCATCTTCTTGTGAAGAGTATCGTTTTGCTTTCCTGGGGGTTTAATTGTAGTCGCCAGTCTTTAAACCATTTTTCTAGATTCAGGATGGTGTCTTGTAGTTTTTTGGTAACGAGATATGGTTGGCGAGATCTGGCTAGAATAGCCGTGTCATCCGCATAAAGGGCGATGGTGGATGTGAGAGGATTTTGAGGGATGTCTGCCATATAGATGTTGAACAGGATCGGGGCTAGCAGTGATCCTTGAGGAACTCCAGCGAGGATTTTCCATTGGGTTGAGAATTGTCTCATTGGTTTTGACTTGCATCCTGCTGTTGGAGAGGTATGATTTGATCAGGTGTATCATGTTTAGCGGAAGGTTGGCGATGATAAGTTTGTAGAGGAGGCCTTGGTGCCAGATTTTATCGAAGCTCTTTGAGATATCTAGGAAGACGGCTCCAGTGTGTTGATTCCAATTAAATCCTGTGGTAATGTATTCTACAAGTCTATGGATCTGTTGGTTAGTGATGCCGTCAGGACCTGGGGCTTTTTTGATCTTGAGATGGTTGATGATGCCGATTATTTCGGTAGGTGAGGTAGGTATTATAGGGCTTGGATTGACATCGGGACGATTTACTGTGAACCTGACTTGACGATGGATCTTGTATACATGGCTGATGTTTAGGTTCTCATATGCAGGACTGCATTGTTTCTCTAGGTTTCTTGCTATGGCTTCCGGCTTTGTCAGCATCTGTGTATGCAAGGTGCTGTTCTGTTTGCAGGGGGGGGGGATTTGCGCTTGTTCCTGAGGTTGTTTAGGAATTTCCATATAGAATGATCTGCTGTGGAGATGGAAGTGAGCTTATTGTCCCATTGTTGGTTCTTGTGGTTCTGGAGAGCTTCTCAGACAGATTTGTTTAATCTGTTGAGGGATGTTTTGTCCTGGGGAGCACGAGTGTTGTGATATCTTTTTCTTTGTCTGTTTTTTCCCTTATTAAGTCCATGATATCTTCAGGGAGACGATTTTGTTTGTGGGTAATCGTGGATACTGTGGCTGCTGTTATGGCTTTATTGATTTGATTGGTGAGGTTCTTTATTGCCGTGTCTATTTCTTCCTTGGCTTTCATATGGGGAACCGGACCGTTCTGGTAGCACTTTGCTAAGTTTCTCCCAGACAATGGAGGTTTGGGGGAGAGGTACTGGTCTTTGTTCCCTAAGTGAAGTAGGATTGGGTTGTGGTCTGATAATTCCTTCAGTGCTTCAATGCTGTGCTGGTGTTTGATGTTGTGTAGGATGTCGGCTGTGCCAGTTGGGCTGTGGTGGGTTGGTTCATTGGGTCCTGTTACGACAGCGTTGTTTAATCCTGTGTAGCTGAAGAGGATACGGCCATTTTTATTTGTGGTTCTGCTGTTCCAGGAGGGATGTTTGGAGTTTAAGTCCCCAGCGACGATGATGGATTCATTTGTGCCTAGTACAGCATCCAAGTCAGAAAATAGCAGGGGAGTTGTAGGCCGCGTAGATTTTAAGTCTTCTAGTTGAGTTTGTGTGGACTTCGACACCGGTGAGATCTTGGTTGGAGGTTGGGGGGGGGGGTAAGTATTCCATTGTGCCTGATGCAGTTCCTGATAAATATGGCTGTACCACCTAGTCCAGTCGGTCATTTCTATATAGTGTGTAGCCTCTCGGGTTTGGATTGTCTGCAAATGAGTTTCATTAATTAGGATTATGTCTGGGTTGTATCTGTGAGAGAATTCTTGAAGCTCCAGTGTCTTGTTTTTTAGGCCATTGGCATTCCAAGCGGCGATCTGTAGTGAGTCTAGGAGTAATCTAGTTTTATTCATTAACAAGCATTGATAATATGGTTTGAGTTTCTTTTAGAAATCTTTTTGTGGAGTTTGGTGAACGGTTTGACTTACTGAAGTCTTGAAGCATGTTTGCCAATGAGGCTGTGATGACTGTTGTCACGTTTGGAAGAATTTGGTCCTGCTGGATATTTGGATGAGTGGGCTACTTCGGCGTATATCCTGCTTCGACGGTGGCTTTCCAGATATTTTCCATTTGTGAGAACTGGTATTTTGTTGTCTTTTGTTGGGTGTCAGGCAACTGGACAGCCGTCAACTCTGGTGCCTGTGGGCAAGGTTGAGATATCTGCTTCCTTTTTGTTGTCTGTTATATTCTTAGGGTAGTGACTGCAGCCTCCGTAGTTTGCCGGATGGGGGGCCCCCGCAGTTCGCGCATTTGGCTGGTGAGGTCCTGGGTTCTGAGCAGGTTGTTGTGGGGTGGTTTTGCCCACATTTGAGGCATTTGTAGTCTGCTCTGCAGAGTTTCTGTGCGTGTCCGTACTTCTGACATCTGTAGCACTGGCCCGACGAGGCTCTTTACTGTTGTGATTTTCAGACCACAGATCGTTGTTATGTTTTATATATTCTAGTGTGTTTTGGGTATCTCAACGAGTACTAGGGGCATTGGATTCTTGTCAGCCCGTAGCATTCTGCTAACCTTGACAGGTGGGAGATCGTGGAGGCAGAGGTCTTCAGTAATTTCATCTGTGCAGATGTTTTCTGTTACTCCCATGAGTACAACTTTAGGTTTTTCTCCGACTTCAGTGAGTAAGTATGATATTTAATATTTGACTCATCCATGGTTTTTGTGAGGTGTCTGTAGTCGCCTACTGTGGCAGGCTGGATTTTAACTCCGTCGTCTACGTTTTTTGACCATGAATAGGTAATTTGGTGGTTTTGCATAATAGGCCTAAGGGCCGTCCAATTCTTTTTCCCGTAGAACAATTGGAGGAAGTTTTTCGTTGTTGGGTGTGGGGAGGTCAGTGTTGGGGTTATCTTCTTCCATCCCCTCGTTTATCTGAGTCTCCGCTGTTTTACGTTTTTTTCCAAGCATGGGTTTCTGTATCATGTTTTGGAGTGGAAGCCGAGATTATCAGGTTCGTCTTCCCTTCTTCCCCTGGTGTTAAGTTGTCCCCTTCTGTGGAGTCGTCTGTCGCTGAATATAGGTTTAGAAACCCTGGCCACTCTACCTCAAATGAATGTTTAGAAACCCTGGCCACTCTACCACTGTATACAATCGTTGGATGACTTTATCCAACGATTGGATAAAGTCATCGGGACTTAAATTGTTCATGTTTAAAATATTAAAATATATGCTTACCTGAGCTGGATCTCAAGGACTTCCGTATATCGTATAAACACAAAATACATCACACTAAAGGACTATCGTGAGACCGCAATCAATAAATCTCTCTCAACTTGCTTTAGCGCTCATCCTAACTATTTAAATTGATTTACTGATCATATATAAATGTGGGAATATATCTCCTTTACACACTCTTATAAGGACTGGCTTAAAGGGGCGAAGCAAGAATGCTTTTCATCTTCCCCGTTATCTGTAGAGGACAGTGTAGGGATAAGGTGTTATTGAGCTATTAAATTAAAGCTCTGATCATGGCAGGAGGGTAACAGCAATAGTGAGCCTCAGTTAGAACTTCATTCGCTACAGCATTGCCATCCATTACCCTCCAAGGGTATTGGATAGAATGAATCAATCGCCGCATCTCACGGTCGATTGCTCCGCACCTTTACATACTCATCTGTTTCAAAATAAATTATAAATAGATGATATGAAATATTTAAAGGTGTGTAATATATTTTTTAAATTTTAAGCGTATTTTTAAAATATTTAATTCAAGTTTATTACGCTTAATAATATTAATTTAATTTACTTAATATTAAAAGTATAAAAATTTATATTAATTATCTGTAGAAGAATTAAGCATTTCTTATCTATCCCAAACATACAGTTTGATTTGCTCAAAATGACTGCGTATCCTCTAGGTTCTGTCAAAATAGCTCATTAAGCCGCTATGACATTTAGGTTAATTAGTAGTAAGATCTTTCTATATCCGGAAAAATAAGTTAATATAAAAAAAAACATCAAAATGTGACTGATCCTAATTTAAGCTTTTTTTAAGTGGCAGAAATAATGTTGGATAATTAAAATAATCCTTTAGAAAAGTTATCATTGAAAGGTATTGCCACCAAATGGTGCGATAAAAATTGCCCCCCCCCCTTCCTGTGTCATTTTTAAAGCCATTACTATTTCTGTTTTAGGCGTGATTCTTAAATTTCTAAAATGCATTATCATTAACTTGAGGAGCTCGTTACAAGTATATTTGCAGTCCGGTCGCCACCACCACTACCTTCCCGCGAAAAGTCTGCCTTTTGGTTTTTGCTGCAATACTTCAAATTCTACGCTGCGATACTTCAATGTGTGAACCTGGGGAATAAAATAAAAAAAAAAAGTCCCTGGCTGCTTCCACTCTCATTGTTTTTAGTCGTTTCATGAAAGAGTAAATCAATAGGTTGAAGAGTTTATTTTTTCTTTCTTCCTTTCTTCTGATTGTCTTTCTGACTATGGAAAATTCACAAATTCACTACAATGAAGCTGACAGTAATAAAAAGCAACAAAATTAGGCCTTTTTAATGCCAAATTATACTCAATATTCTGTTATTCGTGAGCTACTAGAAATCTTTAAACTAGCAAATTTCATCCATATCTTTTGTAAATTTGGATTCTACAGCTCTAGTTAAAAATGTATGCTGTTATCGTTAATTTGAATGTGGTTTAAAATGAATTCCAGTCTTATCAAATATCATGAAAAGATGGATAATGGATTGGGAACGATTGCAAAAGCTAGTGGTCCCTCTCAGCACATATTCATTCATATTTTATAAAGTTTCTTTTTTTTTTTTTTTGTAGTCTCACTTAACTGGCCGACCCAACAAGACGGGGCCCCCTAATTCCGGGTTTCCAGTATAGAGCAATGTCAGCCCTACCCTTGTAGGGGCCATGCTACTCAGCATAAAGTGGAGAGGAGGAAAGAATACTGAAATTTTTCGTTCTATTAAATTATGCAGTTTTGTATAATGAATGCTGAAAGTTTTCTGATTTTTTGTTTTCAGCTGCAATCATCATAACCCTCTTAATTCTTCAGTTTTTCTTCCGAAACACGTAATGATGCCTATCTCGGGAAATATATGAAGATCCATCCGCCGTTAGTTAAGGACCATTTTGTTTGAATATATTATTCATTCTAGCACTTCAGCTATAACACAAAATATTAGTGTGTGTGTGTGTGTGTTTTTCCTTGCACGCACTTTCATCTACCGTCAGGTCTTTATAGGGCAGAGAAATAATCAGAACCCATAATACTTAAAAATCTTCTCAGAAAAGTCATTGATACCGTTTTTGTTTTTAAATCAAAACATGAAAAATTTTGAGGTCGACTTCTATAAGATATTATACAAAACATGACTTATATGAATTGGTGAATTTATTTTGTCTATCCTAGACTGTTGCACAATATTCTCCACTCTCTTCCAATATCCATAGTAATATCAGTGCATTTGATAGCCCCTTCAATAATATAGTTTCATCTTTTTATGAGAATAAAACAGTGAGAGCTATTTCTTCTGTGAGAACTGAGGTCAACTGAGACTTTGCCTTCTCATTGTTTGTAAAATAAATGGAAGTTTTCAACTGAAATCTAATAAACATGGAAATTCGGTAAGGTTCTGTTAAATTCTGTGTGATTTGAAATGAGAAATATTCGCCTATTAATATTCAGCTTGTTAGAAAGTTCAAGAACACTTCTCTAGGAATCCAAGCATAAATCTGATATAACAAAACCTCTATATAAATTCAGTGAATAAAACAAGAAAAAGCGTTAAAAACAAAGGGCAGTTATGGCTTTTATTATAACACCTATATGAAGATCCCGAGTGTTAATGCAGACGAGAGCATCTCTCGGTGAAAGCATGCCCCCCCCCGGGTTCATCCTCCTTACGTTATTTTTTAGCCCTGAATGTGTGCCGCACGTGAATGGACTGATAGGACAGTCCAATCACATAAGCATCGCAAATGCATATCTTTTGATGCATGCGCTGACGTCATTGGTTCTTCTTGCTGTGGAAAACTGTTTCTGCTCACATTTTAGAATGATTACATTCAAGTATCATAGCAACCTACCATGTGGTATTACTGAATGTATCAAAGAAATGCTGTTTGATTTAAGAACTAACCAACACGCACGGATCTAATGAAATGTTATTGTCAGGGTTACAAGACTTCATCTGATGCAAATTAAGGGGGCAACATAAAAAAAAGAGGAAAAGGAAAGAAACCCTCCCCCATTTATGTCCACAGCGCAAATGTCAGGATACCGAGTGATGTCGCCACCTTTCTTTCCATTCTAATGTGTTGCTTGAATTTTTATATTTCAATTTTTAACTGATTCTCTACCAAAACAACTTCACTTTGAGCATCAGCACTGCTTTCAAATGAGAGTATTTAACGATGTTTTCACTCTATAGAGTTCAAAGAAACTCCATTTCATTGTTTCAATGAAATAATGTTTCACTGCTTCCTTCGCTAAGCTCGAAGCCTACACCACCTAAAACTCGGATTCCGTTTCGGTTGCTGTCCCCCAGAGATGATATTTTCGATGTTCTTCCATTGAAAGCGATCTTGTCACAGCAAATCTCACGTAACTCGGTAGAGAAAAAAATCTATTTTCTTTATAAGACTTTCTCCATCATACGAAATCAATTATCTTCGAAAAGTCGTTTTCTTCTATAAGTATATTTTGAAAGCAATTTAGTCGATAAATAATCTAACTTTGAGATACTTTCGTACTTTCCCAGAGGATTTTCTCACAGTCAAATAACGTACATCCAATAGATATTCTTAGTTTCTGATCGTTTGGAAGTATTTGAAGTCCTTGCCACGGTCACAAATGAGTTTGTTTTTATTAGAACATTCACGTGAGTTGAACAGTTAAGCGCCTCCATTTTATTCCTTTTTTAATATAATTTGGTGAAATCTGCAAAATATTTGCAGTTAAAATAATCTAGATTAGTCCTTTCATTCGGTTAGATGGTTAGATACATGAGGAATGTCTCACTAACAGAATAGATTCTATACCAGCTACTTAAAAAAAAAACAATACTAATGATTGAAATATATTCATTCATAAAAATATTTCCAGTCTGAAATGATTCATAATTTTGTAAAAAAAAAAAAAAATACAATTTTGAAGGAAGGATATTCAATATATGTATTTTTTCTTTGTGGCAGTTGAATATTTCAATAGTATGAAATACTTAATTATGAAAAAAGAATTGAATGGTACTTCATTTTTTTTATTTTGATTTTTAGCCTAAAATCCTAAAATGATAATCAGAATATTTTTCCTTTTCTTGATATTTTCCTCTTTCTGATATGATATGATCCATGATTTCCAGACAACTTATTTCCGCTCATGAAAACAAGAAAAGAATGCAAGCGTTTAAAAGTTTTCTTGCTTTAATATATTTATTTTATTTTAATAAATAAAAGGTGTTTTTTGAATTTGTTCAAATAATCAAAATAATTTATTTAAATGAAATAAATAAAATTAATATGTTTATATTTTATTTACTTTAAATTTTAATCTATAGGTTAATCGTTATTTTTTTTTATATAAAGACAACTAATAATTATCCAGGTGGTATTCATATATCGTATATGTGGGCGTATAAGGCGATTTTAGGCTATTTTTAGGTTTTAAGTTTATGTCGGTTGTATAAAACGAACTCCCAATTTCTTCTTTCCTGTATTAATGCAACGTTATCCATTATTTTTATATCTCTGCATATCCGTTATTTTTTTGCATAGCATAGATTTAGTATTTACGCGAATTACCCTAATTAAAAGTGATTAGCCCCAATTTTAATTAATTATTAATTTTGCATATTTTAAAAAATTTTTGCTTTATTAATATTGTTATCATTTGAAATCATGGAACCAGCAACAAAACGAAGAAAGTATGTATTTTAAATCGATAGAAAGTATCGATTTAAAATGAGAGTAATTGAAATAGCAAAGCAAACTAATAACTGTGCTGCTACGAGAAAGTTTGACATAACCGAGAAGATGGTAAGAGAAATGGAGGAAGAAAGAAGACATTTTTTCTTTGGCAATTTAAAAAAATTGCCAAAGAAAAAATGTGCGATGAGAACGGGGATCACCCGGTGACCGCAACTGGAAAATCACGTTGCAGAATGGGTATTCGAACAAAGGCAGAAGGTTATCTTGAAATATGATTGGAGCATATGCACTAAAATGGCTAAGATTGAATCCGGATGAAAGTATAGAATTTCAAGCTATTTCAGGATGGTGTAATCGTTTTATGAACAGAAAAAATCTGGTAATACGACAAAAAACGAAAATTGCTCAAACACTACCAGCAGATCTTGACCACAAACTTACCAGTTTCCATAAATTTATTATTCAGTTGAGACAAGAACATAAATTTTAGTATCAAATAGTGGAAATATGGATGAAACTCCTATGAGCTTTGATATGATGAGCAATAAAACAATGGACTCTGAAGGTAGTAAGAATGTGCTAGTTCGAAGTACAGGTCATGAAAAAACAAGGTTTACGGTTGTGTTGTCATGTTTAGCTGATGGAACCATGTTAAAACCAATGATCATCTTCAATTATAGATAAATGATGTGTGGAACACGCGACCAGCCGGTATAATGAAGAAATGTAGTTTATTAGTATGGGATATGTTTCGTAGTCATTTAACTGAGAATATTAAGTCTTCTAGAAAAAAATAACACAAAAATTGCTGTTATATCAGGTGGTTTAACTTCTATGTCGCAACCACTAGACGTCTGCTTGAACAAACCATTTAAAGATCACATGCGATAAGAGTGGAATAATTGGATGGTGACTGGTGAAAAATCATTCACAAACGGTGGATCCATGCGCGCTGCATCACTTGATATGCTGTGCAATTTTGTGATCAAAGCGTGGAATAAATAAAAAGTAGAGACTGTAATAAAATCATTTAAAAAGTGTGGTATCTCTAATCTTATGGATGGTATGGAAGATGATCTGTTGTGGGACACTGATGACAATGAAAACGAAATCAATTCACCGGATTCGAACTGGGATCCATATGACGATCATTTAAACAATGAATCTGAAGAACTATTTTCAACAGACGATGAAGAAAATTAACATGAAAATTAAGGTTAATAATTATTATTTGTTTTTTTTAAGACTTACGTCTATTGTAATATTTTAAATACATTTATGTAACAAAAAATTAATCTGATTTGTTATAAACACTGCCTATTTTCTTACATAACGATGTATTGTAACTACCTAAATGTTCATCTAAGAAATTAAGCTTTCCTTTTTATACTCGCCGTATAAGACGACTCATGATTTCGAGGGGGTTTTCCTGTAGTATTTGAGAGTCGTCTTATACGCCGACATATACGGTATTTCCGTAGTTTATATAACCACATAATCAGATTGGACTACTTTCATCGCGCTTTTTTTCCTCTACAGTGTGATGTTTGTTTTCCCCTTTCAGACACAGTTAACATTCGTCGTTCCTCTTAGATTCGTACACATTTTACCTGACAGAGTTCATTTATCTGGAAAGTTAAGCCGAAAATCTTGGCACAAATCCAAGAAAAAAATTTATTAGTCTTAGCAGTCCAGATTATTCAGTCATTGTTGCTTCAAGAGCGTATGTTCAAAAGAAATGCTAAGGAAGATTTTTCTTCTCCGAATTTTTTCTCTTTATTAAAAAAAAAAATAAAATAAAATAAAAGCAGTCTTGGACCATTGCTTTCGCTTACTGTCGTTCTTTCAACGTTTATGGCAAAAGACGTTTTTGAGGGAAAGTACCTGGTACTACACGCTTTATAAATTTATAACCCTAGTACATTTATTTACTTTGTAATTTTCCATTGAAAATGAATTTGTAACTGTTTTTGGCTACATCGAAAGTATGAAATTGATTAAATCTCAAGTGTTGTTCAGTTTAGTAAATTATCATATACTGTATACCAAGGATGGAATAATTTGTTATTTTCAAGATTAAATCAATTATTTAAAATAAAAAAATTGAAAGTGATAAATTAAAATTAAACCTTATTTTTTTTACATTTATTTAAGTATTATAAATATTATTGAATATAAATTTCCAATACCTAAAAGAAAAACGTATGTTTTAGATATATTAAAGTAACTCGCGGGACACTGTGTTAATTATAGATATCAGACTTCCAGGCTATGAAAGTAGGATAAACACACATGTAATATTTATTACACAACTAAGTTAAACCATTGTTGAATATATGGGTTAATTTTTTTTTAATTTGTATTACTCAGTTTTGCCAGTAAACTAAATACATAAAACGCGCACAAAATTGGCACTGGTAACGCTCGAACTCAAAGACAGAGGAATTACAAAATGTTCGTAATACTGTAAAACATGCAGTATATAAAACTTTTTTTTTACGATTTCAATAGATATTATTACCAGAAGAATACTTATATTTTCCAGTTTTAATTTTATTTATTTTTTCCTTATTTAATAATTGACAGCTGGCGCATTTGCGCCTGCGGGCATATAGATTTTTAGATGTTGTGTTATTTTGAGATTTTTTTCATTAAAATGTATTTATGATTCAGGGTTATTAGTCAATTACCCTTCTCCTTATATGAAGATTACGTTTGAGTGTCTCTCCAGATGTTTGCATCAATGGACTTACCAAGGCAAAATTTTGTAAATCTGTAGTTAAACATGATTCAAAAATTGGATTCCTTGGGATAATTTCCTTAGCACCTGCATTTCAGTCAAAGAAGAAGAGCTTATTTTGTTTCTTTTCTTTTTATTTACAATTAAAAGCGTTCGGTCAGAGTGAAATTATGTGAATATAGATTTAGAAAACTTCGTATTCCAATATGGAGTATACTTGTCTGTCTTGTTTATTCCAATAAACACAGATATCGCGATTAGTTCGGTAAGGAACATTTCGATCCATATGTTGCTTTTAAAGTATTTACTTTGAAATTTCAGCCTTATTATCCTTCATGGTGTTAGGCACAATGGTCTGTCACGACCAAGTTATTTTGGATCATAGAGACCTAATTAATACAGCGGCAAGGCGTTTAATCCCTTCTGAAAAGGTGTGTGTGTGTGCGCGCGCGCCTGCTTGTTTAGCAGCAGCAGCATAAGAAATTCTGTAACTCGCCTTCAATTGACGAAACCTTAAGTTCCTTACACGGGATTTGGACGTAGGGCATCGTCGTTACCAACTAAGCCACGGAGGCTACATTGAAAACTTATACAAAAATGTACATTTTAAAACGTGTAAAATAGGTACAAATCAGAATTCCAAAACATAAGGTATGGCTGATCCTTGTTTTGATCTACGATATTTCTGACCTGCATTGAAATGTCTGAAAATGTGCGTATTTTTATCTTCAGTAAGTTATTTTAAGTGAGTATCGTATTAACTAAGATAATATTCTTCGTTTCATCACTTCTGGTTCTTAGAGAGAGAGTGATAGAGAAACAGCACTACAGGAAATGATAATGACGGCAGTTCCCCCCCCCCCCTTTCGGTAACTAATGTCACCTCAGTAAGCGCTTCCTCTGCCAGTCTATAAACTCTTGATTGATGGCCGCACAGCTACTACACTGACTTGCAGGCAGCGCTTAGAAAATTGCTGGCAAAATCATAAAAATGACGCAAAATACCTGGATCAGATATTTTGCAACAAGATGGGTTTTAATAGCATTTGTTGCATGTGTAGAGGAGCGAATATACAGTTTTTGTTTTTAATTTTTTTTTCTATCCAGCCCATGAACGAAAGGTTACAAAATCACATTAGTGCCTTGTGTAGACAAACTTTAAATAATGATCCAACAAATACTTGAATTCAATCATTGTAAGAAGGGAGGAATGCATAGTGAGCTCTTCCCATATATTCCCGATAAGTATCCATTTCAGCTGATTTTGTACATCTCTCCACAATAAATATATATAACATCTTGTTACTTATCATCCCATCTTACCGCTGGTCTACCTGGTTTTCAATAGCCAGTTGTTGGTGCCATTCTGTTGTTCTCGTTGTTAATATAGTTGTGAAATTGCTATATTAACGAACAAACCCTTTGTTTGCCAACTAATAATGTTACCAGATAGCAAATCAGGTTATATTAAGTGATAGTCATAGAACACTGCTCTAATTTTTGGGGAAAACATTGAGATGCAAAGCAGCTTTGAAGGGTTTATATAAATGCAATTTCATTTACCGCCATCTGTTTATTATTGTGGTTTACTGTTTTTAGATGTTTTTGCTAACGTCAGAAATGATAGTGTTGAATAGCAATTGAGTAATGGAAATAGCATACGATTTGCAACAACAAAAGTCTTTTAATTCTTGTACACGTAAGATTGAATGGTTGGCAAGTTTTCTCGGTACACTTTCTTTTGAACATTTTGCAGTAAAATAAAATGATGTACAGCGAAGTGTGCCATGTGATTCTGTTCTTGTAGTAAAATTGTTTCGAAGAAACGTAAAAATATTAACCGTGCAGTCTCAGAATGAATGTGCTATAAATTCTAATTTATAAGATTATAAAAATGCGATCCTTAATAAAGTCACGTGGAGTTTAGATTCGCCAAAATGACTCGAACGACAATCTTCGGGAAGATAAAGGGATTCGCGCATCGCGAGAGCAAAACTGAAGATCTTTATGGGCCAAGAAAATCAAAGCTACCAAAATCGCGAGAAGTCTTCAGAGATAAAAAAAAAAAAAAAAAAAAGTAAAAGAATAGAAAATAACTTGTTACTGTTGAAGATGGGAATAATTTAGTTATTCCTTAACGTCTTCATATCCTAAACTAACAAGAGTGAGTGCTTCAGATTTCTCTGAACTGTCCGATAAAATAAAGAATGAAAACAGTAAAGATGAGAGAGAATGCTGACTGTAAGGAGAAATAAGATTCCTTACTTATCAAAAAGTGAAGCAGTCTTAGAGATGGCGACGGCTTCCTACTTTTCGTTTGTTTTGCACGCGTCACCCTATTTTAGTCTTCCGATCAGCAATGGAACTACCGTGTACCGCAGTTTGTATGATTACCGTTGCAAATCTTTACGTTTTCCTTTATTAAATATCAGGAAAATTCAGAACTCGGTTAAAGCACAGAAACGCTACATTAGCTGGTAGAATACATTTGAAACAGCAGAATTCTGCAAAAAGTATATTTGAGATGGGAAGAACCAGCGGAATGTTTCGAAAATAAATACCACGTGGTTATATTCGGATCGATAGAAAAGAAACAGTGTGACGTTGTATAAAAGACTTAAACTCGTTCAGATATTTGAGTGATGCTGAAGTTTCTTCTGTCGTTTTAATAGTTCAAACTTCGAGATGCGACATACTTTGGATATGCGATCCGCTTTAGAAACATTTCATGAATTTGCATTAAAATGAAAGCCATGCATTGATATTACGATAAAATATAGAAGGAGTGTAGAGACGTTGATAAAAGTGCATTGTTTTAATTTTTTTATCACGCGTATTTGAAACAACGAAGAAATTAAAGAAGAAATAACGCTAGCATTCGACTTTTTGTTAATTTTAAATTCGCTATTTTCCCGACGACGTTTATTGTAGACTATAACGCCCTCTATCATGCATTAATTTATCTGTGATTTATTGACTGCAGGTGCCGTAAATCGGTCATATGAGAAGGTCTCTCTTGGGGAAATCAACTGATTTTATGACCGACATTATTATTATTATTATTATTATTATTATTATTATTATTATTTGACACCTCCAGGGAGTCCAAAGACTCGACGAGGGAGAGTGTGCCAACAGCATCGAACGATTGGTCCCCTTCCATTAGTAAAACCATCACATTTAGTTTCTTAATGTATAACCCGTCATTCCGTGAGTCAAGATGGGTTCATTCGCATCAAAATTACCGCTCAGTTCAAGTAATGATAACAATCGAAATCTTTCATTCTACTAACTTGGGGTGGGATTTAATTGTGCAGTACCAGAAGTACTTGGAATTAAAATGACTTAGGAATGGAGCTGTAAATATAGCAGCATCAAGGTGGTAATAAATACCGTTTAAATGCTAATCGTGTATTTCAAATAATTTTTCAGTGAAACCCTTTAATTGACGCGTACTTTTTTGAATCCGTAGATTTCAAATTAGGAGAATCTTTCACAAAGAGCAATGCGCGTTTTTCCGCCGACAGCCACACCCTTTGTCCCGTATAATAAAATCGATAGGGTTCTTTTCCGCCTTTGTTTTTTTATTAACTTAAAGATGATTTTTAATCCACATGAGCTATTAATGAACGATTTTTAAGTAAAGTCCTGTTTAAAAATTAGAATTAAAACGATCCCTAGACCACTCCATAGTGACGAAAGACCGTCAAAATCAGCTTTGGCCAACCCTACCAATGAGCAGAGCCGCTCATATTCTTCCAGGAAAAGGTATCCACCGACAAAGCCTCACACGGGCCACTCCGGAAAACACCCTCCCCGAAAATGCTCTCTGAGGGCAAACCCCCGAGAACTATTTCCCCCCCCCCCCCCACATACACCCCTCACCAGGAGCAAAATTCCGGAAGAAACCTAAGAGAGCGAAACTCTGCGTCCATTTCACTCGCCTCTTACGACATGGACGAAATTCAGCAGAAAAAATCCTTCAAAACAGTTAGTTGAGCCCTCGTTCTAAAGGGCATAGATCATTAAGATATTTTTTAAAAAATTAGAATACTAAAGTGAAGGAGATTTTCTCGCTCTTTTCACATTCAGTGTCATGTCACACTGTTCCAATGCGATGTTTTAAAAAAATATTTCTGGTTTTTGCTTGCTCTACAGCAGTGCTTCCCAAATTTATGGATGCCAAGGCCCCCTTTGAAAAAATTAAAATATTTCACGGCTCCCCATCGAAAAAAAAAAACGTAATACAGACATATATTATTATAATATTTATTGTATTTATATTCAATGCAATTTATATTCAAGATTTTGGTTTGTAATCTTTTTTGTGTTGTTTATCAATACCTTTGAAATGAAAGTTATATGAATAAGCACATATTTACTAATATTCATTAATCGCCGAAATATGCAAGAAGCAAAATTTGTTAACCAAAGCCAATGTGTGATTTTTTCCATTAAAATATAAAAAAGAACAAAAAAGCAATAATAAAAAATAAAAACGTTTCTTTTAAGATTAAAAAAAAATCTGTGTCTTAAAGCATTTTAAATTTGTTTTCACTATTTCATGCCCCCCCTCAATAAAACTTAAGGCCTCTAAGGGGACCACGGCCCACATTTTGGGAAGCGCTGCTCTACAGAATTGGAAAACTGCCAAAATCATTTACAACAATATTAATCATTGCAGAGTAGCAATATATATATAGCGACTCTTCATGAGACGGTTGTAATTTTAATCTTCTTAACCCGTTCTTAATTTATGTATCCAGTTAGTAACAGTAAGCAGACATATTTGTGAATTGCCTGCCAGATGGAAGTAGGAACTTCTCTAGCATTAAAATACAGTATGAGCTCTTTAACATCATAATTTCTCGGCGGGCGTCGATTGTCGAAGTGTGGAAAATTCATTTACATCCGAATTCCATGAGATATTTCTATGTATAATATACGAACGTCCCTCGTGTTATGAACATGGACCACCCGCAATGCAAACAGAAGAATGAGGCGGGATGTCTGGCTTGCCTTAAGAAAGAAGTCATGTTTGAAAGTGACCATAGACAATGCCCAAAGCAAAGGGTACGGTTACTTCTCATTAATTAACACTACCGTCTGGATAATAATAATTTGTGAGTTCAACAAATCTTCATCATCGGCCTGTAGAGTAAGATAGGCTGAGAGTCAGCAGATAGTAGGAGAGGAAATAAAGATAGAGTGCATAGTGGTAGGGTAGGTTAAAGAGGCCTCAGTTGACCTGTTTTAGCTGTTTGCCCCCCAGGGGCGTTTCTAAAACGGTCGTTGATTTTTCACTTTACAAAAAAGGAAAAATCCTAAAAAGGAAACATGTAACAAAACAAAAACAAAAGTACACAAAAAAGCAAAAATTGAAAGTTAAACTTAGAGGTGGAGGAAGGATCTGGCCCGAGTGATGCAGCTCACAACGAACTGCACCGCCTCGCTGTAAGCCTTCGCCGCTCGGGTTCTCAGGTCCTCCCCCACCTGTGATAGCTGAAACCGGTGAAGCTGTGTACAGAAACCCCACAAGGTGGTTACTGTGTCTTTCTTTTGTTGTGGGCAGTTATTATTCTTTTGGCCACCTCACTTCCCTTGGCCATGTCTAGTTTGCAGAGAGCTATGAAGAACGCCGAAGCTGCCTCCTCGTCTAATCCTGGGCTACCCTCTACTTGCTCAGGGGTGATTTTGCTGATGTCATCAACGAAAATGTCACCCCATTTTGCACTGACGATGTCAGATCCATGTTCTCCTGTGAGGAGGAGTTCAGGTTCTCCTATTTTTTTTATCACTTCTTTGAATCTTTCCGCCATCCCTGGGATACCTCTGATGAGATGGCTGAGAGTCTCTCCTGCTTTCGCGTGAGGGACTTCTGGGTGGGCGGTCTCAGATACTTTTGCTGTTTTGGGCGTTACCAACTCTTCTTCCTGTGGGCTTAATGGCCGTTTGGAGGTGTTGGTGTTCATCTCCATCTTTCCTTCTTCCCTATCTATATCATCTGTATTAGTATCTATATTGGTATTGATGGTTTCAATAGCGACTGTTTCTTCTTGTTGGATTTTACTGCTTGTGGAAGTTTTTTTCCCCTTTCGGTTTTTCTTAGACGTGGAGGTATGGATTTCTGTTATATCAGGAGCAGCCTCGAAAGGAGGAGAAGCTTCCTGTGGTGTGTCATTTCCATTGCTTGGTGGAGTTACTGGCGTGATTGCACCACCCATCCTCTCAGCAAGGGTTCTGGATGGGCATGTGTCCACTTTGTGGTCAGTTAACCCACATTTCAGGCAAGCTGGCTCACAATTTTCTTGGTTGTGGCCTGCTTTGAGGCAGTTTTTACATTTCACTCTAGGACAGTCCGCCCCAAGGAGAGTGAAAGCACCACATCTAAAACATTGTTTTTTTACACCAGGGTAATTGATCATTACTCTGGCGGATCCAATAATAATGAAGTTGGGAACGGGCGTTTTCATCTCGAGGGAGATGTGGACTTCACCCGACTTCCATTTGGGGTTTTCTGCATCATTTAGGACTTCCACCTTGTGTATAACGCCCCATTTCCCGAATATTTCGTGGATGATCTTTACATCCGTTTCAATATATTCTAAAGGGAATCTGGGGATTCGAAGTAGTTGGGTAATGCTCCCTACCAAAAATGGAACTATTGTTTTTCCATTACATTCGAATCCTGCAAGTAGTTTGTCTCTTGTTTGCTCACTCCTTACTACTACTTGGAAGCGGCCACCACCAAAGGGAGTAAACCCAAAAATCTGCTCAGCGCCGACGCTTTCGATGAGGGCTTTGGACAAACATCGAGGTCGTAGATCAGCTTCCACTTCGATTCCAAGGGTCCGCGTACGCGGCAAAGCCATGCTGGTGAGGGGGGGGCCTAAGCTATTCCCACCACCGAGTGTGTTGTTCTTGCCCCAGTCTGGGGTTTATTCTGTATCTGCTGCTGTAGTTTATTATCAATCAAGTGCCTCTATGAGACGCTTTGCCGATAATAACTGAGCTAACATATACTATACTACAATTTGCGCTTAGCTAAACAATTTGCTAATCACTTATGGGGAAAGTTCACAAAAATGAACTACACACTTGATCTAAGCCAAAAGGCCGAGAAGCGATCTGAAACAGAGTACTGGATTTGCTTATGCATAACCAGAATAAGCTTTAAAAAAAGTTGAGATAATACAGTTTTTATCATAAAATATTAAAGGTGTTTTGGGATAAATATATTTATTTCTATAAAATATTTTTTTTACTGAATACTTTTTCTTTTATTTTATAAAATTATATATTATATATTATTATTAAATAATTATTTTATTTAGAAGTAGAAATCTTTAATTAAATCCGTTCTCAAAATCTAACAGACAACAAGAAAGAGACATATGCACTGTATGTCTTTCAGTCACCACAAGACAGAATTTCAAGTTGCATAATAAATTACGTCCACATCTAGGAGGCGCACAAGAAATGCTACTGAATAAATCCAAGGCTCAAATACTTCATTAACAGAAGAAAGAAAATCTAAGTCCTTTGTGTGAGTTATTGAGAGCGCAAGTTCTGTTTATTTAACATCGCCTCTCAGGGCCCTCTAGTGAGCAAGTGAAAAGTTCCTGTCAATCACGAAAGTGTGTGTGGAGTTAACCAATGATGGAACTAACTGAAATTAAACTTCCGTTTAATGGTTCAAACATAATTTTTTTTTTCGGTTTCTCCCCAACAGCTGGAACTTGACACAAACCTTCCCTTCGCCATCGGGATTTTATCGAGTTTATCGTGAAGAGACATCCCAGTGCGAAATGCTAAACGCGAGTGGGAGACGGAAGTAAATTCGGGGAAGGATAATACACGCCACTGGATAATCTCAAAGGACTTGTGAACCGACGATAAACCATCTTTGCTTGGACCACCCTGGCATTCATTCTCTCCCAGATAAAAAGAGCGTGGGAGAACTTTAGCCGGCTAGATTTAATCGGAAAATAAGCAGCACGAGAGCAAAAAATAAAATAAAATAAACTGAATTGAACACATTTTTCAGTAACTCTTCTTCATCGAAGTTCAGCTAAGGCGATTTCTCCTTATCTGAATTGTTCGCAATTCCAATTTCTTATCCAAGCGAAAAGTATTTCTCCCCTTAAACTGGGAGAGATATCTGCCGATAAAAGTTTCTCAAGGTGACATTATGGTATCCTAAGAATTGCATCACAGGTAATTTGCCTTCTGACAATAGACGTCATGTTTGAATGCTATAACAGCCAGTGCGGTGTTGCCACCTGCTGGAATAATTGTGAACTACATGACAAGAAAGACATCTTTTATTTATATATTCTGAAATAATTATGGCATTGCAAAATAGTAAATGTTTGCAATTAAAGTTCTTTAGTTTTATATATATAGCAGTTTTTGTTGTTAGATGGATACATGACGTCACATTCTTTCCAGTGCATGTTCCAGCCATTTGAAAAGCATCGACAGATTTATGATTATTATTTAACTGTTTACTACTGGAAGGAAGTTTATCAGCATCATCTTTAGCAATTAGTTCCAGTAATTGTAGAATTCAAAATGGCGACCATGTGATGCACCCATGACGACAGATGCATCCAGAATTTTATTTATGTCTTGGAAAGTCTCCATTGTCTACTATATTTCCATCTGTACTTAGTTTTCGATCCATGTTTAAGCCTTTGCTTCGTAGTTTCGTAATCAGAATATCTCTTACAGGTATTTATTTATTTTCTTTCATATTTGTTTTTATCATCTTAAACTTCCTTTTATGGGAGACATTCCCCATAAGAATCTCCGAAAAAAAAATTAAAAGTAAACAATTTGAATCGCTTTCTGAAAGAGGCCACTGTAGTTAATTACAAGTCTACTGCTCGAAATATATTCGTTCGCACTGTAAGAACACGCATTTTATTTAATAATTATATAAATGTCTCCCTTGGAATGTGAATAATAGCACAGATGTTTCGGCTGGCTCATGTGTAGTAAGTAGGATTAAATTTGACGCTGTCTTCAGTTCCAGAGATCATAGCAGTCGAAGTGTCCTCGTCTCCTAGTGCTGAGTGGAATTCAGACAATTAGCCGTTTCTGAATACTTACCCTAAAGAACTCAAAATACCCCACTTCTGACTGTAGCTAGAATATGGGTGTGAAATATATTGTGTGTGTTGTCTTCAATAATGTTTACAACTGATCAAAAAAAAAAAAAATCATCTCACAAACCGCATCATGGAGTAAACCTTCAGCAAACTTGGTCTTAACGTAATTTGAATCGATAGTTGATTCATAATGAAAACTAATTTTAATTTTTCCCACTCATTTACTAATTGGGTTGCTATCCATTCCCTTTTCTTTGCACCAGCAATTTGCCCCACTATCTCATTTTATCCCCATATGGGTGTACTGAAGATATTAAAATGCGCAAAACAGAAGCCTACCAATCCTTCTACGAACATCCATTGCGGTAGAAACATCAACTTTGAGAGGTTCATCAAGACGCACGCTTAACGTATGCAATAAATTCTAATAAAGTCAGCAAATTCACTCCTCTTTGTTTAATTAGTTTAATTTTTATTAATTACTTGGCTTTCTTGTATGCTAATGCACTTCCTCGGAGAAACACGACGCTCCAGACCGCGTGAAATACGAGGGTGCTAATTTAATATGGCCAATGTTTATTTATTAAAGACATCTCGAGATGCACGTGCTTGCCCTTACAGAGCGCCTTTTTTTTGCGTTTTTAGCAACTAAGCAAATACTCGCACACCCTCCGGAGAACAACTCGATAAAGATTAGCGAAATATTTTTGTCGAAATGTCAACTTAGGAAGGAAAACAAACAACATAAAGGACGGTGTAGAGGAAATGGGAAACCAAAAACACCCACAGTTCGCCTGCGTGCTGTGATTTCTCCCTAGACGTTTGCTAAGCACCAGTCAGCAAGTAACATAAGAAAAACTAATCCTCTTTAACTTTTTTTTTATTTGCTTCTATGCCAAAAAACAAGCAATACTGGGTTGGGTAATAGAGAGTCTGCACACTTGTCAAGTAGTTGTTCTTGAGGCGGTTGACAGAGTTACACCTACGAGAAATTTCATTACCCAGGTCGGAATCAAAGAAATTCAGAAAAAAAAAATTTCAAGTTAATTCGCTAAGTAAATTTACTCTTAATCAATAATTAGTAAAGGGTAATAATCCTTCTTGACTCCATCATCGATCAGAATTTATTTATATTTATGTAAATATAAATATAAATTGTTTTAAATCTTATACCGCAGCATAAGCAAAGACATGATAACAAGCACGGTGACCACCCAGCAAAAATATTTTGTACCAACTTATGTAGGAAAAAGGTACTAGATCTGAAAAAAAAATGTACTAAATTTTTATTTGCTTTTGTTTCACTCTGTTTAGCGCATTTTACGATATTACTGCCTTATTATCATAGATGAACTCAATGTAAAACTGCGAGATTAACACATGTACAACAAATATAAAAAGAAAAAAAAGTCAAACTCACCTCACCTCACTGTAGTCATCTATGGGTCCAAGAGCTGAATTTGTTAATTAACATAACAGAAGTTCCAATTGTAACTCTAGCACTTAACATGTGTATTAATTTACCATATAATTTTTATTCTTCTTATTATTATTACGTGACACCTCCAGGGAGTCCAAAGACTCATCGAGGGAGGGCACCTACTCTACAACTCTCCTTTTAGTGTTTAAAATAATCTTACAAGAAAAATACAGGAAGTATTTATTCATTATTTTTAGCAGATTTTGCTAAATTAATTACCTCTTCAGAAATAGTAAAATCTGTAGATTTTATTGTTACTGGTGATGAATGTTTCAATTTTTCTTTTGTCGAAAGGAGTCCAATCATCAAGGGAGTTTGTACTTGATTTCTTATTTTATTCTTATTTATAAACCCTGCTGAAAATATTCTTTCAGTTGCTGCTGCTGATGAGGGAGACACAGTACAGTTTTAACTAATGTTGTTAAATTAGGAATCATTTGTTCTCCTAAAGCAGTTTTCACTTCAAAACTTTATTCCAAACCACCATGAATTCTTGACATTTTTAAAATGCTTCTACAGTCTTGAACATTCGCCATTCTCTATCAATTTCTTCATAAAGCCCTAGATATACATTTTCTACGTCTAAAAACTAACTACTGACGGCTGGATTTATTGGTGAACGTACTAGAACACTAACAATTTATAAAAAAGTACTAGATAAAAAGTATTAGACCCAGTACGCAAGTACTAGCGGTGGTTACCCTGGTTACAATGAATAACAAGGAATATTAATGGCATTTAAATAAATCTGATATTCAAGTTTTTTATATATAACTAAGAGGATGGTGTATTCATATATTTCTTAAATATTCTAGAATGTTTAGAGTTATAGTCAATTTATTTTTAAATAATTAAGTAAATTATAATAGACAAGAAATCATATTCTTATTTTAATTCTAGACCCAGATAAAATTAAACATTCTTTGACTATTTTTTCTATATAAAATAACGTCTTTATGATATAATTAAATTATTTTCTAATTCACTGGCTCAAGATCCGAAAGTTGACTTTAAATGAAACAAATGTTACTCATTTATTCGTTTTATCAGACTTCTCCGCACGTATTGCCCTTTTCACGTCGCGTGCCAACTGTTCCGGTGAACAGAGTTATTCGTGTGGAACTCTAACATCGAAAACGCATTTCGGTGTCGCAGATCTGATTTTGTGTGCTTCAGATCCTTAATTGGAACACTGATTACTGCTAATGAAGCGCCTCTAGCGGTAACATGGTCAAATGTTATTAGGCGTGTTCTGAAATACCTAATAGAAAACGTTCATTTTAGTTCTATCACTTATTTAAGTGGAAAATTTAACGGAGGCAATCTAGAAACAAGTAATTCGTGAAAATTATTTATTAAAGTCGGACCATCGCCTTCTGACAGTTCAAGGGATGACTGAATATATTTAAAAATGCCACCCTTTAATAACAAAATCAACTTGGTGAAATATCGGAAAATATTTCTATTTAAATCCAATCAAACTAGATCGTGAATGTGGCGCGTGGCAAATTCTTATGTGTTGTTTCAGGCAGTGTTCAGTTTGACTTGCTGCGCATGACTTTAACAAGTTACTACGCGACTTGTTCTAGTAACTCATGGATCTAGTAACTCGTGCACTTTTTATTATGAAGTAGTTCAAAAAAAAAATCACAAAGGCTTCAAGCTTGCCTTTATGATTATTCATGCATTAATGGACAAGAAATCACTGGCTAGTTGATACTTTGTTATATAATCCACTAAATTAGATGCAATATTATTATAAAAAAGATGTCTGTTTTGTTTCTTTTGCTATACAAGTCAGCCTGAATAAAGCCAATAACTGTAGCTCCCTCTGGTGGAATTGCTCTGCATTCTAGTCTTTGATCTGGGATTATAACGAGACAGCCGAAGTGTAAAGAATTCGTATAAATGGAGGCGTACGAGAGAAGTGATCCAGTGTTGTCAATTTCCACTAACACAAGTCTCATTGGCTTTTTTGTCCGTTCTGTACATTCGATTCACCTTCACTGGAGTCTTACCATAACTGATAAGATCTGTTGCGATCTCTTTTGAGATACAACCTTCAGGTTTGTTTCACTGTTTAGGGAAAAAGTGTGGTATTATACGTTTGAATTGTCCATAAGTTTAGAAAGTCTACTTTTCTTTGTCAAGTAGAACGACTGGAGGAATCATCTCATTCTTGCATTCCTTTATAGGAGAGTCATCCGTCTTGTGATCTTCTTCAGTCCTTCGTCTTTTACTGGCATGTTCCTGCTGTGAATCCAATTGATGAAACTCCTTAAGTGGGGAGACCATTAAGTTTATATTTTCATCCTCTATACCTTCAAGGTCAATTGCCAATGAATCTAGATTTAAATATCCCTGCCACTCGACCTCAAACTTCAAGAACTTTTCAAAAAGATCAAGCACTTAATGCCGGTCTAAATTTTTGATAAGTCGTCTGTGTTTAAGTTTTCCATGAGATATTAAATTAAATTCTTAGCTGTTAATCAGCTACTGGTGTTCACAAACAAAAGTAAAGATCGAATAGGATCATTACTGTAAACAACGGTATGAAACTAAGGTTATATATGACAATCACTTTCCCGAAATCGAATTTTACAACCTTTCTTGAGGAGTTACATAAAAACGCTGTCTTGTAAACTTCAATAACCTTATTAAATCTCCCCTAAAATCATATTCACAGACATTAAATGCATGATTACAAACCCCATCGCATAAATGGCCTTATAGTCCTTATAAGGACTGGCTTAAAAGGGCGAAGCAAGAATGATTTTCATCTTCCGGGTTATCTGTAGAGGACAGTGTAGGGATAAGTTTTTATTGAGCTATTAAAGCTCTGATCATGGCAGGAGGGTAACCGCAATAGCCGAACCTCAGTTAGAACTTCACTGGCTACAGCATTGTCAGTGATTTTTAGAGTTGCCTTTACTTAAACATCGGCAATGCTGAAGCCAATGAAGTTTTAACTGAGGCTCGGCTATTGCCGTTACCCAGCAATAACTAGACCTTTTAGCTCAATAACACCCCATCCACGCAGAATTTCTTCATTCAGATGACGGAATAAAGAGTCAAGGACTCTTTTTTTTTTTTGACTCTCGGTTCAAATTTCGAATATACAGACTGTATATTCGAAAGGACTGGGGGGTGATAGAAGCACTTTCAACTCCCCCATTGTCTAATACAGAGAGCACAGACAAGTCAAAGCGCAAAAACAGGGCTCTTAACAAAGACAGCTGATTCTGAGGAGGTGAAAAGAGGAGAATTTATAAAGACGTTGTTTGGAAAAACCAAGAAGAAAAAGCAAAACCGTAAAATAGAATCCGAGAATTCCTCTTAAAAAACTGACAAAGTAGTTGAAGAACTGGCAACAACATCATCTATACGAGAGGGATGGGTAGTAGAGGGAATAGAAGGAGCAACTACAACAATTAAACGGCAAGGAGATAAAGTAGAGGAGCATAATGAAATGAAAACGAGCAGCCAAAACAGAATCTACCAGCTAGTAAGAATTGTTCTTTCCCCCCCCCCGTCACAGTTACGCCGTCTGCCAAAGAAAAGTGTGATAATTTATAAAACCTGTCAATCTCCTCTAACACAACAAAAGAAAGAAAGAAACATCCCTTCCGTTCCGAATGCAATCAATGGAGAAGAAATCATAATCCATTTCTTCCGAGGAGAACATTAGGTGCGATGGAAAGGGCTTCCGCCACAATCGAAAGGTTCGGCGAACCAGTATTTTCTATCTTCGACAAGCAAGATAGAAAGAGGATATAAGCCACTTACCTCAGACATTAATCGAAATAGTAAAAGGGGGAATTTGCCGTCCTAATTTTTTACTCATGATCAACACTTCCCCTTTTCGCGTTGCCACTCTGAATATCAACGGTTTGCGATCCATCTCCGCACAGCGCACTGTTTGGAGACTATTTTAACTTCATCAGGTTCACATACTATTTCTGAAGGAGACGCATTTTTATCAATTCTCGGACATTGAAAACTTTACTAGAAGCTTCCCTTTAAAAAGAGTGTATTGGAGAACGCTGCGCGAGAGCGGTGGGTGGGAATCCTTGTTCTTCAATTTAATTTGGGTTTTGCAACGTTCCCAACTATGTTGCGGGACATCTAGTCTATATAGTTGGAAGTTTGGGGGTAGAACCACCCGCTTCCTCACGGTTTGTGCCCCTAATAATACCGACCAGCGATCTAGGTTCTTCACATCCCAACTCTATTTTTACGGGGTTCAGAATATCATCGAGGGGGGGGGGGGGGTTGGAAGCATCTCAGACATGATATGAAAAAGTGGGCTGTAACAACAATTCTGGTGCTGGTGGCCCAAGAGAACCGCAACTCTGCTGTGATAATGTCGAACCTTGGGACCATCTTAACACCTGTTTAATACTTAAACACATGAAGTATAATCTCTTTTATGGCCATGAAACATTTTCTTGCTTCCATCATCTGATTTGATTATTTTTTTAATACCAAACACTCTATACGTATGCAGACTAGACCAATTGCAAAGTACAGCTGAGACTTGAATATGCCGGCAAATCAAACGTAGAAGAGTAGTCAACATGACTTATGTTTGTTTGATTTATTACGAGCTCACTTGCAGAGAATGTAGTGTATTGACTTAATATAAGTCTGTATTATTGTGCGGAGGATTTCGCGTCTCTTTTGCGTCGGGAATTGTAATCCTGTTGAGGCTTTCAACTGCTCACCATTCTCCTTTGCAACACTTCAGTATTTATCATCGCATGGACGGCCGTGAAATTGAATAATAACGATGTACATCGTAACAGGATGTATCCAAACACCTTGCAGGTGACATCCTCTTCATACGAAAGGATTTGAGTGAAGCATCCCCAGGAAGATTTCTCCATCTCGGTATTACAACATCCTCACGGGTGTGTGGATGCTTGAGGGGTCTTCAAATACCGCGAAAGTGAGAGTTTGTAAATAGACTGGCGTTTGTCGAGAGGGTCAACGTGTTTGGGATGGAGCGACAATTTTAAATCCGGGGAATAAAAGGAAAATGCGTTTAATGGGTTTTTTGTTGTATGCAGATATTCGTGTTTTGATCGATGGTAAAATCTCCCTCCGTAAACATCTGCTGATTGGTTAACAGCAAGTCCCTTGGAGGATCGTTTTAAAATGCAAAATATAAGCTCGAATAGGCTTATCTCTCTTTCTCTACACGTCCCTGGGTTTTGTTTTGTTTGTAGGTTATTCGAGTATTGGGGATGTCTTTTATGGAACCAGTACACACATCGAAGTGTCCAATATTTTAGAATCTGAAGTGTGCATTTAGAAATAAAAAACGTTATCGTGTTTCGCCGTCTTAAAAATGCACTAAAACCTCACTTGCATGTAGACGTTCCTCCAATAAAGTTTCTGAGCTCGACTTCCTTCCCTGTAATCTGATAAAAAGGGTCACGTGTTTACGTCAAGCATTTTTTGATTCGCTTCTTCGGATGTAATGAAACAATTTCAGCATTAAAAATACTTCTTTGTGTTCGGGAGCTATTGAAAGAAAGATGATTTATTGCTTAACGCGCGACTACTTTAACGAGATTTCCGAAATATTGGTCGTCAATTGATTTTCTTCTGCATTTTAATACAAGCAACATTCTGCTGGGAACACCTCCGATGTTCGCTTTATCAAGCAGATGGAACACAGCTAAAGTTTATCATGAAGGTATTTTCTTGATCATAATTTAGTATAATAATAATATTTGGTTGCAGATCAAGTGTTGATCAATTTTATTATTAAACTGAACCAACTAATTTCGCCACACTTTAACTGTTGGCATCTTCAGGGTACTTATAAGTTTAAACAATCTCATAATTATGCGTAACTGCAAAACTGACAAAAATAACTGTAAAAAAACCGACTAGAATAATTAAAAAATAGGATAGTATCGAACGTGAGTGAAACACGTATCGCGTGTACAAGGTTAGCTAGCTGTTGCTAAGGGACTTTCTGTAGTTTGTATTAAAGTTTATTTCTTCCGTTTACAAGGTTCTGATTAGGGTTTTCCATATCTCTGGGAGTATTGGGCTTGATTTCTGTTAAGGTTGACAGTAGAACGGGCGACTGTGGCTGCTTCTTTGAAAATTCTTGAATGGTAATCTTCCTCTAAGTAAGGGGAACAACTTTTGTCCCACTCGATGACATGGTTAGTTGTAGAGAAATGAGACGATAGGCCAGAAATGTCCTGTCTGTTGTTTTTGACATAGCCAATGTGTTCCTTTTTGCCTGATTTCGAGGCTTCTCGAAGTATTTCCGATGTAACTAGAGCCACAAACTAGTTGGTTCAGTTTAATAATAAAATTGATCAACACTTGATCTGCAACCAAATATTATTATTATACAGCTAAAGTTTGTCTGGAATTTATACTTCTATCGATAGGCTGAACAGAACATGTAATCTTACACACGCCCATTAAAAAAAGAAAAAAAAAAGCGATATTGTCAAGTAGAATGTTACTGACAAAAGGCGATCTATTTTATTGCTACTGATGAGGCCTTTCATATTGTGTTGTGACGTCACCATTGACGAAAAACACGGCTTGATTTTGTTCATTGTTGAGCTAAATGCTTTGCTGATAATTTCATGAGGAAATTTTCGTTGGAAATGTTATCGTTTTATTAATATTAGATGACGTTTAAATATTTACCCAGAACTTCTTTACTACGCAGCGATAAAAATGCTGTTATTCATTAGATAATATCAGATTGCTGGAGTATACGGAGGACTTACTGTTTCGCTAGGGAAATGTGTTGAAGTGTGCTCACCTAGTATGTGGGAAAAATGAAAACAAAACTTCCTTTTCATCAGGTTTTTATTTGCCTCTTTCCCCACTCAGATGCGGGAAGACTTTATTAATGCGGTGGTCTGACCGAGGGATTCTTAGCGACTTATATTACTTTGGCCATCACCGTGTTTTTGTCACCAGCATGGAGTGATAGATCAACAAAGTCATCTTTCATCAATTACAGATCACGTTGGCCATCAGTGAGCGTGCAAAAGCTCACTGTTGATTGATCGTAACTTTCAGAAGTCTTTTTGGCTTTGTGATATTCGATGCCGCTGTAGGATCACACAGAAAACCAAGATGATGGATTTTCTAAAATTAGCGTCATCAGAGAAAGGATTAATAACCAAAGTTGCGCGTACTTTAGTACGCGCAACTTTGGTTACTAATCCTTATTAATTCTGCAATGTTACTAAAAATTGCAGAACACAGAATGTATCAAAATAATTTCAAAGATCTCTGCAATCGCCTGTTCCACTGTAACAATGGGGAAATAAAGTTAAAATGAAATTAACACGTTCTGACCACGTGCAATGCTTTAGGAGAAAATAACAATAGCCTGTTTAATTGTTGTAATAATGGGAAATGCAGTTGAAACTTACTACATATACAAGAAAATGTAAAGACTTTGGAAATAACAGGAAAAAATCGTAGGTTTTTAATGCAAATCAATAGGAATGTATTTCAATAAAATATTTTTTCGAAGTTTCACTCTTACAAAAAACTTAAGTAACCCTTATTTCTTAAGTAATGATTGCACATTAAACAGTGCGCCGATCGATATACCCAAAGTAGGTTTTCTGGATTCGCTGTGCCATAGCGATGTGATTTTAATATTTAAAAGAACCGAGCAAACAGCCAGCGCGGACTTTTTCCTCCTCAAAATGACCCTGTTACGCTAATATTTATATAACGAGCTCTAGCACTAAGTTTTTTTTCTTAACAAAAAAAAGAAAAAATTCTTTTACGGAAACGTCTTTATTGCAGATGTCGGGGCTATTTCAAGATACTGTAAAATTTGCAGAAGACGCGCGCGCACACCCACAGAAACAAACAAACAAAAAAAAAAAAAACTATTTCCCGAATAGCAGAAACTTGATCATGTGATTAATATCTCGACTGTTCATTAACTCAAAACTCTGCCAATCAATCCACAGCAAATAAGTTCGGATTTAATTACTTTGACCCAATCAAGCTTGAATAAAACGAACTGGATGAAGTCATAGGGATGTGTTTTGTCACACGTGAGAGTATCAAAGATTCACTCATGACTGCTCTTTTCTTTAAGCGTGACGTCACATCTGATATTTCGTCATTATGTATATAATGACGTCAGTCGCTTCACGATAGACCGCATATTATGCTTGTGGAAAGTACGCTCCGTAGGATGACTCCTGCAGTGATAGCAGTGAAAGGAAGTCCTACATCTTATTAAGGTGTGCTCCATGGCTGTTGACTTCTTTCCAAGTAGTGTACTCCGCTGTTCTGTTTCCATTAAACGTGAATTTATCTTCAAATAAGTAGATTGAGATCTCCGTTGAATGTCGTCTGGTTGGTAACAAAGGCTTAAAATATTTTAGATTTGAATTGCCATGCGATTGCATTCTGGTTCTGTTATGCCAAGTTGACTTTATTTGTCTTTTTATTCTAGAAGACTCCCCTGTGGTTTGTAGGAGTGAAATATCGTTAGGGGAGTAGAAAAATCCCAAAATATACTGTACTGAAAAACCCCAATTTTCTATATTAGCTTTTATGTTAAATAAGCTGAATCCGTATTACCATTAACCTGAGTGTAAAATGGCCGAATTTTAGATGAGTGTTAAAATCTGTGTTGTGCTTTCGTATAAAATACGTCACCACTTTTCCTTTTTTAAAATTTTTATTATTTTGACTGTGAAGCACAAGTGAGAGTTTTTTTTTTTTTTTCGTTTGAAAGGGATGAATTCGAAGTTAACTTTTCATGTGTAATGATGGACAACTTTATAGGCGTACTTGAAGTTTAGGAAATGATTCTTAGAATTTTAGTTAACTCGCCTTTTGAGGATGTGAATATCATCTACGCATTAGAAAATCGGACTAAATTAGGAAGTGTTTATTCAGTCGTTCCATCAATAAAAATAGCAACAGAACCAAACAAACTTCTCCCACAATAATCGCTACCTCGAACGGAACCGTAGTGGATGAAAGAAAACATTCTCCTATGGGAATATCGCAGTGCCTTATCTGAACTTTGACGGCAACCAGAATATTAGCAAATATTATGCTAATCTTCCATTTGTGCTTCCTCTTAGCTCCCACGGATGATGCTGAAAATTGCATTAAGTCGGTGCAAAGACTGCAAGCTCTGATGGCAGCAGAAGATGAAAGGGAAAGAAATCTTTTTGATATTACCAGCAGAGAAACCGTCTTTTTACAGTAAGCACTGACATAATACTCGCACTCCGCAGCATCTTTGAAAATTGAAAACAAGAAAGGTGTATTAGAGTATTTTGTTATTGAGGATTCTGTTTCCATCAGAAGATTAAACTGAACGAGATGATAGATAACGGTTAAACACGGAAGGGACGGAAGTCATTATCGCCGTAAGAGCTAAAGAAAATAACTCTCCGTCCACTAGGGGTTGTGAAAAGGATGACACATAACAATAAACAGAAATTGCTTTGTATCATGGGAATATGACGACACACAAGCGTCTTAAATAAGTGGAAGAAAGCTTTCTCTGTGGTCTGACATTAAGCATGAAATATCAGATGGCCAAATCATCATCAGAATTGAAAAAAAGAAAAAAAACTCAAACTACTTTTACTCAACTCGTTCTATCATCTTTATCTTATATTCTTTAATCCTCTTTATCATTTTCTATCAACATCTTCCTATCTCTTTCTTTCTCTCTGCATTATTTCACCACCAGTTAATCTTTCTCTCCGTTCATGTTTCGCATCGAATGCAGTCTGTGGTCACCAACCTTGACGTTCAACTTGAATTTGGTTTTTTAACCTTTTTTTCTCTCGTATTGGAATGTGCATTGAAACAAACTGCGTTGAATTTATTCGGCGGCGTCAGCGTTTATTTGATTCTATTTTTTAAGTCTTTTCTATGTAAGGTTTCCACGAAGGCGCCATCGATCGCAGAATCTTGATGAGCTTAGAAAAAAAAAATAAAGCACAGAATGAAGCGAGATCCGAACATCCTGTAGATAAGGTGCATTATCAAGAACCTCATGTTGCATATTCCACAAAGATCTGCTGGGTATTTTATTCATTTCTTAGACACCTTCCATAGTGGAGACGGTAGATATCTCCTTTAAGTATTGTAGTAAATATCCCGATTTAAATTGCGATCTGCGTAAGCTTTCTTACACAGACGATGAACAGCATACGAAGTCGAGATGGCCCTGATACGTTGTGGCTACATCAAATTTAATTAACAAAAAGATTTCATTTAAAAAAATTTCGATTTTTTTGCGTACTACAAAAAAAAAAAAAAAAAAAAATACCCGTGGAATCTACAAAAAATTCTACTCATTGAAACTTTATTACGAGAATTGTACTTAAAAAAACGTTTAATTTTCATTCTTGTGAAATGCTACTTTCTGCAGATTCCAGAGCTAGTCATTCTTTGCTGCATGCAATTTTTATAAGAAATTTTTATCTATAGACCTGCAACAAGGCAAGATGAACAATAGAATATTGACGAATTATACAAATAATTACTATTTAGGGTTAGAAATATCGCCTTTCGTCTAGCACTTCGTAGAAACGCACTCGACCAGGGGAATGATGATAGGTATTGGCGAATGAAAAGTCATGGGAGGTTAGAAATGCCGTTTGCATTCACCCACAAAGCAACATTACAGGTTGAAGTTTACTGCCGTACAACGAGGCTACTGCGCGTGCCAGAAATCAATCCTGCGGGAAACGGAAAGTTCAAGAGGAAAGGCGCATACCGGAAGTAATCAACAGTTGCGGGGGAGGGTTCTAAGCAATCTGCAAAAGTGAAAAACTGAGTCAGTCTCTTGATAGATTAAGTCAACGACATATTTATGATGATAGGTATAGATTACAAATAATTATCAGTGACCGAATGAGAATACACGCGCATCTAGAACAGCCCGTAAAAGAAATTTTTCAATAGAGGGCGCTGACAGTTAGAGAAGTGTCGAACGTTCCTCTTTCCACGAAATGGAAGAGTTTGGAAAGGAGATCACTTTGCAGTTCATTTATGACAATAACTGAGAATTTTTAAGCCCTGTTTGCTTCTGTTCAGCTCGGGCTTACTCGTAATTGCACTGGAAGAATGAAAAATGTCCGATTGTAAATGATGCGCAATATTTACAAGTTTTGAGTTTATTATCTTTATAAATATGCTTATAATCGAAACTTCACTTTCAAGTTATTTCATCAGAATCCCCCCCCGCAGTGTCTAGGAAAGGATTCAGATCTTTTTGGTAAAGGTCGGAACTTTTAGGTCTCTTTCAATCTGCATTAGATAACAAACCGCTGTGCCCATTTAGGAATCTCTCTCTCTATCTATCTATATATATATATATATATATATATATATATATATATATATATATATATCTTTTCTTCCCTGTTGTGCTGATCACAGCTTCTGTATTAGCCTTATTTTAAATCACCAATTTACATGACGCTCTCCTTTACACATCCAGAATAAGCCTTAAAGCACAAAAACCCCAAAATGAATATTGGAAAAGCATTAAAAGTAGCAATTATTAGTCAAGGGCTTTTCCAACCACGTGTATTTTTAATGAAATATCCACCATTTCCCCTCCCCCACCCCGCGCGCCACTTCTATTCTGAGCAGTCTAATCTCAAACTTCTATCGATGGAGCCATCACATCATGTGACTGTGGAGCTCGCTGTAGTGCGGTAAACAAGTGCATTGTCTTCATTTCTTTTTACTGAACTCGAGCCAAACATGTTTGCTGTCTTTTAACATGGGAGGTAACAATGCAGCTAGTAAACTAGCTTTTGTATTAATAGCTAACATTTGCCCACTAATTTCGTACAACAAACCATAAACCGTAAAGTGATTCAAAACACTTAGAAGCTATTAAAACTACTATCCAAGTTAATTTCTGGAAACTTAATTTTAGAAAAATTGCACTTTCTTAAATTCTCAAGCTTTCACGAAGAAGAGTTACGTTTAAGTGCATGTTTATTTCTACACGAAATAATAAAGACTTTTTTTTTTTTCAGACGAAGCTGTTGTTTGGCTTTTGATAATTTTGCTTTATCGGTTTCTGTTTTTCAATATCCATTGGAATTTCCGCTTTCTCATTAATATGGACATGCATCATGATAGCACTCAAACCAGCATTTTAATATCTTTATTTGTATTATGTCAGGTACTAGAACTTCGGCGCGCGTAGCGTGCTAAACAATTATTTCAAAACCATCATGTTTTCTGTTTCGGCCAGTCACGTGTCGTCTAATGTGCTAAGCATGATAGTTAAACTATCCTTTCTCTAATGTGATTATTTACACAATATATACGACTTGATTGATTTTATCCCATTTTAAGTAAAGCATCGCTTATCTCATGATTCTTACATGTATTTTGCCCACCCGCCCACCCAGTTCTTCATCATATCGTACATTAAATACGGTAGGTAATAGGTTAAGGATAAGATAATCCATTAATCCTCAAGAAACAAAATATTGAACTTTTTCATCCCTTCAGTAAGCAAAATGGTACTCTAATACCGACAGTAGCGTGATTTAAGATGAATGTGTCGAATAATTAATGTTTGAATTTTCATAAGACTCGAATCTAAATTTCATCAAAATCAGTCATGCAATGAAAGAGTTGAAAATCGCAAAATAGGCGACAGAGTTCTGTTTCCCGAAGTGGATTTATTTGTTTTGCATTAGTATTTATTTAAGCTGATACTTTGTGATCATCGTTTAGAACTTCTAATAGTTTCAAAACGTTTTGTTTTTTTACATTAATTTCAAAACTGCGCACCTTAAGGGGATGTCATAAAGCAATACGCTCCATCTGGTATCACTCAAGGCACACCCTACGCATTTATATTTATTTTATTTATTTATTTTGTAGGAGCTCGTAGCAAAAAATGCTCACTGCAACAATGACTACGATTTTAATATGCATGGTACTCTCGAAACGGAGTCATTCGCGCTCTGGAATAAAGGGGCCGTTGCAAATCGTTACTCTTCCATAGCCGTAAAGTAGCGGGTCACAAGCGAAGAAATATTAAAACGTTACAGGTGATGTTTTCTTTATGCTCTGATATTACTGATTCAGTAGGGGGGGGGGGGGGAAAGCTTCGTGTGAATACTTGAAGTACTTAGCTAGCTTATAAGGAGAGTTCTCGTTCCAAGTAGGCCATAATTTACTCAAACGTCTGATGGTTCATACGAAAAGGTGTTTATCGTGAAAGTGCAGCTTTAACGAGCAGAAACAGCCAATGGGTGCTTGGCACGATGGCAAATGTCCTGTTCCTTCGTAGCGTTGGAAATCGTAAGGGATTATAGCCGTGTTAGATCTATTTTATGGACAAGACACGAACGTACAGTTATATACGAGATCATTTAAATGACTGGAATGTAATATTTTTTGTTATTATAAACAAAGTTATCACTTCAAAGACAAATTGCGTTTGAAATTTCATCAAATAAGGGAGGAGGAATATTCCTGAAATAGGCAGTGGATTTTCTCCATGCTGTTTTCCAGATTTCTCATATTTTGTGTAGAAAATTCTGAAGATTATTCTCCTCTGTAATAAATGGGCACGTGATTACGGTCATAAAATTTCCCGCCTCCTTCATATATGCCTCTTTTGGCAAATTACGCATACTAAGACCTTCGGCGAGCGCGCAAACTGGATGTGATGTGAAGAAATTAGGGGGAAAGCTTCGCGGACAACTACCGCCATCTTGCATTCTCAAGGTATTCTCAATTATTGTTTGAAATGGTAAAAGTTTGCGCCCATCTAACAAATAGAAAAACATTTTGCAATTCTAATGGCCGTTGATGAGGTTGTTACAGGATTACCTGATACAAATCCTCAACGGCATTTCTTCTAAGTGATTGACGCTGGTGTCCTGTGCAACGACAACTAATTCTCATAAATCTTGGAGTCGAATAGTTTAGATTTGTGAGCGTTTTTTTAATGATTTATATATTTTGATTAAAGTAAAATAAACAAAAGTTTATATGGACAAACAGAACTTCGATTGTGCGACAATTGACCGAAGCATTTATTAAATGCTTCGGTGAAGGCTATTCCCGACCCATATCTCACCGAACTATGCGCAGGAAATTGAGAAGAGGATCGGTACTTGCAGTCGCATGCCGATACTTAAAACAAAGGTTTCTACTTCAGCGGCCAATGTGTGTTGATCAACGCCATGCAGATCCACACCGCATTGTATTGTCAACTCTATACTGCTTAGCCGTATGCAACAAGGAATAATTTTCTCACTGTGATCCACTTCAACGGAGGGGGAGAGTAATCCTCACTTCGTTTTATGGGTTTTGTTTTGGATCATTTATTTATTCGAAGTGTGGGATACTTTATTTCGCTTAAAACTACTTTTAGGTTTCTCTGTCCTAGATGACCCTAACCATTCCAGTCAAAGGAAATCGTTGATATCGACTGATCTATGGATGCTCGTATTTCTTAGTCTACATAGTGTACTAAAAGAATGCTTTTGAGATTTCAAATCTGTCTTGTGTGAACTCATAAAAAAAACAGAACATTTTGTGTCTTGTTTAAGTGATCGCGATTCTTGTTTGATATTTTTAGTATTCAATCTCTTTAAAGAAATGGATTCATATTTCGTATTCACAGTAAGTATTTTAGATGCTACGCACTGACAAAGTGGAAAAGGGATCATTCGCTGAACACATAATGGATCTCCGAAAAAACTTGCACGTATTCAAAGCGCAGGTTGATATTTATTTTTTACTCCAAATGCCTCGTGTACTCGAAAGCATATAAACGTATCATGAACAATAACAACTAAATACCACAAAGTGCATTGTTGATCTGCAGCGCCCCCAATCGGGCAAATACTGTTTCACTTGGTATCACCTTTTAAGGCTTCGTACATTAACAATGTTACAGAGTGGTCTAGTAAGAAATTTTATTAATTTATAACTTACAGAAAGATACTTACTTTTAGATTTAAATGAGATAGCCAAAGATTATGGTATGATAATATCAACAGAAAAATCAAAAACTATGGCCTTTAAAGGACACGATCCAGTAAGAACTAAAATAGTAATAGATAACAAGATTTTGGAACAAGAGAATTCATTTAAGTACTTAGGATGTATGATCACATATGAAAACAGATATAAACGTAAAAATTGCAAAATATTTAAAAATAACTGGTGTAATTAACTATAATTAAACCAAACCTAGTTCAAAAACAAACCAGACTAAAAGTATACAATACATTAGCCCTACCAGTCTTAATGTATGGAAGCGAAATCTGGACAATAAAATAAAAAGACAAATAAAGATGAACAACAGCAGAAATGAAGTTTATGAGAAAAACTGCAAAGTATACCCTATTTGATCACAAAAGAAATGAAGAAATTATAAAAGAATTAAACCAAGAACCAGTAATAGAAAAAATAATAAACATAAATGGATGGAACACGTTCAAAGAATGAAAACAGAAAGATAACCAAAACAAGACTTCAAGTACAAGCCATTAAGAAAAAGAAAACCAGGACGTCCTCTTAAACGATTCAACGATGACTTATAAGGCCGGAACAGGCCACTCTAGGCCTAAATCCTTGATACGCACGATGATGATGATGATTTTATTAATTTGGGATCTGGAGCAAGTCGATCGAAATTAACCCGATTTGCGACTTTTCTTCAGACATGTCTTAGTTACTGACAACCCAACATCTTCTGAACAAAAATTGCCAACGCGTAGTATCTGTTTAAGTGGCGAATGACATAAAGATGTCCCCCAAAATGGTTATTTTTGCGTATCTAAATTCGTCATTTATCACGAAATTCTCCTTTTCTGTCTCTGAATTGATTAAGCAAGTTAATTGTTTTCTGTCGGTCTTCAAATAAATGCCTGCACAGGAAATGAATTTTCCAATTAGTTCCCTTTTATTATAAATGAAAAGCATCGAACATTAAACAAACATCCCATTAAACAAACACCGTCCAACTCCTTTATTGGATCTCTCTAATGAACGTTTCCTACCTGGACAAGTTTCAATGAACTCCGGACTTTTAACATAACACCGCCAACCTTTGTCCTAATCACTTTCAATTGTAAATATTTCAGTATTACTACAATTGCTTAAGTTGGTTCCTTTCAATTCGGTGTTTGTCGTATTCGTTTCAAATTCTACGTAATTGTTTGTCAGTGGGTTTTATTGCATTATTATTACGTTAAATAATTTATAAAGCAAACTCATTAAAATGTGTTTAAAAGATTCAGAATGATTGTGCATTAGATAAGTTTAAAATAAGTGTACATCCTCTGTATAATCCGCAAGATGCAAGTTTCAATCTCGATTCACTAGTTGCAACTTCTTTCATTGTATGGAGAAATATTTCCCAATAGTTAACAAACTGTAAATATTTTGATTAAAATCAAAACAGAAGATTAGTCTTTTGATGTTGCAATTAATAAAAAATAAAGAAAACGTCCTTCGAGTATTGCACAATTATTGATGACGCAACAATCAAAGCACGTTACATAAACTTGTTAATAAAAGACGCTAATCTGGAAAGCATGATTCCATATTAAGAGCACTGAAACACGTGACGGTTTCTAATGAAACCGTCACGTGTTTCATGACGTCATTAGGCTATTATTACGCAGCTATTTCTACGATGTACTTGAGTTTTTGCTAACAACGTATAATGTTAAGGATAAGCAAACTGAATTCCAAGATTCAACAATGCAATCCCTAAATCTCATTTACCCTTGGAAGGATTCAAGCAAAACTAAGACGCATATTTATGACAAAATGGATGAAAACGGAAAAGAGATACACATCCGAATTTAAATTTCTTCAAAATCTGAAAGGTAGTGGCGTTTTCGCAGATGTGTAACTCTAGATCAGATATGATCGGGTTACACATCTTTTTAAAAACGGAACAATAATGTCAACGAATAAACATGACGAAATTATAAAATGATCCAGGTTCGCTAGTGTGGAACTAAAGCTTGCATATCTAATCCGAAAACACGCTTGCTCGCATGTCTAAAACACATTAAGAGAAGACTACTTCCTGTCAACCTCCGTTACCTGAGTAAGAAGATGAATGATAGTTTTGATGGTGACACATAGATGGCGCTTTTACGTGTTTTTCAAAATAGTATAACTACGGTGACCATACGTCGTTTGTTTCACTGCTCTGCCCTTTAGATTTATTTATGTTTTCTAAAATGGCCATTCTGTTCTTTTGTTTTGTGAATTGAAACAGTAAATTGAATATTGGCGCGTGCACACGGCCGTAGAAATAAGAAATTGTCATTTCACTGGCAGGACATACAGGGTGTTCGGGATAAATTTGACATATTTATAATTAATTATATTTTTCCGTAAGTTACATGTATTAACACACACTTCTCTTCATTTAAAAGTTTGGACCCTTCTTCATTCATATACAAGATGTCAGAAAGGATGGATAGCTGGAACCCACCTGAATCATGGAAGAGAATAACTTGTATCATGATGATTCGTGCCCGCCATCAAAATAAGGATATTACGACTGCTGCCCAATGCTCCCTGAATACAGTAAAAACAATCAGGCATGAACTAGAGACTTGCAATGGTGACTACGAGGATGTAGCAAGAAGAAAGATCCCTAACAGACGATCTGATTGCGTTCGTACAGCAGAATTCCTCGCAAATCTGCAGGAACAGGTGTTGAAGAACTCTGGCATTGGAATTCGGGCTTTGTTCGTGGAGTTGCTAACTGTAGTCAAGCCCTGGATAACAAGGGTAGCCAATGGTAGGCCGTATGTATGGCAGCAGGATTCGGCCCCTTGCCACACCTCTGGGAAAAGTCAAAAATGGTTGTCTGAAAATTTCTACGACTTCACCAGTCCAAATGTTTGGCCTCCAAACTCCCCAGACCTTAACCCCATGGATTATTTTGTATGGGGCGCAGTTGAAAAAGACACCAATCGCACTTCCAGTAATACAAAAGCCCAGTTAATGGATAAAATTAAAACAGTTTTTGCGGCCCTTCCCAGGGAGACTGCAGCATCAGCTTGTTCGAGGTTCCGAAGCAGAATTGAAGCTGTGATCGATGCTAATGGTGGTTATTTTGAGTAAATCTTGTTGATAGTATTGTAATTAACTCTGCCTGTAATGTTTTTTTGTCAATTCATTAAATTTAATAGATACAAAGAAGATTTTCTTTTTCCTTACGAAACTGTCAAATTTATCCCGAACACCCTGTATATGGCTGCGTCGTTGATGTGTACATGTTGTAAAGTTATATAATCAGTGAAAAGATTGAAGAATGACGAGTCCTGCCAACGTAGATGGGTTTCGTTAATAATATGATCATTTAAAATGCTATGTGTATATGCTTATATTTTATAATAATAACAAAACAAATAAACGCAACTTGCTCTTTATTATGAAACAATTTCCGATTTGTCCTTTATTTTCTCCAAAAAAAAAAGTATCGTCACTGTAAGTAACGAAAAAGAAATAAGGTTCGGATTATATTATATCATAACAAAACTGCGTTTGTCCAGAATGTTTATTATTGAAATAGAAATATAAAAATAAATGGTGTATCTAAACTTTTATTAAAATTGCTATTTTTTTTCATTACTAAGTAATAAAATCAGTTAATTTTTAAAATCTTTAAACTTTCTACGATGTAGCATAGGAAATTTAAATTTTTCTTATGAAATATAGTTTTAAAATCACTAAAACTTATTGGGAATAAAATTTTTTTCACAGCTGTATCAATTATCCTTTAAACATGCATTAGGAAATGTCAGTTTTACTGATTATTTTTAATAGATGGTTGAAGATTTTCTTAACCCTCGTTACGTAAATGACAAAATAAAATTCTAATATTTGACTAAGGCGTACCACGCCACCAATAGCTTTCTGCGAAGATTTATCCTTATCAACCGGAAAATTAAACAATGATTTTCAGTATATTTCTAACGTGACTTTATAATCCCAGTGTTAAATCTCATCTATGGAAAAGTCACAAACAGTACTCGTAATCCTCTTTATTTGGCAGTTTGACTTCTTTTTTGCAACAGAGCGGATGCAGGCAGCTGTCTCGGATCATAGACAAGTTGATCTTGTTAATCCTCCGACCGTATCTGTTGTTCGTTGTACAGTAAAATGGATTTGATCACACTGAAGAGACCGTAAACGTGTCAAAATATTCGAGATGAGTTTCCAATAGCTAACGGATCGATAGAGCAATTCGGATTTTTCATTTGTGTTGTTTGGAACCAAATCTTAATTGCCTCGTCCTTTCTTCGGAGTTACGGGGTTCGAAAAAAGACAGGCATAAACGAATAGAGTATTTAAATAAACAAATAAAAAAAACGGAGTAAGCTCGGCATGCTGACTAACATCCGGGCCATCCGTCTGTGATGCGTTCTTACTCGAAGCAAGTTCGATGCTTCTAAAGCTTTTTATATAAGTAGGGACGGGCAGCAAGAATTCGAAGGTTTTTTTTTATTTGGGGTTTGGCTGGTGTGTTGCTACTTAGATAGGGAATGATTCTAAGAATGCCAAATAGTTCAGGGACGGTTAGACACTAAGTAATAAACGATACTAGTCCTCTTCACTTATATACAAAATGTATTACCTGAGGGTTCCGTAACAGGTTGCAAAAATTATCACCTGAGTACCCTAAACGCTTTCAGAAGAACTGGGTCACTGTTAATGGTACATGACTGATATCAGTCCTCTCATACGTTATATATACAAAATGTGTTACCTGAGGGTGCCATTCAGTCATTCACTGTAGAAATCTTACCCTAAAAGTTTTCAAAAGCACTAGGACTGTTCTAACTGGACCATGTACCGTTGATAACGGTACATGGTCTAGCTAGATCATTATTCACTTTAAAAGAGAAACATCATGACATCGAACTATCATGTGACCTAACTACAACCAACCACAGAGATAAGGGGAATGAATTTAATTACTTTTAATAAGAGAGGAAATAAAACATACATTAAAACTACACTAGAAAACGTGGCTGTCCCATGTATGATGTCATCAGCTGTCCTCAAAAACGAAACCAGGACGACTGGTCAGAAACCAGTTCAGACCGGTTCGAAGGAAAATGGATTTAATTACGTTTTGATAAGGAGGAGTAAATAAAAAATCCAATTAACCCAATTAAAACTTCTCTATCAGTGTACCTAACTACTGGCACAGAAAATGGATATTACAATGACGTCACAAGCGTCTTAGATTTCACCTAATGCCGTCGCTCTTTCTTTCTTTGATGTGTGTAATTGCCACACATCAGCATTGTTTTGCAGACAGATGTAATACTATACATCTGTCTGCATTGTTTTGCAGACAGATGTATAGTATTACGCCAAACCTTTATGATGCGCCCTGTTTCTTAGAGATATCCACTTGTCATTTCTTTAATTGTAACAAACAACGCTGCTCATCAATAATAATAATAATAAAACATACTTTTGAAGTCAAAGAAATTATTTAAGTAGAGAAGCTGCACCCTGAAAACAGGTGGGGAAGAAAAGTTATAATACGAAATAATTTGAATACGAATGGTATGTAAATAATAGCTTTTTTTTATTATTATTATTCTTTGGGCATAATTGAAAGAAGAATTTGACAGTCATTGCAAAGGAAACAATTGCTAATTCTATATGCAGTTCTAGCTTCGAAAATGACATGAAAAAGAAAACGTACATGTTTAAACACACACACACACACACACACATTTGCTATTCTAATAAAAAAGCAGACGAATCCGTTTTCTTTTCGCAACAATAGAGAAAATTTTTCAAATCAGTTCATTGTTAACTGCAGCGACAACAATATTATCTTTAACAATAAATATATCCAACCATGCAAAGTTCTATGAATGTGTCTCAGAATACTTTCGGGAAATAAAGGGGAAACTGATTGTGTGCTGACGCCACATCAGCGGAGCTATCAACTCAGAACTACCCTTTTCATTAAGAGCAATGACATGGGTGTGCGATAACTACACATGTGTTCCTGGTTGAAACACGTCTTGCGAACAGGAAATTCTTAACTCTGAAGAAGCCTTATTTAATTCTCGATGGTTGTGTGAAGTTCACAGGAAGCGGTACTCTGACCTTAAATACTAGAATGCGGTAAGCAGAGAACACCCTTCATTTCACGACTATCGACGCAGCAGCGTATTTGTTTCATTCCATTCATGTGCGGGTTTCGCACTGAAATTGTGTTTCCGTCATGGAAACACGAGCCGTCGGGTTTAGTCCTCGTTTGAAGACAGTCCAGAATGTCAATCGGAAGTCACTCGCGAGCTTTTAATGGATGACGACAGCCCAGTTTTTATTTATGACGGAATTCGATTTCTGCGAACCACTTCGAGTTCCGACTAGCGTTTTACGGCTTGCGTGACTTGCAGTTCTCGAAGGCTTGCAGTGGGTGTATAACAGGAAACAGTGGTCTTTTAATACGCCTCAGTCATGGTAAGGATCATTCAGCATTTTTGATACCCCCCCCCTCCATCTAAATAGACCAATCGTTTTAACGTTTATTGACGTAACAGTAAAGTTACCACATAATAAGTGTATTTCGTTTGTTTTGCAGTTTAATTGTTGGATTGCTTGTTTATATTTTCATTATTTCTTTTGACTTTTCAACAATTACTTTAATTGTTTAAAACGGTCTTTGCTCTTCGTTGGCATAAATTGTTTACATTACATTTTACGGGATTTTAGATTACCTATATGACACGAATTAACTTTTTGTATGGTAAAATTGTTATCAGTTGTATTTCTTTTTGTTCCAAGATTTCTTTTGATTTCTTATAAACATATTTTACATTTTTAATTTTTTACTCTTCACCAGCTTTTATTAATGCGATGTTTCTGTATTTAGCGCACTTTCCTTTCCCAATTTCATCTTGCATAAGTAACGAATATCAAATCAATGATGAATTGCTACAGCGGGACCTTTTTCTAACAATTTAAACACTCTGTATGGCGACGATAAAATACCAACGTTCCCGATAAATGGTGATAACTGAAACCAAATAGCCAGTCTTCATCGGCACTCATCTGGCACAGACATGCTTAAAATGCTTAAAAAACAGTCAGGAAAGTTGTTGATATGCAGTTTTTCTGATTTTATTTTGGGCTGATTGCTAATTGTCTGTGAAGTACTTAATTGTTATGACTGTCATTGTTGATAGCAAACAAAACAAAATTCAAACTTTAACAACAATAAGTGTTATCTGTGTTTACTTACGATATCTGTTGGCGGCGAGGGGGGGGGATCTATTGTGAATAGATGGTAGCTCCCTCTTTCTGTAAATATGAAAACGGCATAACTTAAATTTTTTTAGGCTTCCATAAATTTATCAAATATTGCGCTGTATATTCATTGTAACAGGAAGAAATGTATCGTGTTTCTGTTGTAAGATGCACAAATATCTCTCATGTAGATTCTGTAAGCTTTCTTATGTTTCCGAAAGCGAATTTTCATCTTATGTTTTATTACTTAGAATCTCTATTCTGTCATCGTGCTTGGGATGGTTGTCGGTGTTGGGACGACACTCCAGCTGGTCCGCTGTAACTTTACCGTGCCACACCACCTTGTCCACGTAAGTACTTTCTTCCAGACCTACTACAGAATTGATATTCTTTTAAAATGCGAATGTATTATCACATTTCATTTCTTTCTAATTGATGACATCGCAAAATTCAACTGTAAGGTATTTTATATTTAAGAATTTAAATAATTGTCGCTCAAAGAGGAATATACTTTATTTTGTTAGATTTGTCAACCGCCTAGTGCGACTTTATGAAAAATTAAAAAAATAAAAATATTAAATAAATAAAACAAGGTCAACTAGTTCTTTACAATTAACCTTCCAATGCATATTGTGCGTTTTTTTTTTTTATTTAAAAAAAAGCACTTTCTCTAAACCAAACGGTAGACTTTTCACTCGAAGGTGGAAAAACCTCAAAACCATAAAGTAGTTGATAAATTTTACGAATAAATTATACCAATATAAAAGGAGAGTGTTTTAAAACAAAATCGCTGGAAAAGCATGTCATCTTACAAACACTTTAAGAAGCAACTGATATGAAAATAAGCATCATGATTTAACAAGAGTTCATAAGCTGTAATAAAAAGTCCTTTAAATAAATAAATAAAAAATAATCTTACATTGAAATTTTCGAAGTGTGTTTTAACTTGAAATTGTTTCCTACACCAATCCTTTTAACAGATCGAATCTATGATTGCTTGAGGTAGACAAATTTGAATCCGCATAAGATTTCGATATTATGATATTAATTCTTCGTTAAATGATTATTTTGGTCATAAATCACTGACATAATACTCACTCAACTTCACATCGCAGATTTTTCTTTACGATAAGAGGAAAGACACCCTTGCAAACCAATCATGTTCGCCATCAATCATTTCTACTTCCGTATTTCTCTTTACTGCATCTTTGCTCATCCGTTTGAAAGGAGAACGTCGTTATCCACTCAGCAAAGACGGAAATAGTTTTCGCTGACTTGAAACATAAGATGAGGCAATCGGAAGAAAAAGGAAACTTATCTTGAACTTATGAAAGAACAATTACATGTTTTTGAACTCTTGTGACTTGTTATGCCGGTTGATTCCAGCCTCAGCCATTATCCCTTATTTCCATGGGTCGCTTTTGCATTTTATCGGAAAAATGTGAGCTTGACAAAGTCCTAATTCGGTTGTCAGGCCACCAACTGGTTCATGTCACTCAAAACTAATGGACAGATCACCGTCTGGTTTTTCAACTGCCTTCCTTTTGCAAGAATAGCAGAACATCCCATCAGGTTGTCATTCTTGTATGGCAAAAGCTACTTTCGATACACATTTCAAACGATTTTATTCGATTACAAAACCATCATTTATTTCTGTTCATATTTCAGGCGGTAGCTTTTAATAGGCCAATCTCTTTGGATTTTAAAAATGTAAAGAACCAAATATGATTTTAACCAAGATTAACCTCATCTACTATGATGTACAGAACCATCCGATCATTGAGGAAATGGTGGAAACAATTCACAGTAACTAACACATAATCCGAAGAAATAGTTCTCTATTCCCTTTTTATTATTTTTTTTTTCAAGACGAGTTCCGAATTTCCTTTGTAGTTCAGTATTTAGTGTGAACCCATCAGCGCACTCAATGTTTTGATCGATACATTTAGGTTGTATCGGAGAGAGAGGCTTTCCCGCTAAAGAGAGTTGGATTAGCGGCTGCTTTTTATATATTGTGGCTCTCTCTCTTTCACCCTTGGCTTATTCTATAAAACTTCAGTCTCCCCCTAAATCCCCACTGATTAGCCTTAGATCCTCCTCTATTTGGGTGAATCACGTGAGCAGATTACAATGCAGGAAACCCAGCTTTAATACGATATCTAAAGACCATGAGAAAAGCGCGCTTTTGACGTCACACGCGGCTGCGAATTCCATGCTCCATTGATCGGAAATATGATCTCTTCGTGTTTACCATCAACGCTCTTGTTTCCTAGATTTTTTTAAAAATTTATTTCCAGATAAGTGTATATTTTCGTTTCTTTGTTATCGGCCCATTGACAGAGGGGAAGGTAATCGATAAATAATTGCACTGAGTAATGCGAAAAGAGAAACTCAGGGTAACCTTCAATTCACATTAATAGTTGCGAAGTTCTTCTATATGCTGATTAGGAGATAAAAGTTCTATCGTTCCATCTTTTGTAGTTAAATGTATTGTTTTGTCGTTATAATGATTGTTTGTTGATGTTATTGAAAGTAATTGTATATTTTTGTAGACTTCCTATTAATTGTAATTACAGGTTCTCCATAATTTATCATAATTGTTGTAATTAAAAAAAAAAACTTATTTTTGAATTGCTATTATTATTACGTAATAATAAGTCGTATTGATATCTGTTATCAAGCCGATATGTTTTTCATTGTTAGCTCTTTCAACAATGCGATGAAATCTGCACTTAATGTTTACTAATAATAGTTTACTGATTGTGGAACGTACAGCAACATGCCTGTAAACTTCGACAGGCAAAAAATCTTTTTTTCTTTTTTTTTTTTGAATTAAAGTGTAATGAAATGGAAGTGATTAGGAACAGAATTGCAAAAAAAAAAGTAATTCGTTTTGTGTTATTGTGCGAAATTAATGACACTATTCTCCCAAAAATTAGGGTGATACTTTGTTGTTTAGCTCTGTTTCCCTAGAAATACTTTATGCCTTGCACACCACAACAAGAACGATCTGACGGTAATAATGCTACACAAAAAAAAAAAGATTAAAAAAAGTCAGTAATATGCCCTTTCATCATGTGCATCGGAAAGACCTCTCTCGGTGGTCAACAAAGAAAAGAAGTGCTTGTGAATATGATGGATGGTACTTCTTATTGATGGAGGAACGGCCTTTCAGTCTGTTTAATATAAGAAAATATTTCTCTTGGATTCTGTCGATAAGGTCGGCGATGCAAGTTGGGAAAGGGAACGAAGATGAAAGTAATCCAAACCAATGAATCTATCGTATTATTCTCTCTATCTTTCTCTTCTTCACCCCCCCCCCCTCCACACACACACACACACACACACACACACACACACACACACACACACACACATTCAAAACGTTAAAGTTATGGAAAACTGATTACGTCAACAAGGGCAAGTATACTCCACAGCAAAAATAGTTCAAAGCATTTGACTCAATTACATTAACTTATACACTAAACATTTCATTTAGTATAGGGGGAAAAAAAGGGAGGGGGGAGGAATTCCTTCAACTTTGCATATATTTTAATGTCAGTCAGCAAAAGCCTTCTGCTGTCGCCCGAAACGTTATAAAAGCAGAGACTTCTATCGCAATAGTGCAGCTTAGAACGTTATTTCTACTTATTTATATTCGCAAAGGAAAACATCATATCATTCCTTTCCGTTTATTTGACGGTGTTCCTTCTGTTGGAGCGTCACCTGTTGTCATGGTAACCGACTTCATCAACCACATTGCGTACAGACTTCAAAATTGGGAAGAGAGAGTTCTCATTACGACTTGACATTTTCTGTTTATGAATTTTTCTTTCTAAGTTACGCAGTACAGATGTGTTTGCCTAACGGGGTATAAACGAAGAATGGCTGACTGAAAGGTCTTGTTGGCCGAGTAGTTAGCGTTTCTGCTTTCCAACCAACAGGTCGTGGACATGGATGTTTATTATTGCTAGATTCGAATCGGTGACCAGTAGTCATAATGCATAGCATTTAGTATTAATTCAGGACTAAAACTTCGGATTAATACAAAATATTCGTGCATTTAGGAGCTGGTTATCAACAGATCTTCGAAAATATCTCAAAAGTTTATCAAAATCCTTTCAGCCAGAGCGAGTTATTTATCGTATGCTTACAGACGTAGGCTATTCGAATAGATTTAACTGTGCTGCCACCTATTGGGACTACGACGTAATCTGCTTATCATTTGAAATCAAGGACAACATTTTCATTAAATGGTCAACAATATACTGGCGACTATTGAATTATAAAACAAATATAAAGATCAAAACAATTACATTCACCGTTCTGTTTCCATAGCAACGTATAGATGGAGAACAATAGCTTACAGAAGAAAATAGAATCACGTTTCACTGCCGTTTTCTATGACAACCAAGGGTATTTTGAAATGGAATTTTGGAGTTTAGGTTTCTCGTGTTTCCCGAGGTCTTTCTTAAACAGTCTTTATTCGAAAAAAATTTCTCTTGCACAAAGCGAAGCCTTACACAAACATTTGTAAGAAGATCTTTCAAACTCATGGTTGTATTCAAGAAATTGCATTTTTTATGCGTCGTTATTTTCAATGGAAATCTTCCCTTTCGTTCTATTTCGTATATTTTGTCGTCCTTTACTCTTGGCAGTGACACAATGGATTTCCATTATCCTTTATTCCGTAAAATTCCAAGAAAAATAGTTTCGAATTTATTTAACTCAATCATGTTGATAGTTGACTGCTTATCTCCCATCCAAAGAAACTCAAAGAAGAATAAGAAACCCAAAGGAGTGATAGTTGATATCCGGACGTTCTCAAGTTAATAGAAATATCCTTAAGGAATATAAGGATACAGAACTTAATGAGGAAAATAAATATACTGAGAAGTAACACTTTCTGGCATTAGATGAAGTTTGGAAGGGTGATCGTCGATGCAAATGTTCCGATCGGAATGCCGGGGGTCAAGTCAATCGTATACGATGTGGTGCTGACTCAAAACGATTTAACGTTTGAAGTTGGAGAACACAGAATGCAGATAACTCTTTCGAGCGAAATAGAAAATCGTTTTTATTTCTCCCGCTGGAGCGCTGTTGTCTCCTCTTTATGTTTGAAGGGTTCGGTTATTTTGAATTAAGACTACGAGGCTGGTACTTTAGTGTGACGTACACCCCATCAGTGTCATGTGTGGGCAAGCAGTCAAAAAGAAAGAAGGGACCTGTTGATATATTTTTTTTAATAGCTGTAAGGGACTCTTCCAGATCATGGAATATATTAAATAAGAGGACAGGAAGTTGGTTCGGAGCCGGAATGGATGTTGACCAGCAACTGGTAGTGTGTTGGTGGGTTTGAGGGAAAGTCGAGAAATGGTGCCTTGCGGTGGTCCCTGATCCTAATCATATATTATTGTTTGAAATAGTGAATTTTATGGTAGATTTTACCCGATTAAACCCGAGTTTTGGAGGGATTTAATCCCATAATTGAAATACTAGGAGGTGAAATGCAGGTCCTTTCTTGTCGAAGAAAGAGTTAGAGCAAGTTTCTTCAAAAATTGCAAGTCTTTTTATAAAACAAAAAAAAAAAAAACCTTTTAAAATTGAGTTTGCATTTTGGAAAAAGTTCAAAAATGACTTTACATTAATTTCAAATAACATAAAATAAATTTTAACGTTATTATAATTTTAATATTGTTTATTATTAATAAACAATAATATGTATTTATTTATTAATAGGTGACATACCCAACTAAGGTGTGTGTGTGTTTTGGTTTTTAAAAAATAATGCTTTGAAACAATCCTTACACATTTAATTTAATATTTAAAATAGGATTTTTAATAATAGTTTAAAAGTTAGTTACTGAAATAAAGTATATTATGGTTCCAGCCATATTTTATAGCCAACAGTTAAAATAATAGTAAATTTACCATATAGTTTATAAGAATATAAACTTCGACATTACAGTTCCCTTCTTATATACTTAAGACACATACTCCGGCGAGCCCTGATTCATTAGGTTTCACTGGTCTCTGATGAGAATCAGCAGTTCAAAACAACTGTCAGGCAAATGAAACGTAATTTAAGCACTAGTAAAAGGCAAGCATCCGGGCTCACTACCCTAAAAGACACAAGATCAAACAGAATGTGTGTCCTTTAGGTAGCGCAAATCAAGGCAACACCATGCCGAATGTTATATTCTCATAAGTTCTTGCAAAATTTTCAAAACTGTTTTAAGTATATTTTATATTTTAGCTATAAAATATTACTGCATCTGTAATATTCTCTATTATAATATATCACTTTTGCTAAAAAAGAATTCTTTTGGTTCCAAAATTTGGTAATTAAATAATACAGTATTTAAAATTTCCCAAGCATTAATTCTAAATGCTGTGAGTTGGAGGGTTTTTAAGTCTCATGCTGGTAGTATTAAATTACTTGCATTCCAACAAAATTGCTGGTAGCATTAAATTACTTGCATTCCAACAGAATTCGCATTAACATGATGGCATTTAATAATAAAATAATTATTGAAAATTAAATGAAGTAAGTATTAAACTTATCTAAAGCAGCTGCACATTTTTAAATCCTATATCTCTTAAATTGATTAGGCTCGCATTTCTATGTGCAGAGTTTGAAGTCGACTGGATGAAACTATGAGAGGATAATGGATAGCAATGCTGTAGCCAGTGAAGTTCTGAGGTTTGGCTATTGCTGTTACCCTCCTGCAATGATCAGAGCTTTAATAGCGCAATAACAACTTATCCCTACACTGTCCTCTACAGGAAATGTGGAAGATGAAAAGCATTCTTGATTCGCAACTTTAGACCAGTCCTTATAAGGACTATATGCATATCACAATTACTATGGTTTTAGTAATGAAATCATATATTTTTTATTTTTTACGCTGCCATTTACATTTTCTTCGGCATAATGGACAGCGCAGAGTGCTTAGTGGTCTTCACGCTAACCTGGACAAATCAAAAGATATCTGAAAAATTTGGCCCTACCAATCTGCCATATGATTTGACAACACTAACCAGACCATTAACAACAGGAATTGCCTTCCATGAGACCCTGCGATACGAACACAAAATTCCTGTAGTGATAAACTCACACCGTTAAAACCAAATTATCTGTCTTTTGACAGGAAAGCAACAGTCATCAAAACCATCGTAATACCAATGCTGCTAGACACAATCAACTTAACAAACATTACAAGTAGTATGGTGGTCACTTCTGACAAGATCAAGATAAAATAAGGAATCATGACGTGATTGGTTAATAAGAATATGACGTCATTGTGTGTGACATCATTTGTTTGGAATTTTCCTGAGCCATATGTGGCAGTGACATGAGTTCTTGTGTTTTCGTTTGCGTATGGAATTATGGGTGATGATAGAGATACGGATTCGTGTTGTGGTTGGTGGGGCACTTCTGACAAGATCAAGATCAAAATAAGATAAGGAATCGTGATGTGTATGTGTGTTATTATAGAGTTTGGAATTTTGCTGAAGACCTCGTCTGTCAGGGACATCACGTGGTGTGTGTTTGGTTTGCTTATGAATTGTGGATGTATTTAGCGATAAGAATCGTGACGTTATGCATTTGGAAATTTATCGGGAACATGTCACTCTGTGATATCACATGGTGTTTTGGTTTGCCTATGGAATTGTGGGTGTTGTTTTTGAGATAAGATATCTTGGAATTTTCCCAGGGTGACACACATCCGTCATTGTCGTCATGTATTATCTTTGGTTGTCTATAGAAAGGTGTACTAATTTTCCATTACATTTTGGGGTACTTCTTTCCTGTTAAAGGGTGGGAGTTCTTAGAGTAGAGTCGTGATGGCGGCAGTGTTTAGGCTTTTCTGAATAATTTAATTATATGCTGGTGTCCCTGAAACATGCACACACATACACATTAGACATGAAAAGTCGCTAATGTGTCCATGTTGATACTCTAATATGTACATTACGATTATTCTTATGGAAAAAAACAACTATTCAGTATTAGAATTATGCTTACCAAAACATACGAGCAATGATTATTGAAATTACAATTGCCAATTAGTATGTTTAAGTTAAAAAAAATTACTTTCCAGAATGAGAACATTTGGTACTATCTAGGTTTTCTGAATATTCCAAATTGTTGATTTTTAACATATATTCAAAGCACAGAACACAAACACAAGTCTGAAAATGCAGGTCACTTTTTCTTATAGGTTACTGCGGTTAACATATATTCACAGCACCTGTCTTTTGCTGACCAATATATCTGCCAGCGATCGGTAATTTACCATCTCTCATGTGGATTATGACATCCCTTTCATAGATGTATCATGACGGTTTCTGATATGACTATACGTTTTTAGCATTCACACGATTCGTTCATTGTGACACACATATCCTAAGTCGAGTGCTATTCACGAGTAATATCCGGCAGCGAGCAGTTACTTCAAATCGCGGTATACAGCAATCGGTAATTGTTGTATATACTTGTGAACTTTTATGACTGAGTGGATTGGAATTCTCCTGGTCTTACTTGAGGGTTTGATAATACTTCCCACATGACAATCTTGATCATCACCTTTTTCATGACTCATATTCTCCCTTTGATGTTTTGTGCGGTATTATCAGTTCGGGGAAGTACGACTGTTTTTCTAGTGTAAAATACTTATGACACATATCTCAAAATTATTCATTCCTGATTAAGGATTTTATACACTTATTGTTTACAAGTAGATGGCTTGTTTGTTTGTTTACATTTTGTGTAGCTAGGAAACTGGAATTTATTTCAAATGAATATTAACTCTGTAATATATATACTTTGTTAAGTTCTATGTTACCTTTTATTTGACCGTAATATTATTAACAAATTGTATTTACTGAGTCTAACATACAGAAATTAAATAAAGTGAAAAAGACGGTATTTTTTTTTCTTATTCTTCTGATTTAACATTTGCGTTGATGTTCATAGTGTATGATTTCCCACTGGTGCTTACGTATAATTCATGTGATTTTTCTCCATGTGATATTTCAAAACAAGTTGAACTATGGTTTTTACATAGTTCAATTATGTAAATAGTACATAGTTCAATTATATTTGCCTATTCCATAGGCAAACCAAAACACCAAGTGATATCACAGAGAGATATATGTTCCCCAGAAATTTTCAAACGCATAACGTCACGATTCTTATCTCTAAATACACCCACAAACCACAGCGAACCAAACACACACCACGTGATGTCCCTGACAGACGAGGGCTTCAGCAAAATTCCAAACTCTATAATAATACACATACACATCACGATTCCTTATCTTATCTTCATCTTGATCTTGTCAGAAGTGTCCCACCAATCACAACACGATTCCTTATCCACTAATATATCTTCCATTCCATTCAAAACAATAACGTCACTTATTTACAACTAACAAATGACGTCACTTATTGACAACATCAAATGACGTCATTTATCTACATCTGAAAACAACACACACCCACGACACGATTCCTTATCTCATCTTGATCTTGTCAGAAGTGCCCCACCAATCACAACATGAATCTTTATCTCTATCATCACCCATAATTCCATATGCGAACCAAAACACAAGAACCCACATCACTGGCGCATATGCCCCCAGGGAAATTCCAAACACATGACGTCCCATATATTGATGTCATCTTCTTATCAACCAATCACGTCACGATTCCTTATCTTATCTTGATCATGTCAGAAGTGATCACGATACTACTATCACAGACGCACAAGATAAGAGTTATTTACAAGCAGGTCATTGACTTCTGGAGCCACAGGAAACACGAGGTGCACAAGGCTCTTCTCCCCCACCCATGGAGTGTTCGTCCTGTCGATCTTGAAATATTCATATTTCACTTACACTGTTCGAACCATACGGAAAGCATTATCATCAAATCACCTCATCTGACAATCGAATTTAAATATCTTATTGGATATTTCCTACCTTGTTTCGGGACCACTGGCCACGCTGGACCATGTGCGGAGATGGTGCTAGAGTGGTAAAACACGGAAAAGATTTGTTATAGATTGGGTTCTGGTGCTTCATCTTAGCCGAAAGCAGCTGTACGGGAAACTTGCGATATCTTTGGTTTTGAAATGGCTGATGTGGGCACGAATGAAGAAGAGGTTCTCTTTACGGACATTAAAGAACAGTTGGTGACAACCTTTTCAGCGGGATTTCTCTGGAGAATCGCTTACTGCCGACTCCTGGACCTCCGACTTTGTTGCCCCTTTTGTGATGTGTGTCATGCAATTGAAACTGTAGGACACCTCTTCTACCAGTGTGCAGCGCATTTGGCAAAGATTGGCTGAAGTGCCTACGATCCCGTTGCCCACTTTCTCTGAGGTTGTACTATTGCATTTCCCCCCTCTGATGAGAAACAAAAAATACTTACTTCTTCTGATCAGCTTTCTAAAATATCACACACGGAAAATACTTAAGAAACATCTCCTCACTGAGGAAGACAGAATTTACCATTGAATTGGGAATTGCCTATCTCCCTCGATTCCTGGAGTAGGAAAGATACCTCTTGGGCGAAGAACGGATCCTAAGGAGATGGTGTAGGCCACCAACCATATGTCAGATTACACAGGGGATGGGAGATGAAAGTTTGCATATATTTGTAATATCGTTGTTTTTGTGATCTTTTAAACTCAGATTTTATTAGTTTTGGCATTTTAGTTTAATTTCATTTCATTCCAATGTGGGGAGGGGGGGGGAGCATGAACAACCCCTGGCTGCGAAGGTCAACATCGTGGCGGTCCTGAGCGAGCTCTTTTAGGGTGATGTCTCCTTGGTTAGGACCGCCCGATATTTTCACTTGTTTTTATCCGTTTATTAGTTTTTACAGGCTTTTATACTTCGTATACTGGTTTTAATAGTATTTTTAATATTCTTTTTATCTGTTTACGCTTGTTAGGTTTTTTAGTGTTTTTTTTCTCTTTTTGGGAAAAGCCAAACGACCGTTTTAGAATTATCCGGTGAGTCAGCAGCTAAAAGTAGTCAACTAAGGCCTCTTTCTCTCCTCTATCATTATTTCATTCTATCTTTTTATTTTCCTTTCTCTCTCTCTCTCTTTCTCTCTCTCTGCTGAATCTCACCGCCATTTTTATCTCAAAAGGTCAATGATGAGAGACTTGAACTCGCACAATATAATCTTTCAAGCAATTCTAATTTTTTAATATTTATTAGTTGATTATCGCATTTTATCACCTTTATTAGTGTGATGAATAAATTTCAGATCAAAAAGAGTAGCAGGAAGTTGAGACAAATAAGAGTAGCATTTTTCATAAAAGAATTTATGTAGTGAAGTTTAAAGTATACCTCGCGTAAAACAGTATTGCGAGTTTCTGGAAACAACCTGGGTTCGAATCCTGTTTGGGATGCAAAGACGTTTCAAAGGAAAGCGATTTGGCCAGTTTCATACACGAACGGGAAGATTTACTTTACGATATGGTCAGATGACTTGCTTTGTAATTTCAACCAATCCCTAAAGATCTCTTATTTCTGATTTTTCTCTGTCTTTTTGTTGTGTAACTTTGTGTTTCGAATCGAATAAGGTCATCCTCCGAGAGGACTGCTTCATTCCAATATTACTCCCATTTCATGGGGATGGCTTGCTATTTCTCTACTGAAACATGACATTTTAAAGAATGCCTACATTCAACAAATACTCGCTGTTCTTTGCTAATTTGCAATATGTTTATAATGAAAAGATTTTTAAAATAAAAATTTAACTAAATAAAAATCAGTTTTTAAATAAATAAAATAAAAACTAACATTTTCTCTTTTTACACAAAATAATTAATTAAAATTACCGAGTGAAGAAAAAAAGAGAACACAAAAAGAAATTTTACGAAATACATTTTATATTCATTTACAAATTAAGATAACTTTATACAAAGGATAAAAAGATGTATGAGTTATACTTCATTTATTTTAATTTTCATAAAAAGAAAACCATTAACATAAAAAATTAAATTATTTAGGATGCTAAGATGTTTCAAACTTAAATTTGCTTTTTTCTTATAATAAATACCCGTATATCGATGCATATAAAGCTAGTTCAAGAACTTGAGGGATTACGTTAAGCATCGGAATATTGAGAATTCCACGACATGGTCACTTCTGACTATGCGTCCTTAAAAACCGAGTTTCCATGTCGGAGGTGGGAGACTACCTGTCTGGGTCAAACATCGACTATTTGGTAGACTAGCATGTGACCAATAGATTCATATTAAATGATTCAAGTAAAACACATGACCAAAAGATTCATTGTAGCGTTTTTACTACAAACAAACTCAACAATGGAACAACACGTGTTTTAATTCTCACCACACGTAATTAATGCCTATTAAGTCACCATTTCATTGCTCTAATCACGTTAAGCTTTCCTATTAGTAAAACTGCCAGTTAAATGATTTTTTTAATTAATTTTTTAATCTTCTTCTTTATACAAAAGAGAAATGTTTAAATGATAATTTAGTGTTTATTGTTAGTAGCCTCTTTTATTGCTGCCATTATCATTCCGTGTTTTCATCTTGTAAATTAACAGTTAATTTCTGAGTCACGTGCACCATTTTCGACTATTTTAAGTAGGATGAATAAAAGGTGCAAAAGTGAATCTGTCCTCTGCGTGTTTTTTTTTTCTTCGAAATATTGTAAGGTCAACCAGCTTTCTAAGTAATTTAAAATGATTCATTGATGAAATAAATAATTATAATAGAAGGAATGTTTAAAACATATTAAAATCCTATTGCATTCTGTAAGCAAGAAAAAAAAAACATATAAATTATGTAGAATAAGAGCAGTAACGTATTTCAAGTGCAATCTCATACCTACAAGCTTTTCAGGAATAATGGAAAACATCTAGATATATATAAATTTTGGAGAAAACACAATATATTTATTTATTTTTATTTGAAATAGTAATCTAAACTATATTTATTTAGAGATTTAATTAAGAAATATTGTAGTTCTCTAAAAATTGTTTTAAAAAATTACAAAGTAATAATACACTATTTATTTCTAATATTAAAATATCTTTATTAAGTTATGACACAACGTTCGTGTTTTATCTTTTTAATAGAAATTATTTACAATCTATAAGCGACATTTCCTTCATCTTTCATAATTAAATTCATAATATTTCAATTACAGAAGAAATTCAGCATTTAATTATTACAAAACGTAATAAATAAATACAATATTAAATTATCCTAATTAAGTTACGATAAAATCCAAGTTATTAATGTTCTGTCTTTCCAAAAGAACAAATTTAAGAACCGGAATATCCCTTGAGGATATATATATATATATATATATATATATATATATATATATCCTCAAGAATATATATATAAGAAGGCTTCTATTTCATATAAATTTTTGATAAGTTAAATAAATAGCTCAAAGGTATCTGTTTCATAACAACCCGTCTACTCTGAGAAGAACAGAAGGAAATTTTTGAAGGCGTCATTCACTTCTACAGAAGCTTTCAAGAAAAACTTAATAGACCTCAGAAGAAAGCTAAAATGATTCAATAATGATTTTTTTTTCTTGATATTAATAATGAAAGGCATTTTATTGTAGCTTCTGGTCAATCCGTATTTGCTATTTATGCAACTGTCATTAAATAATTTTTTATTAATTTCAAAGTAAAGAAATAGAATTAACGTACGCACATCGTTTTTTTTTTTAATTCTAAATCAAATGGTTCTGTAGATTTCCAAACAATTAATTTTTCTGTAGTCACTTGTAACTATCTGCTAACAACGGTTGGCAATAAATTAGTAACAATGCATTTATGAATGCGCAAACAACGTTTGTTTTCACCATTATTACCGCAAGTAGTAGAAAGTATTTTTACCTTGGGTATAATTAGGTTAAAGATACCAAGCACTTTTAAACCTGGTTTTACTCCATTTTCCCAAGTAAGCAAACAGACAAAATGTCCAGTTTGCGCCTGCAATTGATGCAAGACTAGCTGATCCCACAGGTAGTGCAAGACCAAGGCAACTCGTGGTAAAGGTGGAGCAAGCTCTGAACACTAATCTTAATATTTACCCTTAATGCCAAAACACATCTTCAAGAAGGGGATGTATGATGTTTTGTATTAAAGGCAAAGGGCCACTACCCGGACCGGTTTCGACCTTTATTGAGGTCTCATCAGTGGGAGCCAGGCTAGAAATACCAAGATTTAGTAATGCAGAGCTTGTATTTTACCACAACAAGTTTGTTTTGCATTATGGGAGATACTGAGATAAGAGTGTTGGTAGCTTGCTCCACCTTTGCAAGGAGTTGCCCGGTATTGTACCACTTTACCCCAGTCCTGAAGATAATTTCAGGTGCAAACTTTGTTTGCACACACTTGGATAAAGTATTAAGTATTAAACCAAATTTATTATTGCAATAAGTATTCTTCATTGATTTTATTAGATTTAACACCTTATGGTAACTTGTTGTGGTAAAATACTTACAAGCTCTGCATTATTAAATCTTGGTATTTCTAGCCTGGCTCCCACTGATGAGACCTCAGTAAAGGTCGAAACCGGTCTGGGTAGTGGCCCCTTGCCTTTAATACAAAACATCATACATCCCCTTCTTGGAGATGTGTTTTGGCATTAAGGGTAAATATTAAGATTAGTGATCAGAGCTTGCTCCACCTTTACCACGAGTTGCCTTGGTCTTGCACTACCTGTGGGATCAGCTAGTCTTGCATCAATTGCAGGCGCAAACTGGACATTTTGTCTGTTTGCTTACTTGGGAAAAATGGAGTAAAACCAGGTTTAAAAGTGCTTGGTATCTTTAACATTATTACCGCAAGTTAAGCTGTTCTAACAATGCTAAATCGAAAACGCCATTATATCCACAAATGTCATTCTTAATACAAAACCAACCACTAAATTTTACTAATAGAAATTAATTAATTGTAATTAACTACTGTCGTAATAGGACCCTGTTTCTGCAGATGTTAGAAAAAATCTTGAAATTCTCTTTAGCTAAAGAAACGTCAGAGAAAGAATTATTTTCGAGTTCTCGGTTGACAAAGCTATTATTAATTAATTATAAATGAACGAAAAGTTTCAAATAATTTGCTATCTCGCATTGTCAAAAGTGATTATTACTGTATCGTAGCAGATTGGTTCGTTTTATTATGTAGAAGGCAGACTGGAACAGAAGCGTCAACAGAAATCTCATTTTCTTTGGCTAATAAAAAGTTAATTCGTTTTGCAACAGTATCAGTAATTTATCTGAATAGCTCATTAAATTGCTACTACGAAAGTCCATTAGCAACTGAAATAAGTTTTAATGTTAATTTCTCTTCTTTACATAGTTTGACAGGATTTACCGTAACCTCAACTGACAGGTCCGCTAATGATTTCTTTGGTGAGCCAAATGGACAATTCTTTCCCTTTAAATTTGCATTAAACTGACTTTCGTTCACCTTTCTGAAGATGAGAAGGAATTATAATATCCATTTATTTAAAAAGTCTCATCCATCAAATGCGCAACGTGGTTTCCCAATTTTTCATCTTATTCATTTATTATTGATTTTTTTTTTTAAATTTTAATTTTAGTTGTTTTTCTTTTCTGAAACTGTGGGTTAAGGAAATGTAACTGATAGACTGACTTCACTCGAGAGAACCCTTCATTTCTTTCGAATTTGTAGTTCTCTAGAATGTTATTCAGTTGATGAAAACAGGGAGTCCTTCTTACGATCTACGAAGGAATCATTCCAGAATTCAAATGCAATGAAATATTTTAAAGGCCGTCTTAAGAAATGCTTTTATAGGTAACCATTCTTAGAATTTATTTCTGAGAAGTATTCCATGAAATATTTGTAAAGAAACCAGGCCAACAGCGCAGAACCATTTGCCGCCAACAAGAGGAGAATATTATAAAATAATCTAGGAAAATTAAAAAAATTGTGTCCTAAACCTTCTAACAAACTAACTTTTAAAAAAATCATTTCATTTCTGGTAGCCAGTTTCATAAAGAGGTCTCATGATAAGCACTTCTACATTTCTTAACAACACTTGGGAATAGTTCTTCAGGAAATCAAAATTATTGTTTTGTAATAAATGATATACTTGTACAGAAAGAAATCTCAGTTCTCTTCCCACCTGACAGCAACGGCAATTAATGATAAGAATGACAAATGTGCTAATCCTTCCATTAATTGGTAAGCTCGCTTTGAAAACAGTCGAATAATTATTCTGCTAACAATGGCTTCGAATTCTTTGTTGACGATTATTGTAATTATTTTTGTAAATAAGGGCGAACAAACCGCTTGGCAACTTTCTAATTATTTAGTGACGTCATCATTGAACAACTTTTCCATTGTTGAAATCGCACGTTCTCTCTTTTGTTGTTAATATGGTCTCATTTCGTGCTTTTGTAAAACTATCAAAGTGGGTATGATTGCTGGATCTATGGTAGAACGAACACGTTTCCAGTAATCTGGAAACGTGTTCGTAATTTGTAAGGTTTTGTGTTTCTTGTATGTGAGAATGAGAAGCAGAAGGTGGATAAACATGCGGGCGTGCAGTGTTTTCTGTTTATCTTATAATAGAAAACTATTTATTTTTTTATCTTATTCGTTTCAAAATGTTGAGATAATCCTCTCAATTGATGAAAAAGTATCATCAAACGTTAGCTGAGGAATGCGATTAAGTTAAAAATAGTCAAATGCACTCAAACCAGTATAACTATCCAAACAACAACAATCAAAAAATAATTAAAATAAAAAGGCAAATTACTTGACTGCAATTACTCTTTTATTCCTTAAAAGCGAGATTCAGACTTGACTCCGAAGTTTACTGTCTATAATTATTATCTGAAGGTGCTGTAATAAAATTTCCAAGCATTCTTTTAACAGGTGATATTTTTACTTATGATTTATTTCACTATACTGGTTTTGTATATAAAAAATAACAATACTAATTAGCAAAATCTTTTCACGCTCATAAAAGACAAAATTGTTCTTAAAAGAACTGGGAGGTGGACTGAGTCTTTAACTCTTTATCCCGTCATCTGAATGAAGAAAATCTGTGTGAATGAGGTGTTATTGAGCAAAAAGCTCTAGTCATGTCTAGGGAACGGCAATAGCCGAACCTTAGAATTTCTTTGGCTACAGCACTGCCATTTATGTTTATTTATTTTACCCCAGAAGTCCTAAAAAGGACTTTCGGTTATGAAGCCCCTTATCTGTTTTGATTTTTCTAACCCAGACAAAACTGTACTGACATATATCTTGATCAAATATATTTTGATGAATTTTATTGCAAGGTGTGGGGTTATCATTCTATTTTTTCTAGGTATAATAAAGAATAAAGTTTCTTTTTATTAAAAATAATAAATATTATTAAAAATGCATCTATGTTTTATAGTAATTTATAATCATACTTAGGCATTTTTATATCTTTTTTTAATATAATACGTTTAACAATATGATAAAAGTTAAGCTGTCTACTCCCAGATAAACGTTCTTACGTATATTTTAAAATATATTCTGTCCCATATCTCTTCCTATTTTCTCTGTAAAAGTGAATTCCTTAGAGACTGCGGATCTTGTTACGGAAGAGTACTTGGATTAAAGTGGCAAGCGAGAATTAAAAAGGATGTATTCGCTTCACCCTTTTTAACATAAAGTAACAGATGCCGAATATCTAACGCCTGTCATACTGACAAGAGATCTTTCCGGTAAGAACATTTCATTAAAAAAAAGTATTCTAAATGATTCTCTGTAATCCTTTCAAAATTGAATGCAATTATTGAACTTAAATTGGAGATCGTGTGTATGTAGCAATCTTCTTGGTGTTGTTAAAGAAATCAATTTGAATTGTTTGATATTTTAACTCATTTCAGTCAAGTACTGTTTTCGCTGACGAAAAAAAAAATATATAGTGGCTTTTTTATTTCTTTTTTTTTTCCTTCTGTTAGTAGCAAAAAAAAAAAAAAAAGCTAGACTGAAGAATGGTGCTTATATATCTTTGAAAGTTCTAAATGTAGCATTCGAAATAACTAAACATGAATAAATGAAATGTTGCAAATGTATTTAATGATATATCTGGAATTATTCATTGTAACAACAATGGATAATTCTAGAAAATTCATTTTCTTTTTTATTTTTTGATCAACAATTAAAGGACTTAAAAATGTCCACGAATAAAATCCCCACAAAAATTAAAGTAGCACGAATGAGGGTATCTAGGTTTACGCTGGTCAGATTTCAACAATGTACAAGTAGCTTAGCAACCCAACAACCAATCAGAAACGTGTATTTCGTAATAATTGACTAATGATATTCTTGTTAATTACAGGCTCATCTCAGTCATACGACACTTAAGTTTCAAATTACCGTTGTTTGAAACCTAACGTTATTTTGAATTTCATCTGACATTATCAACAACAACAACAAAAAAGTTATAAACAGCGATTCATAGCGAAACACCAAAACCGATGTAGCGAACAACGACGTCCTTAACAAACAGGTCACAAAAACTGCTCCTCGTTTTAATTCACGAGAGCGTCATGTCGCTTAAAACCGTTGTAAGAGCAGCTTCATATATACTGGTAATTGAAGTGTTGTATATGCGGATCGTTGTAAAGCGGGGTATTGTTGCTGTAGATGAATACAACAATATCTGCAAGTCTTTATTGTTGCATAAAATATGTTTTAATAGATATTTTGGGGCTTCGATTACTATTTTCTGTATTATACTGAAAATAAAAAGGAATTGAATGTGAGAAATGCAAAGTTTAAACGCTTCTAGAAATCTCTTGAATTTTTCGCTCAGACTGAGTCGTTCGTCCCTTTTAATTGGATCTGCCATTCTCGCCCATCTTGTTATGTTAAACTTCAGTGGTACTTTCAATCGATTCTTCCTGGAGTTTAAAGCTCCTCACTTCAAGTTTAGTTGACATTGATTTTTCTTTCTTTTCCACAAAATGTTTGGCGTTCCCAACACGAAACTGATACGATTATACTTTTTTTTTTGTGACATTTAATCGCTTGAATTCCACAGACCTGGTTTTAATATAAATCTTTCTGTTGACAAACGGAAAGGCTTTCAGCTGAAACTCTTAAAACAGAATATCAATATGAATTTGAGAGGTTGCTACAACTGCGACGGGTTAGCCATCTAGTGGCCTTCCTATGAATTAATTTTGAAGGTTTTTTATATTTGGAAGAAATGTGTAGAAGGGTCTCCCGGTGAAGAGAAACTTTTAGCGTTTCATCGATCTTGCAGTCCGATATTAAGAAACGTAAATGAGAACTTGTTTCTGATTACCAGCCGCCGTCTGGTGGACATTTCTCAAATACATTTATTTATTTAATTTGCCAATATACTTCAAGTATCTAGTGACACGTTATAACTTCTGCGATAAGTCTCAATACATCATTTTTAAATCATTTGTCTTTTCAAGTATAACAACAGACAGAAGAAAAACTAAAAGCAAATAGAAAATTAAACTAATACTATACATTAAATTAATTATAAAATTCTAATAAGAAAAAAATTTAAAAAAAAATACGGAGCCACATTGCATTTATAATGATAAAAACTGCATTGAGTGATAGACAGCTAAATGGAGTTCAAACCCTCTAATCCAGGAAGTGCAATAGAAAAATCTCCTATTAAGAACAGTAGCAATACTGTTTACAGTGGAGTAAGGGACATCGATATTGGACTAGTGATCGAAGGCAGAAGATTGGAGATGCTCGAAATAATTGAAAAATTTAAGCAAATCTGCATTTAATTTCCAATATCAAATCTTATGTTTATAATCACGCAAATGGCTTAGTGTACCCAGACATTATCATAAAAAATAACGGTTGCTTAGCTACCAAATGCATAAAAATAACGATAGAATTGCGTCCAGAGATTACGGCATTGTGCAACAAGGTCGTATTACCAAATTATCTGGTTAATAATTTAATTTATTTTGTTTGAAAAGTGGTATTAAAAGAGATGACAAACACCAGAATAAGATGACTTTTAAAGATTAAGAATGAGAAAACTCAGTTACTGAAAACATTACACTGAGAGCGACTATCCCATTACTTGATTAAACTTTCTGCCATCATTTTTACAATAAGCGTTGATGTCGTTTTTCCTTAGCTTCCTTTTTTTCCATCTTTCGTAAAAAAGCATTCAACACATGATCCGATTAACTCATAGCTAACTTGTATGTAGAATAATCGTTACTGACCAAGAAGTGTCCTTTTTAATTAAATATCGAGCTCAGTTTCACGGATAATTGATTTCTGTACTTTGAATATCCTTTCGCACTTATTTAGTAGCTAAAATTTTATAGGTTAAGGCTTAAATTATTTCTGGGAGGAAATCTTCAAGAAGAGAAGAATTGGAGCTTTTCTGCGCATACGTTGAAACACTGCTCCCAATTAACATTCACTTTTCAACTTAATAATAGATTTTATGTAAGGCGCATGCGTTAAAATGCTTCCAATTGACATTCATTTTTCAACTTTGTTACGTCACGTATTATGTAACAATGGGTTGTTTATGGTAATAATTAAGTTAATAAAAAATGTTAATGAAGATTCTACACAGCTGTGGCGGAGGCAGAAAGAAAAGCAGACTTATGAATATAAAATTCTTAAACTTGAAGAAATTGTAAGCTATATAAAGCGAACATTTTTCACTGAAATTGAAACAGTTATTGGCAACCCATACGAGATTTTCAGTTCTGGTTTAAGATAGCAATTGGTAAGACAGAAGATAAATTGCCAGACAATAGCAACTGACAGTTCAGCGATATTTTGTGCAGAAAAATGAATACGAATGCCACTAGAGAATTGTCTCCCGCACTTAAAGACTCCTTTGAGTGAATCTGCAAGGAAGGAAAACAAGTTCGATAAAATAATATCAAAAGAAAAAAACCTTGAATAACGCAAAGCACAACTGGCATCCCAGTTTATAATGTGGGTGATCGGTAGGAATAAAAGTGTCCTCTCACTTGACGGAGTTCAAGGACTTTGCTGTTGTACATGCAAGTCAAAACAGATGAAAGGAAATAAAGTCAATAATTCGTCATTGTTTTTAAATGAGCGACCAGGAAAGAAGTGGATTCTTAAGCATTCACGATAAGAAAACGATAAATCTTGGAAATGGTGAAAAAGATCTTAACAGTTGTTATTAAGGGTAATTTCTATGACATCCACTGAATTTTCTGCGTCACGGCACATTAAGTACTTCATCTGCGGACGAAAATTGAACTAGGAATGCCTTAAATGCTCGGGTTTACCATCAGACTTTCTTGGAGGTTTACGTAAGATCGCTAATGTTGTTGACTTCGCATCGAAATGTACGGCTTTGTCTAATTGGTTCTCAAAGGGGTGCTGATTACTGACGTAGCAAGTGAGTGTTTAACGACAGTAATTTATTTCGCAAATGACTGTTTGATGTTTGTTAGAATTCATTGAATGCTTACTTAGCGATGGCGCAATTTGGCTGAACGAAATGAAACTGGATTCCAATTAACAATGTTTGTAGGCAATTGGTTTTTGATGGACTTGTTAAGATCACATCTTACGTTTCCTATTAAGAATAAAGTAGGATTATTTATGTTGCTTTGCTGCTCTTAAGATGAGGCATGTGCATGATATTAGAATGCAATCACATACAAAACTCTTCAAATATATTTCTGCACGTTGTTGCATATTCAAAAATAAACAACAAAAATAGTAAAATATTGTTGAAAAGTAGACATGTCACTGATACAAAATTCAGTTCAGAGGAAGTCCTGCCATCTATAGGTCATTATTGGAAACACATTGACTAAGTGATTGCGTTGCTTTTGATTTAGTCATTGTCTGGAGAGCAATTAACCTTAGTTACAGAATGTAATTCCAACATTTATCATACATTTGGGGCATTGGAGTTATCTCGAAAGTTAAAGCAGGATACCATACATTAACAGTAATCAACTAAACCTAGAAAAGATTAACAGAATGGATGACGTGTGCGTTTTATCTCTCCATTAGTTCCTTCTCCAGCACTCTGAAGCACTTCTTTAATCCTCGACGATATATCGTTGGGGATAAATTGAGCACGAGCGATTAAAAGTTATCGAACTTGCGTCGTTCCTGTTGTACGAGTCAGTCATTAAAATGACACGAAATACTCATTCAATAGCTGACACTATTCTCAGTAGCATCATGGATCACAAACTGTTACGTTCAGCGACGTCGCTGATTACGTCAATGACGTAAAAATGAAGATGATTGTAAAGTGTCCTTTGAGGCAGCATAGCCGGTTCACAAAGGAGGCTTGTTTCGCCGAGTTTGAGCTTGTCAGATAACCATTATCGATGCATAGCAAGGAAAAATCTCAAAGTACAAGAGAGGAAGGAAAAAGGCACTTCTTCAAAGCGCCTATTTCGACAGAACTATTTGTTAGCGTAAAATAATCTTCTTTTGATAGTCGCGTGTACAGAATGTTGCATTGATAACCACATTTTATCCCAAACTATTCAGATGTTTCGTATTCTCTAAAGGCTTAATCGTCTCGGCTTTAGAAAATTAAAAAAAAAGAAAGCGACCACATTGCACCGAAACAGTCGCAAAGTTAGCGAACGTTTCAACGTTGTTATTTTTAAAACAGCGAATGAGAAACGTTTGAGTGAGGACTTGGAATCATGATGGGAAGAATCGCTGGAAATGGAGCTACTTACATCGATGAAAACTCTTTTGTAAGTGACTTCGTTTTTATTAAATTTCGAACTTTCGATCGCTACTGAACTTATATGACTGGTGACAGACGGAGCGTGTATTAAATAGATGAGCTCTGGAGATCGTTATTGGACATGAGGATCAATAAAATGTAACTATTTTGGTTTCTTTGTTCCACTCTGCACAGTGATGGGATGGAATATCTCCCTTTATCCTGTGCAGGATGACACGTTTATACTATCGTGCATTAAGCTGTGTGTAGACGACAAATAAATTTCCATCCCGAAATAGGTTGGAAAGTAGCTCCAATCTGCTTCTATTGGTGAGCATTTTTTATTATGTAATGGATCAAAAACAACAAATATAAACCAGTGGTTATTATTAAATGTCAAATTGTCAGCACTTTTCCACTGCTATTTGAAGGATGACATAGATGAGACACAGTGTCGACATCTATAAAAGTATTAATATCTGGCTCCGTCTCCAACGCTATTTGTCCATATTAGCTATTAATAGCACTACGATCTATTTAATCTCGCTGTTATCTTCAAATATTAAGCAGTTAATGACGCTTTATCACGTATCTCATCGTACGAAATACCTCCAGGACGTTTGTAGATGACATATTCCATGTGAGTGCGTCAACCAGACCTATTTATTAAAAGACATTACAAGTATAGGAAAACAAAGAGAAAAGATGTTGCCAAGTGATTCAATCAGTCATAAGATGAAGATGAAAATGAAGATGAGATGACGGAAAGAGAGACAGGCGTATTGAATAGATGTAATTTCTTGGCAGACTTCGGTGCGATCATTTTTATTTCAAGGTTATTGGATGACAATCTTCATCTATTTAAAGTAAATCTCCACGGACGAAATAGAAAAATATCCCAGCTCTGCATATTTTCCTAGTTCCATAACACTAGAAATCGTCTTATCACCCCCCTGCTACTTCCCTCACCCAATTACCAGATAAACATTTCGTTGGACTAGTCAAGGAATCAAGGATACATCACCACTCTTATATATGATGCTGTAAGAGTGGTGATGCATCCAAGGTGTCATCTTGTAATGAATGATGTATTCTTCTCCTAACTTAATTCTTTTCTCTCGGAGGATTGTGTTTGGCGTCAAATTAAGGTGTTCCGTATCCTCCTCAGATAACGATACCAAAGGGAAACAGTGAATAATGATGTTGTCTGGGCCAAAGGTGACTTCGAAATGAATCGACCATTTTGGGGCTTCTTATAATACATCCTGATGTTTTAAGATTGAGGAGTTGGTTTGAATAATAATTTTATAAATCAATCACTGATTTTCCGTAAGTATGAAAAATTTTCAACAACAGAAGTTATGGCTAAAATTTTTGAATATTTCAGTGACTTGGAGTATCTTTGTGAAGTCAGAGGGTGTCATGAAATGTTTATGATTTTACATGAAATACTTATGATTACGGAAGCGGCAGTATCGGAAACATTCGATGAAAGAGTGCGTTCTTTGTTTTCTATTTCATCGCTCGAACCATCGGGCAACAGGATTCTCCCTCAAACTCAAATCATCTCCTCCCTCTCCCCCTCAACAAAACAGACCACCCGGGTAGGAAAACGTAACAATCGGCAGCAGTACTATACTGGCCTTCATGGATGGTTTAATATTCACTCAAAGTATTTCAAATAGCCTAAGTTTTGGATTAGGATTGAATTCAAATTAACTTTAAAATTAATCGCCATAATATGAAAGTTGGATGCATTAAGTCCATGAGGATTTCGCTGTGTATGTGCATTTTCCTTTATAATATACGAGACTTGTGTGAAATGATTGCCGACAACAGGATGCAAAATTACTTTTTAAGACTCCACTATTTTCACCATTTCTAGCAGCAGTCGATATGCTTGGTGGTTCTTTCAATCCGTTTTCACAAGCAGTCACATGTTCGTTTTTACAACAAGTAAAAGAGATTTGGATTAAACTATATTAATAATTAACTTTTCGATTTTCTGAAATGCATCTAAAAAATAAAGTGATTTGTGAATCTGTTCGTACACATTCCCCTCTGCGGCGTACATTTGCAGTGAATCCAGAGAGCAGCAGACGCCTCTGACATCAGGCTTGAACATGCGCTATCATGGAGATTGTATGGAAATTGCTGAGTGAGGTCCTATTAGTTTTAGATGGACAGTAGTGATAGAAGCCTCCTTTGTCTGACATCGCCGACAATCATCCCTCTTACATCCTAAAACCGAAGGGAGAACTTAAGTTACAACTCCTGATAGTTCGTCTGTTGTAATTTAAACTTTCTCTCGCTCCCTATCTCTCTTACTACTCCGATAGTTGATCTGATGGAATGGAAACCATCTTTCTCTCGCAAACAGCAACAACATACTTCATTTTGTCACTCCCCCCACCTTATGTTCCGGTTGGCTAATTAGTAACGCTTAAGTGATACTTTATAAATAAACTTATCTTAAAAAATAAAACTGCATATCTTGGATCCATGAAAGACTCAAATTGAATTAATATAAAGACCGTATAACTATGTCGTTAGTGAAAATCTCATTGTTGCATCTTTCGATTGTTGCAGATTGCATTGTTCAAAATTCCATTTCGTTGTTGTTAGTCTATTGAAGAAGAAGAGTCCTTGTAATATTTGTGTGCTCCTCTCTGATACCGAATGTCTTATTGTTCCCACTTTCCTATTTCTTCATCTATCCAAATATGAAAATTTCGACGAGTTGAGTTCCACATTTTACGGAAGAACATGAATGTAATTTGAACGCAATAACAGCAATACTAACTTAAACGTTTCTGCGTAACCAAAATATGAACAACAGTTATCGATGCAATTATAGTGATGGACTGTTTCTCGATTTATTCAAAAATTTTTCACTTCCAACTGCAAACAATATTTAGAGTGGTAAATAATAAACGAAGGGAAAGATTGCAAACAATGACGAAGTTAACAACGTTATTCTCAACAATTGGGCTTTTAACAATACGTTGAAAGCAGTGGGATTTCTAGAAGTATCCTCATAGACTTAATTGTAATAACGTTTATTCGAAGCTTCGGTACGTTTTATTGAAGTTTGTTACTAGTTTGAGTCAAACTCATGACTATTAGTCTGAGGCTGAAAACCTCAGCCTTTCTTGAAAATGGTCCAGAAAATTCTTGTAAAATTGGAGTTCGCTCCTTTCCATGAAGAATCTACATTGTACATTTACCCATCAAACAAACGAGTATATTTGTATGCTGTAGCAAATCTACTAAACATATAGCAAACTATAACCATAAGACATATGATACGGATATTACGTATTCAAATTTCTGTTCGTAATAATATTTCTCTAATTACGATCAATAGCAATACTAACAACCACGTTTGTCACATTATTGCTTCTATGTGCGCTGATGCTAACAATGGAGATATTTTAATAACAGAATTTCGAAGAAGAATGTCCTCTAATAAAGCCAATCCGTTCATTACAAACCAGAAAAGTGAAAACGGCACATTTGAAAGAAGACTGCGTAACCAATACAAATTCTAAAGATTATGTTTAAGAATGCGCTGTGTATTGTTTAGGTGAGCTCGTAGCATTTGCTCAATGGTTGTTACACCACAACGATTTTTATACTGGTATCTTTAACAGTATTATTGTTCGGTAAATGGAATGATTACAACAATGGTATTCTACAGTATTTGCTGTGTTGATTCTAACAATGATCCTAATAACAGATACTCGTAATGACCTTATTGTTGTAGCGATTATTTCTGGCAAAGTTAAAATGTATCATTTGTTATGATATAAATAGAGGAAGATTTTCAAAGAGGAGATTAAGTTCCGTCAGACAAATAGCGGGATCATTATCACACAATATATTTAGGTTGGGGATTTATAGATTAGTTATTTGTAAGATGCAATGTAGCGATTAGTTTTGATTAAATTATGCTGTTAATACACAGAAGTAAAATAAATCAAACTGTTGAACTTCATCAGAACCTTGTGATCCACATTATTGTTTATCAGACTTCTTCCCGACACAAACTTCAGACGAGCCTTAATGACAAAGTATAATTCGCGGGTTCATCGACCTTTAAAGAAAGATTTTACGAAGGGACTGTGAAAAGATGTTTTACATGCTTTTAAATCCGACAGAATTTCGTTTTAAATTCAAACACTGCTTATGGCGGTGGATCCAAATTTTGACACTGTCTTTTAGAGCCACAATTGAAGCGGCATCGAAAGTGTGAAGAAATACTTCTGTACAGGGGGAAAAGGTGCCATGAGGAGCGTCACTATAAACCCACTCCATCTGCCTTCTAATTCATTTTAGACATCTATTTATGATTACTACTATCTCAAAAAGGAAACCTAATCCAGCACGCTCACAGACTCCACCCGAGATGAGAATACTGCATCTCGTTCTTTTTACGACGCCTGCTCATGAAATGCCTTCGATTGTCATCTGAAAGGTTTACTTTGAAGCCCCACGTGCTTAAAAGAGCGTGTAACTCTATTAACTAACTAAAAGTTCCGTCTGCTAGTTAAGCAATTCTTCTCACGTGTTCTTTTGCTTTCTGTGCCTATTTGTACTTTCTTTCTTTCTTGCCAACACCATTCTCCACAGGCTTACAAATTAGCGGCCACAGGACAGGATAAACGGATTTGCTAGAAAATGTTATAACTTTTTTTGGTGTCATTTCCCGCAGGACCCAAAAGTAAATGGTACGTTGAGCGGTGTAGATGGTGGTGCGGAGGATCAGATGCTACAAGAGCACCCCCTTCGGTAAATGAAGCGGAGAGTTCGGCATGTAATGAAGTCGCCAACAGCAGCTACTCTTCAAATGCACCTTCGAATCGCTTCTGCATGAAAAGAAATATTCCATTCTTGTAACGTCTCTTTCAATGGAAACGTAACATCGAATTCAAAGCGACATTCTTGAGAGTCACATGACCTTACAAATGGTTCTGAAAGTCATTGTTAAAAAAATTTTTGTTTTATCATTTTAATGACGTCACTTCTATATAGCTTCGTTTTCCATTTCAGTCATTTCAGGAAAATTGTGGGGCACACTATTCAAAGTATTCACATCCTTTTATCCCACATTTAAAACTTTATAAAAGATTTATAAAAGTAGCGTCGCCAGTCAACTAGCGTTCGTTGTCACCGTAAGTTACCTGCTCCTGCAATTTCTGAAAATCCTTTCTTTACGTGTAGCAACGATAAAAACAGATTTATTTGTTCTTACTGCTTTTAGAAATCAGGGTAGGAAATATCGAATAAGTTATTTAATTAGATTGCCAGATGTGTGATTTGATGCCAATGCTTTCAGTAGGGTTCTAATAGTGTTAATGAAATATGAATCTTTCAGGATTGGCAGGGCAAATCCTCCTTGCCTGGTGGGGAATGGAGAAAAGCCCTGCGTACCTCGTTTCCCATGGTCGCAAATAGATCGCAAAATATTGATCTTCAGAATGGTGAACGCGAAAAGGGGAATTGTTTGTCATGTTAAAAAAGTTTAGTATGGTAACCCCCCCCCCTTGTCCTATTTCAGTTAATGTCTTATGTAAATGTGTTCCCTGTTTATGTGCAGGGCAGGTTCCTAAAACTCGAGCGATCCCTCAGATCGCCCAACAATGAGCTATCTTGATGATCGTTTAACTTAGCGGTGGCTCTGCTCAGTGATAGGCTCGCTCTACTACTGAGCAGTACTGCTCATATTCCAGGGAAAAGCATCCGCGGAGACAACCTCGATGGAGGCCATCCCAACGAGACCCAAACCCCATATACTCAACAGCACTCTCAATGCAAAAACCTCAAGAGAGCAAAAGTTCTCACTCTGTCAGACCACATTTACACAAGCCCATGTTTGAAGCTGAGGTCGAGTTCTTAAAAGCCTCTGATGGGACAACTAATACATCGCTTACGGAAGAGAGTGTTCTTCCGTAAGAACATTCCATTCCACGCTGACACAGGGGTCGACAGAACGTTTCTTGTTTAATATGTAACATACTGGTTCGCCGAACTTGTCCATTGCGGCGAGGGACCTTTCCATTGCACAAGATGTTCCCCGGAAGGAGCGGATTATGATTGCTCCTCCTCTGATTGTACTCGGAGGAGGAGCAATCCTCCTCCGAGTACAAAAGTTTACTCGGAGAAGTGTCTCGTTTTTGCTGAATTAGAGAAGGTTGACGAGTTTTGTAATTATCGCACTTTTCTTCGGCAGACGATGTAACTGTGACAGCTCTTTATTGTAGGCAGATTCTTTCTTGGTTGGTTGTCGCTTTGATTTTATATTTTCTTCTTCTTGATCTGTTTGTCGTTTAGTTGCTGCAGGATACGTCCATTTTCTGTACTGCTCCCTCCCCCCCCCTTTGGGCAGATGATGTTGCCAGTTCAACTGCTGTGTCAGTTTTTATAGAGGAAATCCCGGATTCTGTTTTACGGTTTTGTTTTTTCTTCTTGGTTTTTCCAAGCGACATCTTCATACATTCTGCCTGTTTCACCTCCTCAGAACCAGCTCTACCAACGAAAAATCCTGTAGACCCGAATGTTTCTAGCAAAAGTAAAAATTAGCGTACGAAAGAAACTAGAGACGACCTTCCCTCACGAGAGACGTTCTTTCCTGGAGAGGTTGTCGTGTGAACATACTGTAGCATGTTCAAGAGACAGACAAAGACAATATAATTACCAAAAGCTATATCTGCAACTCCTGAATATATTTGGGTAAACTCAGGAATCCTTATTAGCTCATTGCATATAAAAAGGTGCATTAATTATTGAAAAAAATTAGTGTTTCAAAATATATAAAGGACCTTGGAATTTATTTCGGGTGTTGGACTGAGCTTTTGACTCTTAATCCCTTCATCTGGATTTTAGTTTATGGGTAATAGGATTATTGTGGGTTAATTACCTACTATTTTGAGCTTTTCATGTTGTATTAGATTTCTCTTGCGTTTTCTCTGATTTCGGTGATTATCTGTGACTGTGAAGAATTTTTCTGCAATGCCTATCATGTACGTCTTGATATTTAGAATGTTTGTTTCTCGGTGTAAATTGAGCCAAGGGGCACTAAACGCTATTCTCAAATATTTATTCTGGATCGTTTGTAGTCTGTAGGTGTTTCATTTGGCGTGTGTCCCCAGGTGGGTAAGGCGTGCGTTAGTTGAGGTCTTATCACCGATTTGTAGAGTAAAACCTTGTTGTTTATGTTTAGGAAGCTGTTCCTATTCAAGAGAGAGTGGATAAAGCTGTGCTGTAGTCTGATTAGCTTTAGTGGAGATACTATTTATGTGTGGAATAGTTTTGAAGTTTAGGCGTTTATCAAGCTGAACGCCTAGATATTTGGTTGAGTTGTGCCAAGGGATGATTTTTCCAAACATTTGTATGCTTGTGTTCGGATCTGCTTTACGTCTGGTAATTAGTACTGCGAAACGTTTCCCTGGGAAAAGTTTGGCAGTACCAATAAAGTATTGAAAAGGATTTGCAGTACTAATTCTTGTTTATGGCTAGTTGAGGATGGAGTGACCTGGCTATGATAATCGTGTCATCGGCATAGAGGGCGGTGGGGGATGGGGATAACTTGGGGAGATAGCAAAGAGCCTTAAGGGACTCTAGCTGTAATTCTTCTTGTAGTGGATCTAACTCCATTGATTTTTATTCTGAATTGTCTATTGCTCAGATATCATTTAATGAGTAGAATTAGTGGTAATGGGAATCCTACCTGATATAGTTTGAAAATTAGACCATAATGCGAGATGCTATCAAATAGAATCTTGAGTTATGTCCAGGAAAACTGCACGTGAATGTTGGTGCCATTCGAAACCTTGGGTGATGTATTCAACGACTCTGGAGATTTGAAGTGTTGTGGAGCGATGTCTCCTAAAGCCGAATTGTTCATATTTTATGACCTGGTTGTTATCTGCTGCTTGTTGAATCCGTGTGATTATAGCGCGTTCGGCTCTCTTACCTACACAAGATAGGAGGCTAATCGATCTATAGTTCTGAGGAAACTGTGTATTTTTTTATGTTTTGGAACTGGAAAACACCTGAGAGTTTCCATGGTTCTGAATAGTACTTTACCCGTAGGATGGCACTGATTATGGCCAATAGATGCATAATACCTTTACGTGGATGTAGTTTTAGCGACTTGTTTGTGATTCCATCCGGAGCCATTTTGTTATTTAGGTTTCTTAAGATCTGATATATCACTACTGGTGATACGGATTTGTTGCTGGATGGGAGTGTGGCGTTCAGAGTTATTTAGTGCACTTGGGTGTGGATGTTTCTTATGAAGTTTATATCTATATTATCATAATTGGTTTACATTGTCTTTCCAAGCTGTCTGAAAATGACAGCTTTCCAAGAGCTGATTTCGATGATCCTTCAGAGCATATCGAACCTGGTTCATTGCTCTGCTGACTGCCTGTTTATCAGCGGGATCCATTGTTCTTTAATATTGTCTACGTAATCTGTTTTATTTTCGGTTAAGAAGTTTTATGTCCTCTGGAAGGTCATTTGGCGGTGTGTGAGTGGTTATATTTGTTACCTGTTAGCATTTGCATTTCAAAGGATGTCACTGCCATTTCCATTTCTTCAGGAGATGTAACAAGGTTTCCCAGAAGGGCTGAGGGGAATGGATTCTAGTTAACAATTGTGGTGCTATTTTCAGTTAAATATGGTATGGTGCCTAGTTGCAATATGATGGAGTTATGATCAGAACTCAAGACGTTAATTGTTTGTATTTGGTAGCTGTGCATATGTTTTTAGTACAGCTATATTGAGTACATCAGGACAGCCGGTTGCTCCGTAGTGTGTGGGTTCTGTGGATCCTATTACTGTTATATTTCGCGAAGTAGTATAAGAGTTGAGTATTCTACCGTTGATATTTGAGGTTGTGCTATTCCAGACTGAATGCTTAGCATTAAACTCTCCAGGTATGATTACTGCTCTGCCTGCGTTTAGTATCATCTAAGTTTGATTCAAGAAGTTTTTTATTTGTGGGATTGTAGGCTGCGAAGATCGTGATACTGCTTGTGTTTTCCATGTGTATTTCTATTCCTGTGGTTTCCGTGTGTTCTGTTTAGGGGTTCGGCTATTGTATTAAGCTTTATGTTTCTTTTGACAAAGTTGGCAGTGCCTCCACCTCTTGCATAGGATCTGTCTGTACGGTATGTATTATAACTGTTGATTCTGATCTTGTCACTTGGATGGAAGTGTGATTCATTTACGAGAATGATGTCCGCTTGGGTTTCTGCTGCAAACTCCTGTAATTCTTGTATTTGGTTAAGAAGTCCGTTGGCATTCCAGCTGACAATTTGTAACGAAGTAGGTTTACTTTTAGATTTATCCATTAAGGATTTCAGAGAACAGTGACTGTGTGTGTGTGTCTTAGGTTGATATCCTTGGCTTCTTGAGTTGGGTTGGTTTGCCGGAGTCAGCAAGCATTTCTCCTATGCAACTTGTTATGTTTCTGTAGGATAGGTTGGTTGGATTGGCTTTGGGTCTTTTAGATAGATTGGTCTTGCTACTTCAGCGTATGTCCTTCCGTCCTTTGTGGAGATTGTGGTTTTATGGGAGGACGTGCGTTCTTGTGTGGTCTGCTGTTTTGGAGTTGTATGTTCTGATTTTGAGGAAATGCTATGCAGCCCTTGTAGTTTGCGGGATGTGGACCTCCGCATCTTGCACACTTTGCTGGTTGTGTGCTTGGTTTTTGGCATTCAATTGTTGCATGTTTGCCACCACATTTAACTCATCGATAACCTGCTTTGCAGCAGAGGTGTGAGTGACTAAATTTTTGGCAGCAATGACATTGCGTCGTCATCGATTTGCGTTTTAATGATTCAGTCTTTATGAGTAAATCACGGATAGTTTGAAGATAGATCGTAGATGTGTTTCTGATCTTTGTTGATTTCTACCAATACTAAAGGATGTGATCTTATCAGCTCTGTGCATACGAATGACTTTAGTAGGTCTGAAGCTTCTGTTTTAGAGATCTGCATGAACTTCGTCTGTTGTAATTGATTCTGTTACCCCTCTGAGCAGAACTTTGAGGTTCTTTTCACTATTGAGTACAAATGTATGGTAGGGAAGGTTGCTATTATCCAGTAATTTGGTTAGTTGTCTGTGATCGGTAGAAGTTTTTGGTTGGATGCAAATTCCTTCTTCTGTGTTGTTCGCTGTCGTAAATGATATTTCTAGTTCAGAGTGAGGTGACAATTGATGTCCAATGATTTTTGTCCCTTAGGATGAGAGGGGGGTATTCTTTCTTTTGGATTTGTATTAATATCAGTCTCCATTTCCACTGGTTTGGGTGTGTCTCTAGTAGTAGCGAATATGTTCCTTTTTTATCCGATATAATGTGGACATCTTAGGGATGTAGTTATTGCTCAGAGCCCCGTTGACTGAGGTTTAATACTGTCATGTTCTCATGGTTTCCGTCATCCAGACTGTCTTCTGTGACAGCTACGGGGGTGGGGGGACGTATCATGCAGCTTTATTCTTCCTGGCCAGTTATTATTAAGTATTTCCCATAATCTGATGAACTCCAGATATACTTCGAATTTCGTCTCAATTATTAGTTTTTCCATGTCTTTTTTTCCTATCAGTGATGTTATTTGTTAAGATTAAAAAAGATTTTCTTACCTGCGTTTATCGCAGCTACTCTTCTAATGGAATTCACAATTTAATCACTTTAATTGCTATCACCATTCACCATCAATAAACAATACTAATATAGAATTCATCAATCAATAAAATGCTATGAGTTAATACAGCAGAAAAAAACCAAAATATATATAAATATAAATACATATAAATAAAGATAATATAACATAACATAACATCATTGGCCAGAAGGGTGAAGCAAGATGCTTTTATTTTCCCCATTGTCTGATAGGGAGGATGAATTGAAGGAAAGATTTATGAGCTATGATGAGCTCTCCCTGGGGGGGGGGCACGGAGATTAGTCATTGTTGCAAGTGTTCAGGATGGCTTTTGGCCTCTTGTATTTGAAGAGGTCAGTTTCTTCATAGTTTGCTGCCTGTTTAACTAGATCGTTGGGGTGTGTAGAGATCTTTGAGAAGAATTTTTCCGCTGTAGTTTGTAGGAAGGAGTAGATGTAAGGGATGTTTGTATCTCCATGCAGTTGGACGTTCCTTACAAACCAAGGTGAATCCAATATCATGCGCAAACACCTATTTTGCACTCTCTGCAGCCTGAGAATGTTGGTGTTGGATGTGTGGCTCCAGGCTGGAGATGCATATGTCACCATGGGGCGGATCGTCAGCAGGTAGAGGAGTACTTTGATTCTGGTATTCAGCTTGCTTCTTCTATTTATTAGAGGGTAAAGTTGTGCGATGGTTTTAGATGCTTTCGCGCATAAGGCTTTGATGTGTGGGTTGAACGTTAATCTTTTGTCTAGAATCACCCCAAGATATTTTGTTTCTGTTTGCCAGGCGATTTTGGTGTTGAAGAGATAAAGGTCTCCATTAGGAGTTGCCAATCTTCTGGTGAAAAGTAACGCTGTACTCTTTTGGGGATTCACTTATAATCTCCATTTGGAGAACCATTGTTCTAGTTATAGTAGGTTTTCTTGCAGTTTTTCAGTGACGAGTAGAGATCTGGCAAGAACCGCTGTGTCATCCGCATAAAGTGCTAAGATGGATGACATTGGGTTGTGTGGGATGTCTGCCATATATATCGAGAATAAGATCGGTGCCAGTAGGGAACCTTGGGGAACTCCCGCTGAGATCCTTCACTGACTGGAAACTGTACCGTTTATTTTGACTTGTATGTGTCTGTCCTGGAGGTAAGATTTAATTAGGTGGACGATTCTTGATGGTATGCCTGCTGAAATGAATTTGTGTAGTAATCCCAAGTGCCATATCTTGTCAAAAGCTTTCACTATGTCAAGGAAGACTGCTCTGCTCCGGTGTGCTGGTGCCAATTGTATCCGGTGGTGATGTACTCAATTATCCTATGAATTTGTTGAGTAGTGCTGTGATGTTGTCTAAAGCCAAATTGTTCCTTGGGAAGGATATTTAACTCATTTATTGAGGCTTGGAGCTTAGAGAGGATGATTTTTTCGGCAATTTTGCCTAAGTTTGAGATTAAGCTGATGGGTCGATAGCTTTCAGGCAGGTGTGGATCTTTACCTGGTTTATGCACTGGGACCACATCTGCGACTTTCCAGTAGCTGGGGAAATAGTTAAATCGGCACATGGCGTTGATTATGGTGGTGAGATGTACGACAGCTCTTCGGGGCAGCAATTTTATTATTCTATTTGATATGCCATCTGGGAGAGGGGCTCTTTTATTCTTTAGCTTCTTTAGAACTTCATAGATTCCGCTAGTGAGGTGTTTGGAGGTATGTTGTTGCAGGTATCGGTGACTTTCAGTGCATGTCTGACATGGAGGTGGATTTTATAGACATGCTTGATGTCCAAGTTGTCGTATGTAGGGCTACACTGTTTTTCTAGGTTCTTTGCTATTTCTTCAGCGTCCGTATGTACTAGTCCCATGTCTGACCTGAGTGGGGGAAGAGATCTGTTTTTGTTTCTGAGACTTCTTAATATGTTCCAGATGGAGTGTTCGCCGGGTGATACAGAGGCTAGTTTGGCTTCCCATGTTTCGTTCCTGTGAGCTTTAAGTGCTTCTCTAACTTCATTGTTCAGTTTGTTGAGGATCTTTTTGTCATGGTGGTGCACAAGTTTTGTGGTACCTTTTCCTCGCTTTGTTTTTATCTCTGATTAAATCCATGATGTCTTCGTGTAGTTGGTTTGGCTTAAGAGTGACTTAAGGCTTCGGCTTAAGAATGACTGGTAGAGGTGACAACCTTCATGGCTGTGTTGATCCGCTGGATCAGGCGCTTCTCGGCCTTTTGGCTAAGATCAAAGTGTAGTATCTGTTCTTATCAGGTTTTGTCTGATATGGGTCCCTTCGCGTCCCAAGATATTAACTTGATGAGCCAATAGTAAAAGTAGTATCTGTTAATTCTAGAGTACTATCAAGGTCTTTTATGACCTAAACCCCGGACTGGGGTAAAGTTAAACACATTTTTTTACAGAGGTGTATTGTAGTTTCTACATAGCACTGTAGAAACTACAATACATAGTGGTTAGCCCAACTGAAACCTATCCTCCCCCTCTATACGAAACGTACAGAGGTACATATAGCCGGCAGACTCCACTCGCTATGTAGACCAGTGGTGTTTTTATGGTTTTAGTTATAGGGAGATAGGGAGTAAAGTTGAGACCAAGTGGAAACACAGCACAGTCCCCCGTAAGAGTCTCAGTTCTACTGTCTCATATAAACTGAACTGTCCAACACTGCTAAGACTTTAGGTAATGTAAATAATAAAACAAAATAAAGACATAAAGTCAACATTTTAAAAATATTTTAATTTATTTAAATAATATTGAAATATTTTTAAGAATTTTTAATTACTTAATTGATTATAGATTATGTTTTAAAATAAAATGATTATTTTACGTACTATGAACCACGACGTTCTCCTACATCACCTTTACTACGACACGTGGAATGACTTGCTGTCCCGAGAGGCCAATGCAGATTAGAACTAGAGTCATTATTGGAGATTGTATTTTTTGCTACGACCTCCTGCAAAAAAAAAGTGGGTCCGCTGGTACTGGAGACACACCCAACTCCTTCGGGTCTAGTCGGAAGAATGGCCATGTCCATTGAAAAGACCTATCAATGGAACGAGGTACCGTTTAGTCTTTTAAATCGCTGAGTTTTCTTCTCCCATGCTACGGCAAGGAGTTTTCTTTACCTAAAAAAAATCTAAAACTGAGTTATCGGGGTTTTTATTTTTATCACAGAAAATATACCAAACGAACTTTTTTGGAATAATTTGTTCATCGTATAGAACCATAGCAGATAACAAAAGCATCCTCATTGATAGGACAACCAGTAGTATACAGGGTGTTCGGGATAAATTTGACAGTTTCGTAAGGAAAAATAAAATCTTCTTTGTATCTATTAAATTTAATGAATTGACAAAAAAACATTACAGGCAGAGTTAATTACAATACTATCAACAAGATTTACTCAAAATAACCACCATTAGCATCGATCACAGCTTCAATTCTGCTTCGGAACCTCGAACAAGCTGATGCTACAGTCTCCCTGGGAAGGGCCGCAAAAACTGTTTTAATTTTATCCATTAACTGGGCTTTTGTATTACTGGAAGTGCGATTGATGTCTTTTTCAACTGCGCCCCATACAAAATAATCCATGGGGTTAAGGTCTGGGGAGTTTGGAGGCCAAACATTTGGACTGGTGAAGTCGTAGAAATTTTCAGACAACCATTTTTGACTTTTCCCAGAGGTGTGGCAAGGGGCCGAATCCTGCTGCCATACATACGGCCTACCATTGGCTACCCTTGTTATCCAGGGCTTGACTACAGTTAGCAACTCCACGAACAAAGCCCGAATTCCAATGCCAGGGTTCTTCAACACCTGTTCCTGCAGATTTGCGAGGAATTCTGCTGTACGAACGCAATCAGATCGTCTGCTAGGGATCTTTCTTCTTGCTACATCCTCGTAGTCACCATTGCAAGTCTCTAGTTCATGCCTGATTGTTTTTACTGTATTCAGGGAGCATTGGGCAGCAGTCGTAATATCCTTATTTTGATGGCGGGCACGAATCATCATGATACAAGTTATTCTCTTCCATGATTCAGGTGGGTTCCAGCTATCCATCCTTTCTGACGTCTTGTATATGAATGAAGAAGGGTCCAAACTTTTAAATGAAGAGAAGTGTGTATTAATACATGTAACTTACGGAAAAATATAATTAATTATAAATATGTCAAATTTATCCCGAACACCCTGTATATATACATATATATATATACTGAATAATAGAAATAGTATTCATTCTAATTAACTTTTAATTATGTAATAATATTTAACAGAATGAATAATAATAATAATTTGTGAGTTCAACAAATCTTCATCATCGGCCTGTAGCGTAAGATAGGCTGAGAGTCAGCAGATAGTAGGAGAGAAAAAAATAAAGATAGAGTGCATAGTGGTAGAGTAGGTTAAAGAGGCTTCAGTTGACCTGTTTTAGCTGTTTTCCCCCCAGGGGCGTTTCTGAAACGGTCGTTGATTTTTCACTTTACAAAAAAGGAAAAATCCTAAAATGGAAACATGTAACAAAACAAAAACAAAAAAGTACACAGAAAAGCAAAAATTGAAAGTTAAACTTAGAGGTGGAGGAAGGATCTGGCCCGAGTGATGCAGCTCACAAGGAACTGCACCGCCTCGCTGTAAGCCTTCGCCGCTCGGGTTCTCAGGTCCTCCCCCACCTGTGATAGCTGAAACCGGTGAAGCTGTGTACAGAAACTCCACAAGGTGGTTACTGTGTCTTTCTTTTGTTGTGGGCAGTTATTATTCTTTTGGCCACCTCGCTTCCCTTGGCCATGTCTAGTTTGCAGAGAGCTATGAAGAACGCCGAGGCTGCTGCCTCGTCTAAATCCTGGGATACCTCTACTTGCTCAGGGGTGATTTTGCTGATGTCATCAACGAAAATGTCACCCCATTTTGCACTGACGATGTCAGATCCATGTTCTCCTGTGAGAAGGAGTTCAGGTTCTCCTATTTTTTTCATCGCTTCTTTGAATTTTTCCGCCATCCCTGGGATACCTCTGATGAGAGTCTCCCCTGCTTTCGCGTGAGGGACTTCTGGGTGGTCGGTCTCAGATATTTTTGCTGCTTTGGGCATTACCAACTCTTCTTCCTGTGGGCTTAATGGCCGTTTGGAGGTGTTAGTGTTCACCTCCATCTTTCCCTCTTCTATGTCTGTATTAGTATCTATATTGGTATTGATGGTTTCAATAGCGACTGTTTCTTCTTGTTGGATTTTACTGCTTGTGGAAGTTTTTTTTCCCTTACGGTTTTTCTTAGACGTGGAGGTATGGATTTCTGTTATATCAGGAGCAGCCTCGAAAGGAGGAGAGGCTTCCTGTGGTGCGTCATTTCCATTGCTTGGTGGAGTTGCTGGCGTGATTGCACCACCCATCCTCTCAGCAAGGGTTCTGGATGGGCATGTGTCCACTTTGTGGTCAATGACCCCACATTTCAGGCAAGCTGACTCACAGTTTTCTTGGTTGTGGCCTGCTTTGAGGCAGTTTTTACATTTCACTCTAGGACAGTCCACCCCAAGGTGAGTGAAAGCACCACATCTAAAACATTGTTTTTTTACACCAGGGTAATTTATCATTACTCTGGCGGATCCAATAATAATGAAGTTGGGAACGGGCGTTTTCATCTCGAGGGAGATGTGGACTTCACCCGACTTCCATTTGGGGTTTTCTGCGTCATTTAGGACTTCTACCTTGTGTATAACGCCCCATTTCCCGAATATTTCGTGTATGATCTTTACATCCGTTTCAATATATTCTAAAGGGAATCTGGGGATTCGAAGTAGTTTGGTAATGCTCCCTACCAAAAATGGAACTATTGTTTTTCCATTACACTCGAATCCTGCAAGTAGTTTGTCTCTTGTTTGCTCACTCCTTACTACTACTTGGAAGCGGCCACCACCAAAGGAAGTAAAACCCAAAAATTTGCTCAGCGCCGACGCTTTCGATGAGGGCTTTGGCCAAACATCGAGGTCGTAGATCAGCTTCGACTTCGATTCCAAGGGTCCGCGTACGCGGCAAAGCCATGCTGGTGAGGGGCGGGCCTAAGCTATTCCCACCACCGAGTGTGTTGTTCTTGCCCCAGTCTGGGGTTTATTCTGTATCTGCTGCTGTAGTTTATTATCAAGTGCCTCTATGAAACGCTTTGCCGATAATAACTGAGCTAACATATACTACAATTTGCGCTTAGCTAAACAATTTGCTAATCACTTATGGGGAAAGTTCACAAAAATGAACTTTAGTACACACTTGATCTAAGCCAAAAGGCCGAGAAGCGATCTATAATCCTTTCGCTAAGATCTCGCATTTTCACTCAGGTCGCGGTGGTATTTCTATTATTCAGTGTATATATATGTATATATATACATATATTATTAATATATATTATTAATATATACATATATTAAATCTCAGAGATTAAATATTATCAAAACATGTGTATAAAAAAGGTGTACTTAGGAAGCAAAAAGTTTTAATTTTCGACTTAAAGAGATATCAATTTATTCGTCTAAAAATATTCCAGTAGTATGAAGAACACACGTTAATTAAATATTTAAAACAAAATAACCGATAGACAATGGTTTTTATTATAGCGTATTGTTTTTCTCGTGGCTACTCAACTGCATGGTTCAGGAAAAATGACTGTCACGACCAGATACCATACTCTTCCATTGGACACAATGACCAGTTGAGCTTGTACTTTGAGTACAAATGCATTCCTATTTATATTCACCTCGAAATCGAATATTTTGTCCAACCAAAGGACACCTGTTGAGATTGTCTTTCCTCCTCCTACTACTACTACCCTAATAAAGCAAAATATTTGAGTGTGAAATTAATGTATCTGTTCGTTGACGAACAGCTACTACATTTCAGTCGTAGCTTTATCGGTCGTAACTGAAACGTCTTGTTAACACTTTCATTGCCAAGCTGAAAATTGGAATTTCGTGTGGTGGGCAATTTTTTTTATTTTTTTATTTAGTTAGCGACGTCCGCGCGATAACGCGTGATCGGCCGTCTGGTGAGAACTCGCATTGCGCGATATCGCGTGATTGGCAATGAACGTGTTAAAAGGGCTAAGAGTAAAATGTAGCATCTGCTAGTTTGGCGAACAGATACTACTTTTCATAAAATATTGCACTTTAGGAGTCTATTAGAATTAGATCCTGATGTGTGTCGGTCATGGCTGTATGACAGTACTCCAATCTTGCCGTAGTTCTCTGCTTTTCCGACCATAAATACTACATTTCAGTCTCAGCCCTTTTGGGCCTATTGAGTGTCGGAAAATCACAGAACTCCGGCATGATTCCATGACTGATACACATCAAGATCTAATTCTAATAGACTCCTAAAGTGCAATATTTTTATAATAAATAAGCAGAAGCTACATCTCGGCAGACAAGCAAGAAAATAAAAATATTTAAAGAACATCCGGGAATTTTTAGCGTGTACTGTTTCTAATAATAAACTATAGCACACCCGCTGTGATAGATTTGATGGATGCTATTCTTCACAGAGAAGATTAAAATGAACAAGATGATGGATAATGTTTGAGCACGGGATGTAAGGCGTGTGTGTGTGGGGGGAAACGGATATCATTATTGCCGTAAGAGATAAAGAAAAAAAATTCTCTGTCATCACTTAGGGGTGCGAAAAGGGTCACACACAACAATACAGAAATTGCTTTGCATCATCGGGAATATGAGGACACGCACGCGACTTGAATAAATAAGTGGAAGCTTTCTCTGAGGACTGACATTAAGTGGGTGATATTAGAAGGTCCATTCATCATCAGAATCGAAAAAAAACAAACATACAAACTAGTTTTACTTAAACCTCTCTCTCTCTATCATTTCTCTCATATATTCGTTTCTCCTCTTTATCATTTTCTATTAACATCTTCCTATCTCCTTCTTTCTCTCTGCAATTAATATCTTCCTTTCCTGTTTGGCATCAAATGTAGTCTGTAGTAGTTAGCTGACCTAACTGTGGGACTGAATGTTTTTTTTTTTTCGCATAAAGGAATGTGTCCATTGAAGAACAGACTGTGGCGAATTTACTCCGGGGCGTCATAGTTTAACTTATTTTTATCAAGTTTTTTTGTCGATGTACGGTTTCCACTTAGGCGCCGCCATCGATTGTAGAATCTTGACGAGCGTAGAAAAAATGGATTTTATTACAGAATATCAGGCTGGATTCAAACGTGTGCAGGTGCATTATAATTACTTCGTGTAGCATCTCTTTGTCCGCGCGGTTAGCCTAGTGACTTTGCACTTCGTAATCATATGTCTGGGGAAGGAATGTCTCCTAGGGTCGATTCCCGTCGACGACGTGAGAAGCTTAAGGATCTTCCTCAGCTATAGCCAAGTTAGCCGGTCTTAGGAGTGGGCAGCAGGGTTTTTCCCCTAGTTTATTTGGGGTTTTTCATCCCGCAAGCAGACAAACTGGCCCCGTGAACACACACGGATTACAGTCAAGAATACCGCCCTTACGGTATGCGGCAGAGGAGTGGCGAGCCGCCACTCCTCTACCGCATACCGTAAGGGCGGTTTTAATACGCCAGTAAACCCCCTCATTCGGAGGGGACTCAACCCGTCCTTAGACGGACGAGTAAATGGAGCATCTTCTTCAAAGACCTGCCGCTATTTTACTCTTTCATTGTAGGCACCTTCGATAGCGAATACACACAGACTCGGGACATTAGCGTTGTAGTTGACATTCTTGATTTTAACGGTCTTTGGTGATCTGCATATTCTTTCCTTTCTAAGCATCTATTTTCCTGTACACTGATGAAGTCCCTAATCCACTTGTGATCATATTACTTTTTCGCCATTTGCAAAGTATGACTTGCTGCAATTAGAATCAAGTTTCTGTGATAATTATCAAGACTAACTTGGTGGTCTAATTAGTTTCTTCATTTCCGTCCTCAAATATCACCAAAAACAGGACTATCCTCACGAGAATATTTTTATATCGTTCTCATTGTCAATACCCGTCGCATCGTTGTAACGTCCATGAAATTGACAGAGTTTTGTGAAGATATTTTTAGATTCACATCTTGTCCACAGCGAGAAATGAATCTGAAAAACCTTCACAGATTTTGTTCTTGTCAAATACTAGAACTTTCTGTTGATACCAAAACTAATCGTTCTTGCGTGCATTTTATACCTTAAAAATAACCGTTTAGTCCCGGAATTGGGCGACATCAACCGTATTTATTGGCGATATACAAATAAATATAATTTAGGATTAGGATTTTCCTCTTTCGTCTAGCACTTAATGCATTAAATGCACGCACTTGCGTGGAGGATGAAAGGCGAAGTGACTACCTACTGATGTCCAAACGTTGAGGTCTAAAACGAACCAGTGGATGTGGTGAATGAAAACCCATGGGGGACGTTATTTGTCATGGTTTTACTTAATGAAAGCTTAATCAGTTTTTAATAAAGTTATGTTCATCGGAAGTTTTAAATCTTAGCCACAAAGGATCTTTTTCTAGAAATGTTTACATTTTAAGAAAATGTTAAATATATTTGTATTGAAAACAAATCAACTCGCTGGAAGATTTTTCCAGCTTGCTGTCATTTGTAGAGTGGGGTAAAGTTGGGAGTAATACTCATCTCCATGGTAATGGGGTGTCGTTGATATCAAAACTTAATAAGACGTATTCCACGATTGGCCTCTGTAACCTACCAAGGAGATGAGGAAACCTTTTTGATAGAAAACAGTTTATCTACCCATAATTACTTTGATATTTGAATACAAACTGTGCAACTTATTCGGAGAAGCGATTATTACAGCAGATTATTGCAAATCTACACAAAAGAGACATTTGTAGGTTCAAACTTTTGAATGCAAATATTTTTCAACCTTTTTTTCGTCAATGATTTCGATCCTGGTTTCATTTTCTTCATTGTTGAATAATTCATTCTAATTTTCGTATAGAAAAATAAAACGAATTTTACATATATATATAAACATGCCCAATAATTCATACTGTTGTAAGATCACTCTTTAAAACCTTTATTTAAATCTTTCTTCTTGTTGTTCCCAATGTCCATTGACATTCACACCAGAGTAACTTTACAGCCGAAGGTCACTGACGTACAACGAGGCTATTACGATCATAATGAGAGCTCCAGAGAAGCGAATGGCTATGCACGTGCAAGGAATCAATCCTGAGGGAGACGTTAAGTTCGAGAGGAAAGGTATATTCGAGAAGTGATGGAGAGCTTGCGTCCATAAGAATATCTGCGGGGATTTTTTGTAAACAATCTCCAAAGGAGAGATCTTTGGGTCTCTTGATAGATGAAATCAACGACAGCCCATCTTTCTTATTAAAAGTGCATCGTGGAGGCAAAGTACTTCGCTAACACGAGGTCATCAGTGAATGGCAGAATCACACGCGCATCTAAAGCAGCCCGTGAAAGTTTTAAACAGATGGCGCTGAGAGTTTGAAGTGTCCACAGTGCTGTTTCCCAGAAGTGAAAATTGGTTTGGAAAGCAAAGTAGAGCACCTTGGAATTCATTGTATGCCAATCATGGGCATTCCTAAGCCTTATCGCGGTTTCTATCCAGCTTATGAGACTTAAAGTTATTAAAAAAAGGCCGATTGTAAATTGGATTCGATATTTACAGTTTTTGATTTTTATTCTCTTAGTTAACATGTTTCAAGTTATTTCTTCAGATATCTCGGTAACTTAATGTTTAAATTCGCTGTTACTCGCCTAAGAAAGAGATGCAGGTTGAAATATTTAATGTTAAGGGAGTTACTTTTGGGCACCCTTCGATCAGGTCTGTATTAGATGGAGATCTGTTGTGCCCTTCTGGAACTCGTTTTCGAGCCTATTTTAAATAGGCTCGAAAACGAGTTCCGAAAACTATTTTAAAGCGGCTTCAAGGACATATAACAGTCATCATTTCTGCAACTTTTGAATCCTCTATTTTGAAAGGAAGTTTTAAGTCTTTAAAGGCAGTCCAAGCCCTACATGAGAGCGAGTTGCATCATCATCAGAACCAATTGAATAAGCTTTGATATAGAAAGCTTCTTGGGTCTCCACTCTTCAATATCGATGGAATTAATAATTGCTGTTCTTTGGTTCCTCTGTGTTGCACTGTTCGCAAGACCAACAGCTTTTGTGTTAGCCTTATATTTTATTGTCTTTAGTTTTTCCCTCTAAGACCACTGAGCACATGTTATTTAAGACGCTCTCCTTTACACTTCCAAAATAAACCTTAAGACACAAAAACCCCAAGTAAACATTGGAAGAACATAACAAGTAGCAATTTTTAATCGAAGTCTTTTCCAACGCATGTCTTTTTAATGAAAGAGCCACCTCCCTCCACCTTTCCTCTATTCTAGCACAGTGATCTTAAATCCCAATCGATGGAGCCATCAGAGTAGCATCACGTGACAATGGAGTTCGCTTTAGTGCGGTAAACAAGTGCATTGTCTTCATTTCTTTTTACTGAACTCGAGTGCAAACATCTTTTTTGTCTTTTAACGTGGGAGTTAACAACGGCAGCCAATAAAACAGCTTTTGTATTAATAGCTTCCCCGCTAATTTCGGACAACAAAACATAATCAGGAAAGTGCTTGAAAACAGTAAACAGCCATTAAAACTAAACCAAGTTAATTTCCTGAGACATAATTAAATTTTGATAAAAAAATCCCCCCTCTCTCTCTCTCTCTCTCTCTCTCTCTCTCTCTCTGCAAGAGAATTCATCGGGCTTCAGTAGAGTTTTAGCAAGAAAATGAACGTTCTGTTCTCATGTTTAAGTGCATTTTTATTTCTACTTAAAATCGTTTTTGTTTTATAGTTATTTTATTACAAGGAAAACCCACTTCGTTTATTGTGTAAAGAACAGCGAACACTGCAGCACATTCTGCACAAGTTTCCTAAAGTGCATAGCAAAAGTCACTGTTTAACTGATATCTGCTCAAAAGCAGCTAGACCTGTTAGCCAACCGGGCACGGTATTTTATTTGGTTTGCTGATTTTTGCTTTACTGGTTTCTGTTTTTTCATTGTGGGTGGACTACTCTACTACGCGCCCAGTAGAAGTAAATAGACTAGTGTTGCTATGGAAATCTGAAAATGTTGTCACTTTCTTAGTCAACAAGTAAGACTGAAGACTCCTGTGCTTGCCGATAGTACCAGGACTTCTTTCCTTGGACCATCACAGCAGTAATAACGAACAATCCCGTCTCTTTCTCTTCGCTGAAAATAATGTTTTACATTATTTTTTTCCTACATAGAAGTCGATTTCAGGAAAAAAAAATCTTACATTATTCCCTGTAGGAGGTATTTAAATATTTCCTTCTCTCCTGGTGTGAAACCACACCAGGAGAGAAGGAAATCAAAGAATTGTGGAATCACAATTCATTGATTGTCGCCTTTAAACAAAGCATCCGCTCATAATTTAATGTAAATTCTTCACACACATATGCATTAAACTCTAGAGAACACGAAGCAATTCAATCCTTAATTTTCTTAATGAATTTTTCATAAAACTCAAATCCGTATTTCATCGAAATCAGTCATGCGGTTAAAGAATTGAAAATCGCAACAGACAAAGTAGGCGACATAGCCATGAATTCTATTTCCCACACTACGTTTATTGCTGTTTTTCAGAACGAACACACACACACACACACACACACACACACACACACACACACACACACACACACACAGCCTGTATTAGTATTAGCAGTAAGTAACACACACCAGTTCTTCACTGTTGAATACTTTTAAGATTTAAATCTTTACGTATTTGTACAACTACTTTGAAATCAAATAGTTCGGTCATGTGCATTTTAGGACAGACCACATTCTTTCCTTCTATGGGTTTATTTTCTTAAACTTATTGTTCTTTCTCTGTTTTTCCAACAGCCGAATCGAGTAGGACGTAAAGTGCACCCTCGCCGTCCAGTGCCATACACAACTCCAAAGGCACCCACTTTTTTTGCAGGAGGTCGCAGCAAAAAATACAATCTCCAATAATGACTCTAGTTCTAATCTTTATTGGCTTCTCGGGACAGCAAGTCATTCCACGTGCCGTAATAAAGGTGATGTAGGAGATCGTAATGGTTGCATAACACGAAAAGTGAGGGATCATAAGCGAAAAAATATTTCAAAAAAGTTGCAAGTGATATATTCTTAAGAAAAAGAGATAATAACTTATCTCCCTTTTTAGAAGGGGAATAAGTTATTGGCATTCGCTTACAAAGACAATCACCTTTAAGAATACTTGAAGTACTTAGCCTGTTCATAAGGAGAGCTGTCGTTCCAAGTAGGCCATTACTTAACCAACACAACGATGGTCGACACCAAAGTTCTTTATCGAGAAAGAGCAGCTCCACAACCAATGGGTGCTTGGCACAAATGGGAATGTCCAGTTCCTTCATAGCTTTGGCAATCGTAAGGGAGTTTTGCCGTGTTGGAGTTGTTTTATTGTCAAACTGCGAACGTTCGGTTATATTCTAGATAGTTTAATTGAATAGGGATGTGCTTTTTCCCTGTCATTAACAAATTCATCACTTCATGCAACTTGAGAGTTTCTTATAAGTTTAAGAAATTCTGATAATAGGGAGATTCCATATCAGCTATTAGCAAACTTACAATTTTGTGAATATCCCAATGAACACTCAATTCGCATCTTTGTCTCATTCAAAGGCCTTTTCATCTTTTTCTTTTCTTTGTCGGTTCATTATTTTCATTGTGTGTGTGTGTGGTATAAAAGATTATGGAATAATCTCCCCGAAGGGAAGGAGATTTACTCTACTACTTTCCCCTCCCCTCTAGTTTTATCCCTTAAAGACATGAACTGTTCTCTGAGGGCAATTTCCGGCCAAATCAAACATCGGCCACTCATGGGAGAGAAAAAAAAATGGCTGAAGATGGAGAAATTCTAAGGAATGATCGAGAGTTAATCCCCCCCCCCGCGGAGGTTTCTCTTGAGAGCTGACAACCGGATAGTAAATCATAGATTCAGAAATACGAGCTTACGGATGCCCGATGTACGCACACCGCGTGCGGTCAAAATGACTGATTCTGGAGTCCTAATCTATTTTTGGAATGGCTGTGTGACCTTCATTGATGAAGGAATACAAGCGAATGTCAAGGTTTGCCGCGTGGTTTGTAGACGAGGCAATTAACGATTACAAATGACGCCTTTAGTGATCCAGAAGAAACAGGATGGGGACTGACTCTGTCGCTTGTTGGAACGGAAGGAGAGAAAGATAGATGGACGAAAGACGGTTTATTTACTTGGATCAATTACGTAATAGAGTAGTGGCCGTGCCAAGAAGACAAGTTAGAAATACCCAGTTTCGCAAGGAGCGAGGTCATGAAATACGCTACAATTGCATTGATTCTGTCCACACTCGCTTTTCTTAAGAGTTGAAATGAACTCCGTTTCGCTGTGCGTGTTTTGAATGCTATAGGCGGCATGTTATGTCTATTAACGGTTTGTGGTTCTCGATGGTTTGCCTGCGTTGCCGCATCCCCCGAATTTCCTGCAGGAAAAACTCGGACATCTTCTTATGAGAACGTCTATATGACAGGCCTATTTCAGACAAGGCTAAGTTATCCAGTCTTAGGGGTCGAAGCACTCTTATCCCAGAGACACCATAAGCCTAAAACAGGTCCTTGACTAACGAAATGCATTTTGTGTCGTTTTAGTCATACGATCCTGCCTTACGACAAAACATGAATTGAGGTACCGCAGAATGTCTGATGTCATCACAAAAATGAAGAACGACCCAAAAAAATTAACTGACGAGTGGCGAGACAACTTTTAGTGTGATCTTTTAGTGTGATTTTGATAAAAAGTTGTTATCAATTCCAGATAACAACTTTTAGTGTTATCTGGAATTGTGACAGAAATATTCCTTCTATCCTGAACTGTGCATGTGTATCGGATGAAGCGAGATCTCAGAATCCCATCTTTTGACATTTGAACTGTCATATTACGAACTCTCCCCACTTTCTTCCTAATCAGCATCTTGCAGGTGTACGGTATGATTGTGCGATTAATTTCTTCACCTTCTCGTATGTATGGGGGGGGGGATTGATTAAAAATTATTTTTCAGTAATGATCACTATGAGAGGCACTTTTATATACGACTACTCTCTTGGTATTGTTCTGTACAGATAACTACGAGTCTTTGCAGCTCCCGTAGGTTAATAACGGCATATAAGCGCGCATAGTATGATGTCTATAAATGACTCGCTTCGTTTCCGGCAAGCCGCCTTTATTGTAAAACCCACTCTCAACTCAGTTGGGTTCTTTTTTTATCGTCAACGTATGTTATGAAGGTGTGGTTTAACAGGAAAGACTGACTACTGTGTGCGTGCGCACACATTCCAAATAACCGCGAGGTTCCAGGGATATTTTACATCGCACTAACTTTTATAAGGTCTCAATCTTCGTAAGATGACATACTGTGACGGAAGGAGAATTTGTTTTCACGTTTTCTGTCTCATTTAGTGAAATTAAATACGAAATGGATAAATTCTTTGAATTGTAAAGTCAAGCCTTGTAAATCAGATTTAGCCCAATGGGGTTTACCCCCCCCCTTCGTTTCTCCATAGTTCAACTGCTTCCTTTCTTTTTTTACAGTTTTTGCAGAGTATAAAAAGACAGAAATACGTTAAGATATGAGGGCGAATCCGTTTTATATTTTTGCACACCGGAAATTTATCGAGCAAAGGTAAATTACCCACATCTCGATAGTGTCCTATTGTAAATTCAATAGAAAGAGAGATTAAAATATACCATTTACTAATCACGTGACGTACATCAACATGCCCCTATGCGTTGTACTTCCTATTAAGCTAGTACAAGACTTCCCCTTAAAGCAACCCAGATGATTCGATCACAGTCGATAGCTTTCGTGAATTCTTCACCTGATTTACGTTTCAGCCTGCAGAAGAAAATCATTTTAATTATCGGAGCACGTAAGGATGGCCTCAGTCTAAGTACGAAACAATTCGCATCTCTATCGAAGCGAGGCGTCTCTCCCAAATTTCATTTAGCAGTTATGAATGCAATCCACCGGAACTCATCGCCTTAGCAATGTGCAGAGGAAAGGCACGCGGAAAAAGTGATAGAACGATCTCCAATAATCCTGTTTGTGTGCTTTTATCCCAGAATTAGTAAGTTGGCACACTGAAAACATTCTTCAGAATATTTTTCTTGTGAGATTATTTCTAGTTTAATTTAATTAAACTAGAAATATTTCCGACTAAATTAAAAAAATTTAGTCGGAAAAAATATTCGTCTTGTACACTAACAATAGTGCATTTTCTATTAATGGAAATTCATAATTGATCGGTAATTATGTGCAGGTACTCAGCGAAGGGATGAAGAGAATCAGCTGCCAAACAATTAATTGAAATACGCACAGACACTCCATCAACGAATATCCGAGTCCATTGATTAATGTTGTTTTCCCATTGTTTCAGATTTCCTGAAAATCCCACTCAAGAAAAATCTGTCGAGTCCAGAACACTATTTACGAAGTAACCGATCCATAACAATAAAATACAAAGTGGAATGCGAAATCGAAATATTAATCAGTATAATGCGAAGCCAATTAGCTGGCATTTAGCAGTATCCAACGATCAACAAATGATAATTATGACGTAATTAGGTTAGGATTTATCAGCATTGTTCACCTATAACAATGGAGTTTTCCGCTCGCGTAGTACCTCGTATTCGTAATTTCCGATCTGAGCACAAAATAGTAATTAATTAGCACCGATATTAAGTTGAACTCCAATAGTACTGAGTTAGTATTGTTGGAGTTCAACTTGCACGTGCAAAAGCACACAGTTACCGATTCACAAGGTCATTTAGGATGAATCGTGAAAGTTAATTACAGCCGAGTTTCTGAGATTATCGTTTAGATGAACATATCAGGTGAATGCGCGCACTGCATGTGCACAATCCGTTGCTTTTATGGCCTCCACCCTTTCGTTCTTGTAAAAACAGCGCTGGTGACATGTGGTCATCAAATACCATTGACCTCTTATTATCCTCAGAGAACCTTAATTTTTACTATTCAAAACATAATTCTGTTTTGAATCTCGCTGTCCGAGAGACAGCCAGAGGGCTCCATGATTATTTTCAGCCAAAAAATTGCAAATTTTTCTATCCTAAGATTATGAAAATTTGCAATTTTCATGATCCCAATTTCCAAATGCAAGATGTTTTTTTTTTATTAAAGTGGTAATCCTCTGAAATATGAAATCAATAAACAGCATTTGTAATAACGAAATTATTGATGTAGCATTTTGTGTCGCAAATTTGAACAGAAAAAATGTTGAATGTTATTCGATGGTTATCTGGAAAGGTCCATTTATTTACTTGCCTTCACACGACCCTGCGTTGCGACTTATAATTGAAAGCCAACTGTGGATAAAACAAAATTCGATTTCTTGTGATTACGTTTTCTACGCAGCCAATAAATGTGGTTGAGACTCTCGAACAATGGGAATGCAAGAAAAGAACGACCTTAAGCAGGCATTTTGTTGGCGAAAAGTCTCGAACTATTAAGGAACAAAAAAGGCTCAGAACGATATAAAAAAATGGTGATTACAGACAACAAGCAACTTCGAATAAACCGCTTTAAAAAACTGCATCGTACTGAAACATTCCATTGATTGAGTAGGTTGGTCTCGAATTAAAACGGTGCTGTGAAAGAAAATTTAATTAGAAAAATGAAGTCATTAGTGCATCGAAGCTACTTAACTTCCTTTATTTTAAATCCTGCTTAAACGATTCCACCCTACCTTTTTGGGAAACTGCTTTAGTCTGAAAGCGCAAAATGTTAATTACAACTTAAAGACTGAAATTTAGATTTTTAAGCGTGGATCAAGGGACTAATGGGGGGTAATTGTTTCTTTCGATTTTTTCTTTTTTTTTCTTTTTTTTGAATTATTTCTTGAGTATGATGCAAAAAGAGAATCACAAGCAGTCAATCAACGAAACGGTGATTTCGTTGTGTGATATTGTTCGTATATGATACGAACAATACTGTCGATCCCCTTCTCCTTAATAAAAGCAACTAAAATTGTATTATGTCCGTTTCTAGAAAGAGAGGACTCACTTTATGTTATGCGTATTCAATGGAGAATTGATCAGTTCTAAACTTAAAATTTTATTGCCTCTTTTAGTGGCAATGATTTCGTTCATTAATTGTTGCTATTATATAATTCTTTTTCAAATTGCCATTGTTGCTGCTACTTTAATTGTTGCGATGAAGACTATAATTAGCAGTTGCTAGTCACATAACAATGATTGTTTCAGTAAAAAAATAATAAAATTTTAGTCACAATCGAAATGTTTTGTTCTATTTAAACCCATTTAATAGAAAAAATAAAGCAAATCAAAATTGTGTACAGAACATATATCAAAATATAGGTTCAATTGATATGACATTTAAAATTATAAGATCACTGGAGTAAATACTATTACGAAAAACATTTTTATGTGTTTAATCAATTTTTGTCTTGCATATTTTAAAAATTTCTTTGTTGTCCATTTTACGACGTATTTTCCTATAAAGTTTGATTTTTATTTTTTGTTTATCCAGGAACGGACTATATGAATAGGCGCAACCTCCAAGCAAGACAATTTAATTATAATCAATTAACTCATTGTCAATTCTGAAGTTTGGTCAAAGTAGACACGTTTAAGATATAAACAAGCCACATCTTGAAGGACACACGACAATCAGTGCAGAAGTCAGTGTGTCGTTTTATTTTATTTTTTTAAAATTAACATTTTTATTGTTAGTCGCGTCTCCATTCATCTTATTTAAGTTGTCCCCAATATTGTTGTTCCTGCCATTAACAACTCCGCTGCTCTGAACATACCCTTTGAGTTCATGACTAGCGCTTTACCAGAAGGCTACTTTTATTTTAAATGTTTCGAGCTTGCTTGGTGTTATCTGTCAAGAATCCAACGTTATCAGATATTATATTTCTATCGTCTAAGGCACTTTATACCGTATCAATCCACCTATATCTTGGTCTTCCTCTGGGTGGTTTTCCTGCCAACTTGGCAGAGAACACTTGTTTTGCTAATCTTTCCTCTCCCATTCTGTTTAGGTGACCATACCACCTGAGATTAGATTTGCTAACGCATTCCTGGATGCTGACAATGTCAAGTTCTTTCCTAATATCCTCGTTTTTAATATGATATTGCCATTGATGCCATCTGTTCACGCCTCTAATCTTTCTCAGGACTCTCATATCTGCCATCTCTAGTCTTTGGTCACGTATTTCATTTCTACCCTGGTTAACCCCGCCATTCAGAAATCTCCTTAGCTAGAAGCGACGAAAGTTCAAAGAAAGTGTGTCTTTGGCGTGTACGAGCAGTCGCTTCACACCATTAATGGACTACTCAAGAAATCTTGTAGTTGGGCGAATGCGTCTTAGTCAATTGAATGCACTTCGTTTATGGGGAGGAGGGAAGGGGGTGACTGATCGCAAGGTGGAGCTGAAGAAACGAATTGTGGAAAAGTTGCCGCACGCAGCTGACTTGGTTCTCTCTGGCGTGAATCGATCTCATCGGTGCACCGTAACCCAGTTGGAAACAACCCCATGTCTCTCTCTCTCTCTCTCCGTTTCTGAATCGCGTTAGCTGTAATCCATCTGAGCCCTGCACCGTTAAATTGTGGTTGCGCTGCACGAGACGGCAAACGAACGGAGATCTATTTTAGACCGAAAGGGAAACGAAATTCTTATGGGCAGAAGACTGCGCCGTTGCATTCATCTTCTTGTCGTTTTGTGTTTCTTAATTCATTCTTCCAGATATTTCGATGTTTTTGATGTTCTTCGGTGGGATTTTGAAAAAGATTAGGAAATTCTTGTTTCAGCATCATCTTTTCATTCCAACTCTTAAACAGCATCTTCCGTATCTACCTTTTCGCATCTGTGCTCTCACTGACCTGTAATCTACGAGCGTATGCTGTTATATACACTGCATTGCAAAATTTATCGGTACACCCTCATTTTTCCCAAGCGCTAAGTATAGGAAAAACCACGTGATATAGAGCTATAAGGCAAGGAGAACATTCTAAAATGGGTGTACGCGTGTACAACTATAATTTTCTTTCGATCGAGATTAACTGCAGATGACCTCACGAAAGAACCTACAAATCAATCTGGAATTGGACATAAACTAAAAAAAAAAAAAAAAGGCTAGGAGAGCGGTGGAAACGATTCCCTCTCTTCATGGATCACTGGAGGCAAGACCGTCTACTTCTGTTCTAAAGTTGGCCATAATATCGCATAATTGAATTTGTGTGTACAAGACCAAGAATACTCGGGTTCGGCTCGAGTGCTGCAGAGCTTTCCTTGAGGTAATGGGATTGAAAAAGGCAGACTGGTCAGCACAGATTTACCCTCGCACCAGAAATCTACAATCTTCCCTACACGGACTACTACCGTGTTGGAAAAATTAGCCGAAATACTTAACTGCATTTAACGCTAATTAGTGGGAAGTGCATCCAGGAAGTGACATCTGCAGTCGCGCTTTCAATAGTCAAGTTAAGTTGTATCAGTTGTATCGAGTTTGCCAAAATTAAAGAATGTTTAAGAAACATTCAAGTATTCCATAATTTTTGCAGGATTGTGTGTTTGTGTTTAAACCGTTTCTCTCTTTTCCAAGATCAGTAAAATTGCCTGAAGAAAAAACGGAAATTGGCAAAGGTTGCTAAAGGGATACCAGTAAGAATTCAACTGAAGTTTCTTATTCTTATGCTGTTTTTCTTACAACATGATCTTGCATTGCATCCGGGTAGTATAAAACCAAAAACGGAAAATTGTGAAGTAGCCAGTTTCCTAAAGGGTCAAACCAAATATTTCCCTATAGTCCGTGACTTTAATAGTTTAAGATTTTTTATGCAAGCGTGGCGTGCTTTGAATATATAGGAAGAGTAATGCGAATTTGCACCTTAAATGAGTGGTGGAGTCTACTAAGTAGCTAACAAAACATCCGTTGTTTTCAGTAAGTCTATTTATAGAAACTCTTTAACAAAGCGGATCAGATGACCCCACACAGACTATCGTCCATTAAAGCGATTTAATACCATACGTCGCTATTGTTTATGACCTGCAGAATTATACGGCATTGCCAATTTAATATATTGGGCACTTAGAATATTTTTGGAAAAGGTGTCTAGACTCGGGAATACAGAATTACAGGTCAGACTCGTTTATATTCATTCACTCTTTCTCTTTCTGACGTCTTTTGGTTTATCGCACATCATCTTGGTTAGAGGAACGCACAAAGTAGGTTATATAATTAAATACCCCCCTTCTCCTTCATTTGGGGAAATATTCTGGGATTTTACTTTATGAAACTGACTATTTTCTGTACAGTTTTGTTTTCTTTATTGAAATAAGAACTTATAAAAGAATCGTCGAAGAATTTTTAATGCCAAGTTTAATACTCTCGGATTTATGGCAGTAAAAATGGCACAGAGTGAGGAGATGATGTCAATGTGGATGAAAGAATGAGTAGAAGTTGAATTTACGTTGTTGTGACGAAGAACGTGTGTGAACATGCTCTTCTCTCCATCTAACTGTCCTGTCTTTCTGAAATTGAAGAAACATTTGAGAGAACTAAAAAAAACTGGAACTAGAAAACTTACTTTGTGTTAGATGATGAAGTGAAGATAGTACTGAAATTAAAGTAAACCGAATCCATACCTTTAAATCATATAGAACTCAATATGGATGAAAATTATTTCTTTTCATTATTATGACCTCTTTTCATTTTCTGGTCCTTGGACTGCCAAACTGTCAATAAAAGCATTATTTCTACGGCAATTATACTGGAAGATTTATTGATTTGATATCGATGTTTTTAAGCCATAAAGGTTGGTCAAATATCGCTCCATTCAAATAAGCCGTCACCCGCGAACTACTGTTAAATTCCAGCTCAGGTTGTAAGAACTAAACCAGAATAAATCAACAGAATGCGCGATCTCAACAGAAAACATTCTGTAGTCATTATGTTAATGGTACGATATCTACAAGAAACTCCGATTTTTATTGTAACAATGTTGCACTTTCAACAGTTTGTTTTTACATTGTTGCTAAAAATACCCGACAATTGTTGTGTGACTCAACAATTGGCACGCTCACCGGTATTGATAACATCAATAAAACAAAATGACATAACTGAATACTTAATAACGCCATTTGATAACAAAACCATCGAGATGCTACAGGATAAAATGGAAGACGTTCTTAATGTTGTATAACAAACTGAAACCGGCTTAACATTCTCGGCATCTATTAAGAAAATAAAAAGATACGAATCATATCTGTGTAGGATGCATAGCATTTGCATTCCAAGTGTCAGTGGTCACACATTTAGTGGTGATAAGCAAAAAAAGAACATTTTTAGAGCTCTTAGTAAATAAAATTCTGTTTGGATAAGGGAAGAGATGAGTAATTTATTCTTTCATTCTGTTTAAATAATTTATTCTTCAACAATGAAAATCGAGCACCAAAAAGGCGGAACTATTTTAACGATCATTGGACGAAGCAGATTCATATCGGAATAAACCTAAAAAAACAGGAAAGGGGAGGTTGTTTATGCAATTCCCGTAACCGTTTAAAATATCGTTACAGAAAGCAAAATATTTGAAAGCATTTTATAGAAAATGGCCGTAGTTTAAAGAAGACGAAGAATGGATGGAAGGAAATCATTCAAGAGACGATCGTTTATTGTAAAATCCTTGTGGGTTAATGTTCGCTTCGATACCGCAATCGATTTCACTCAAACTACGGCACTCACTTTCAGTTTAATCCCAGATTTCATCTGCGTGCACAATATTGGTAGTAAGTCGTGATATTTCCCCTATTAAACAACCTCAGCGTATCGTAAAACGGTAGAAAATGCTAACATTAAAATTTCCGATAAATTATATTAGTCGCATCATATACGGCTTAATAAAGTTACGTGTGATTAATGCTTTGTCAACAATGAAAGGTTAATTGTTGGGAAACCGCAAGTCATCATTAGGAATTTCAAACAATGAAACTGTTTATTACTACTCTGCTCCTTTAATAATCTTTAGATTCATGACAAGGATGGATTTATGTCACGTGGTTTTTTTTTACAGTATAGAAAGTTTTTCTTCGTCTTAGGGCAGCACTTTTGCACCTTTCTAAGAATTTTATTTCCTCCCAAAATTCAATTCTTTCGTATTTTTTGGAGCAATTGAGAATTACTTAAATGTCCCCTTAACAGAAATAAGAAAAGCGCAACCTCTTACCAAACCATCGACGAAGGGGTAACTGACTGGATCGGATCAACAAAAACAAAAGCACGCATGCGCATTTCTCACATGTTATCCCTCTCCGTTTTCACTTTGTCTTTAGAAGAGACGGAGATCATGATGAGTTTTCTTTTCTGGAATTCCAAGAGACACACGGATGTAGTGAAGCTTCCTGAATATCGAACTTTACGCAGCTGATTGCAAAACATCTTACACTGCTGATTTAACGAAAGATGTTGTTAAATAAAGTTTTCGCTGTCTTAAAACCACAGTTTCGCACCTTCTTTATTTTAAGTGAATGTAGTTGTCAGTGCCCAGCAGATATTAGAAACCAGGAAGGATTAACTGAAACAAGGAAAAAAATGAAACTATTTCTTTCAGAGAATATGAAATTTGCAAGCCTTGTCTGAGCTTTCTGTTACGTAGGCAACATTGTCGTCTCCTAGCGACAGGAGGCAGCATTGTTGCTGCCGTTTAGATTTATACACACTGTTGCGTAGGTGATACGTAACAATCCAGAAATGTAATTTTCGTTGCTGTAATATTATGTACCAGGAAGGGGTGTAAGGTATCGTACTCCCAATCCCGACACCTTTTTGACCCTCTTACGGAGTGAAACCAGCGTATGGGGACTAGAAAACTGCTCCCATCATAGATTAACATACCAACACGATGTTGTTATTAATAACCATCCACATTAATTAAACCGACTCAGATGACACCGATCGAACAGCGGCAGAAGCATTATATACAATGGGAAAGCTCCCTCCGAATGATAAGATGGACCGGAAGGGTTTATTAGTCTTTGCAACATCCATCTACTTTGCTAATGAAGCAGTGCGTCACCAGTCGTGGTGGATCCTTCGCTAACTAATCACGGAAACATCAGTACGGAGTTAGTGCGACAAATGAAGAATGTAGCACCAGCATGATGACCTCTAATTAGGGTTAACGGATATGCAGATAAGTCTGCGCTTGTCCTGCTCGACGACTGCATTGGGTGATTGCGTTCATAATTTATTCTAATTTCCTCCATCTAGAAACTGAATTGCCACCAGAAAATTATCATTAGCTGTATCTTAGTGACAGTCTGTCAAATTATTCCTAGTTAAATACTCATCATCGCTATTCATAATAGTAAATGGTAGATGGCATAGCAATCTTAGTAAATAGTGTGAGAATCGCGTCTACGACTTTTGACAAAGTAGTGAATAAATGCAACAAGAAGGGCGTCAAGCTTAATAATGTATATGGATATTGCAACACGAATTAGTTGATAATTGGCAACAATGTACGGTAGAAACTAAAATTATTACGTCAAGCTTGAATATCGAATATTGCAGTGGTTGAGAGTAATTGTTAGATAACATCTAGCATTGTTTAAGAACGAACTATTGAATAATAGAATTCTCTTTGTTTTGTTTTCATTTTTTCTATTCGAAAGCGACATTAACCATTAAAATGTATTCTATTCAAAGACTTGGATCGCATTTCTCTCAATGCAATCTAGCTTCAAATATCCACGTAAAAATGGGTATTCAGGGAAGACTACAATAAAGAATGTGCATCATTTATGCACTAAACTTTGACATTTCTGTTTTTCTTTATGTCAAACAAATAAATGGATTTCCATTGATATACCACTTTTTTCTATTATTCTGTCTTTATAGCGACAGCAGTTCATCACGAATAATTATTTAAAATTGTTTCTAATATTTTACAAATATTAACGTTTTTTTTAATTATTCTATCGTATCGTTTATATTAAGTTACTACAAATGATTTTTCTGACCAAGTATGTGTAAGCTGTTTGTTACTAACGCAGTGAAGTTATTTTCTATGGTTTCAAGTAGAAATTTTAGAAAAATGATTGAAATTAATGTTTTCATTTATCTGCATTGGATGTACGTTAAATATTAAAGCATTATGAAAAGACGAAAAACAACTTTCAAATTCTGGAACAAATGAAAACCATATCATGCGAAAAAAAATAGCATCTCTCGATGGATATTTTGATTTCTAAAGTATTTTTAATTCGGCAATTAAAGCATAAAGATTTTGCTTTGCTTCAACGTGACATCACATTGCGAGACAGCTTAACAATCAAGGATATTGTTTCAGGTATTGTATGCAACAATGACATGCATCTATTGCTGTGATTGGATGATAAATTGTTGAAATAAATCCTGAAACATCAGTCCACTGTATAATTCTATTCATTGTTCCAAGATTTTTCTATTTTCAATGAACGGTGGTGGTTCATTGTTATAATTGCTTCCGATAATTGTTAACGAAAATATTCATAGGGGTTCTGCGAAAAATAAATATTTATGTAAGGATTCTGCAGTCTCAAAAAAGATTACGAAATACCGATCTATAAGAAAGGTAGGGCTGTTCTAGATGACCAATGTTTAGATGGACAGAAGTTGCTTTAGCGGAACCAGAAACGCTTGATTGCAGTTCCGTGTGAAGGGGTTCGAATTGTACCAGCTAAACATGGAATTGAAGAAAGTCAAAGTTTCGACTGATTTGTTCATTTGGAAGAGGTGGGGATAGGGAGCTAGAGCAACACATAAGAACTGAACGTGATCAAATTTAGATCTTGAGCTAGAAGTGGTTTTAAAAAAAATTGAAGATTCTCTGAAATGGGTCAGAATCAACCCTAGTGTGAGCAAAATGCATGGGGATGAGTGCTGTAATCATACTGTTCTTGTTAGGAGCTTTTTTTGAGAGGGGGGTGGGCAATAAAGAAGAAACATATCTGTTGTTTACGATGCTGAAACTGTATCCATAAGGAGTGAACTGACAGAAATCGTCAGTTATTGCAATGAAATGAACAGCAACGACTTTAATTCTGTTTTTTTTTTTTTTTAGTGGATGACGTAAAACTTAAAAAGTTGCAACAATCGCAAGCCACTTCCCTCTTTTGATAATAACAAAATTGTTCCATTGCGTTTGCCACTTTCAGCCATGCTTGGAACCCTCTTAGGATGACGCGCAAAGGATGACCACTTCCAAACGACTTTCGGCGGTGTAATGCCAGGAGTCCATTTCGCTTACGACACATACAGTTCAAGCTGTCGAAAATGCTCGGTTTCGTTGTAGACTAAGTGACGTCACAGGCGTTTTCTCTGCGTTCACGTCGCAGGAACGCAACCATTGTGTTTTAGCTTCCGTGAGGGTCTCTCTCCGGCTGTTTTCCGTTGTTATTATCAAGGCAAAGGAACATTACTGAAGGTCATTCTCACCCGTTCAGGACTTCTGTTTATGTGATGGTCCCGAAAAAGAAGTCTCCTGTGCACCAGAACGAAGTCTCGCGCTCTTCCTACTCCCATCCCACTATATATCTACTTTTCTATTTCTTCGCCATTGTCGTTTGGCGCCACGGCGCGTTTAATCTCGTAACGACGTTCGAGGCAGTTTTGGTGCACGTGCCTTTTCGTAGCGCGCTCGCACAGTTTCGTCTAACTGGAGCAAGTGTGGTTTGACGGTACACAGAGGCGGCAGCGACGGCTCGATGCATTCGCGTGATAGATCGTCAAGGGATGAACTAACGTAAAAATATTAGAAGATTTCTGGTAAGAAATCTGATTTTTTTTTTTTTTTTTACGGTAAAAATGTTCTGGAAGAATTTCTCTCGCTCGAAGCTGTCTTGAAGGCTATCATAAGATAAACCTGTTCCAGGCCACTTAGAATGTTCTCTACGCATGACTTGGAGTTTCATGATGTATTTTACTTCCATGCTTGAATAAATGATTGTGATATTTGCAGTTTTTTTTTAACTTGTACAGTTTTGGTGAAAAATTGATTTGATGCACGATGTAGGACAATAATAATGCAAATTTTGTATTAAAAAAAAATTAACGTAAAATTAGGAATTTCTATACTTCAAGACATAAAAGTTTCGCAACTCCCCCCCCCTGAAAACAAGTTATTTAATAACTTTAAGAACAAGTACGCACATTCATTGAACGTACAATTGAAGACTAAGTATCTAATTCTATTCGTATAGGACAGTCGTAATAAAACGCGTTTTGTCCTTTTTCCAAACGTAAAAAGATTGTCACATGAGTGATTAAAACAATAGTTTTCGATGTGTTTAAAAACTGATTTTGATTTAATTAGAAAAGCCTTGATTATATCCACATCATAAGCTTTCGTTCTTTGCCCCTAGTCGGCTTTAAAATAACCCGGAGACGTTATGAAGTTCTTCGGCAAACTGGATTTCAATCTACAAATACAAATGCTACTGTGGGGATAGATGGATGAGGGAAGTAGGGAGAGTGTTCTGCCTCTTTTTGATGAAAGAAACTCAAGTATGGGAAATAAAGTTGAAGGAATTGACTACTTCGTATTGGCTTAAGATTTGAAAATTCAGTACCACCCCATGAATGTTACAATGGGGAGTTTACTTGTATGCGTTTCTGTTAACGACCCTTCCAAAGTGGACTCCTGAGTCGAACTTACGATCCCGCTAGCCAGGTTTAGCACACAACACAACGACTGTTGCGTTATATGCATAAGTACATTAGGGTCATAACCGGAAGCAGAGATGCTAATAGATGTTGTTCATTCGTACTAAAGAATCAATCACCAGGCACTTTCTTAGCAGAATTGCTTTCAGAAGAATAAATATTTGCCGAAGCCGAAATGAAGTTCACTATCAAGTGAGTCTTTGTAAGTTCATAAATGCACATTCGGTAAACGGTTCGAGGCTGCAAGAGTCAAACGGAGACAAATTTCCATATTGGAGAACGACTTATTTCATGGAGTGTGTTTAATACGATCTGGGGATTTGAAAGTCGGTTATCAAAAGGGAATTTGTGATTTCAAAATTTGTTTTCCTGTTGAATTTAATTTGGTAGACAAAATATTTAAAAACCTTTTTCAACGTCGTCCGTAATGTTTGTATTGGTTCAAATCTGGTCTTCGTTTCTCGGGATGGGTTTTGAAAAGGGCCCATCGTGGATCTCTTTCCCGTGCGTTTCTTTTTTCATCTCATTTCACCTTCATGAAATTGATTCCACCTTAGATTTTATTTTGGCTTATTCTGACTATAAATACACGCGGTTTGTCGAAGACATATGGCCGTCTCCATCTATATTTATCTGCCTTCCTCAGAAAAAAAAAATCCTGGAGCCTTGTTGTTGTTCAGATGGGTTATGATATTTGTAACTTCTGCGGGAGAAGTGGGTGTGATAGGTTCTGAGTTATTCTTTTGTTGTCTTAAGACCCGCTTGACTCGGCAGTGAATCTTGTAGATAAGATTGATGTTCAGATTTTAGTAAGAGGGATTACATTGAGTTTCCAAGCTGCCAATTAGAGCTTCGGCTTTTTCTTTATCTGTGTGAGCAACTCCTTTCTTGGTCTGTATTGGTGGGTATAGGTTGGAATTTAGTGGAGGGTTCTCAAGAATTTCCAGATGGAGCTGTCCGCTGGGTTTAGATTAGTCAGTTTGGTTTCCCAATCTTGGTTTCGATGTTTTTGCAGAGCTTCACGGACTTGTCTGTTTAAATTATGCAGAGTTGTTTTATCTTGTGGGGCTCTTGTGCTATGGTACCTCTTTCTGGCTTTGCTTTTTAATCTGCTAAAGTCATGATTTCCTCAGGGATCCTACCGCTAGGGTGAAACACTGTGGTTTGGGTAACTGATGCTATTGCTTTTTTTGATTTGGTTGGTAAGGTTGTTTACAGCTATGTCTATTTCCTTTTTTGTGGATAATAGGTACTGGGCCGATGTGTTCTGAGAGAGTTCTGGAGAGCTTGTCCCAAGATATAAAGGGGTGCGGAGGAGAGAACTGCTCTTGTGTACCGAACTTAAGCAGAATGGGGTTGTGATCAGAAGATAACTCGTTTAACGTTTCCAGCCGATACTGGTATCCGATGTTTCTGAGAATAGCGATGTCGAGTAAATCTGAGCTTACAGCAAGGCTGTGATGGGTGGGCTCTGTGGGTCCGGTTATAACAATAGTTTCGCGTTGAGTAATGGTTTAGAATACGACCTTTGTCGTTGATTGTGGAGCTGAACCAAGCTGTATGCTTGGCATTAAAGTCTCCAGCCATGATGATGGAGTCTGTGGAGCCGAGAATGGAGTCCCCGTCAGATACCAGTAATAGAATGCTGGGTGGACTGTATACAGCATAGATGTTGATACTGCCAGAATTGTTTGTATGAACTTCAATACGTGTTATCTCTAGGTTCTTGGTTTGCGGATTGGTCAGGATGTTGTGACTTAGATAGTTTTTAATGTATAGGGCTGTACCTCCTCCACTGGTGGTGAGTCTCTGTTTTGTACAATATGTAGCTCCGTAATTTAGGGTTATTAGCTGGCCTGAGATGTGTTTCTTTTACTAAGATGATATCAGGATTCTATCTGTGAGTGAACGCTTGCAGTTCCAGGATTTTGTTGCTCAGTCTATTTGTGTTCCACGCAGTTATGATAAGGGAGTTTGGCTTATATTTCCTTTTATTCATGATTGAGGGCTGTCAGAATTGAATGGGTACCTTGCAGGAATTTCTTCGTGGAGGATAGCGTAGGATTTGTTTTGCTGAACTCCTGGAGCATGGTAGCTGGTGAGCAGTTAGCATTGATGTTAGGTTGGAGCTTGTGAGTTCGTTGGAGGAAGTATCCTTGGCTCGTGCAGTGTCGGCGTATGTTTTGGTTCTGGTTTCAGGTTTTTGGGCGGGATGGCTATCTGCACGGTTTCCCGAAGTGTTACTGCTGGGCGGTGGATTAGCGGCTTTTGCTGACCAGCGATTTTTTGGGCGGGATGGGAACCTCTACAATTTGCGCACTTAGCCCGCGTAGATCTTGGCTTGGTGATGGTCTGGTGGCCTTCGACGCATTTTAAGCACCTAAGTTTGGCTCGGCATAGTTTTTGGGCGTGCCCAAACCGCTGACATCTGTGGCACTGTCCTCCTGACGATCTTTCTTAGAGGTTCCGTAGTAATTCTAGGCCACAAATAGCTGTCAGTTCATATATCTTCTTCTGAGTGTTATCGATCTCTACAAGTACTAAAGGCATTGGCCGTTTGTCAGACCTGAGCACTTTGAGTTGGGTCAGGCCCTGGTTGCTTAGATCAGCGGAGATTTCTTCGGGAGTGATTCTTGTTGTGACACCGCGTATCACCACCTTTAAGGTCTTTTCTCTTGGTAAAGCAAAGGTATGGTAGGGAAGATGTTTTAGACGTCATCTGCCTGTAGTCAGTGACAGTAGCTGGCTGGATTTTGACTCCCTCATTTGAGTTTTTTTCCCATGTGATGTCGTGCTTTCTGAGGGCTGATGTGACAGAAATCCATTTCTCCTTATCCTGCAATATGACTGGGGGAATCTTCTCCGAATTTTTCGGAGCGTCTTGTGTGGGTGAGTCCTACTCCATAAGATCTTCTGTTGTTCTTCGCCGTCAGTTTGAATGCTTCATTTGTGAGTTGTTATGGCGGGGAGTTTTAGGTGAGTGAACAGTAATGAATTCCCCTTGAGATTCCTCATCCGCTCCTTTTGGATCGTTTGTTTGGGTGTACAGGTTTAAATAACCCGACCAGTCAGTCTCGAACTTTGTCATGATGAACTTTAGCACTTCTAGTGACTCCTCCTTGTTTAGAGTCCGGATCTGTTCCTTGATGCCCTCCATGCCAATGGAGCGTCTCCTCGAGTTATTTGAAGGCTGTGAAAGACTTGAGTAAGACGGTGAGCCTACAGTTATATTCCCGCAGGCCTAAGGACCTGCCAGCACAATCCTGTTGACTGGAACAATCAACTAGAAAGATCAAGAAGCGGTGTTGTGATGTAGTATTGTGGGAAGAGACCGTGAAACTGCATGGCTCAGTTCGGATTTTCTACCTCCCTAAAACCATACATCCACCACTGGCCATCAATTGCGGGTGGGGGCCTACGCGGCCATTGACCTCATACACATTTCGTGTATAGGAGGAGACAGTAGGAATTCGGGCAGGGTTAGAGCCAGTGCAATGGAAGATTCACGGAATACCTCCATAAATTGTGTAGTACAGCCTAAAAGAGCGCGGTTTTCAAGCACAGTAAGTAAAACACGTCTACCCGCATCGAGATTCAATCAATCACCTTAGACTTATTCATTGCACTCAACTTTTTTTTTTGCTAGATGGGTAAAGCAAAAATGCTTTTCATATTCCCTGTTATCTGTAGAAGAAAATGTATGGATGGGGTAATGTAGGGCTATAAGCGCTGATCATGGCAGGAGGGTAACAGCAATAGCTGAGTCTCAGTTAGAACTTCATTGGCTACAGCATTGCCATCCATTACCCTTCCTGGGTACCCATTTTAGTAGCCTCGTACGACATGCATGGGCTACAGTAGGGCTATTCTTATCCCGGCCACCACGGTGCTATGCAAGGTAAATACCTTACAGGCGGGAATGCGTCCTTGGCGCCAGTATATTTACCTCTTTTTTTTTTTTAATCTAGCTCTCACTCACGAAAGGCAAAAAAAAAAGACTTGATTATACCTATATGTTGCTTTCATGTTTGTCTTGTCATGCTTTAACTCTGCAAGCCTTTTCTCAGAGAGGAATGTTGAAAAAATTCTTGAGATGGCTACTCCAATGTTAGACGAGACGATAAATGCTTCTTTCTTTATTTTTCCGTTAAGAAAAAAAACACGTTTAAACTACTTGAAATAAAATCGGGTCATTACATAATAAAATTATTGAAATAAGAATTTTGAAAAAAGAACATAAAATTGATTAACAGTGCATTAGGTAGTTCAATATTAAGGCATCGTTTGCTTCTGGTTTTGACATTGCTGCAACTAATGCAGTAATTAGTTAAATCCAGTTGAAGGTGACTATTTTTTTTTTTAATATTAGGTATAAAAGCAATTTACAAATACGACTTAATTGACGTATATAGATGGCGTTTCACTTCGCATATTTATTCTTTAAGCAACCCAGAAATAATTTTAGCCTTTGTTATCAAAATGACTTTAAGAATAAGTTTTCTTAAAATATTTTGATATATTAATATTCACCTACTTTTTTTTTTTTTGCCAGGGTCTCCTTTGCAAATTCCTCTTTTGCATACCTAACGAAAATTTCAGTCATTGAAATGAATATTTATGCTAAAATTTGAATAAAGTGTTTTAATGTATTATCATCAGACCTGACTTAAAGGCCAAATCCATTGTTGATAACTCGGATAACAAGAGAAAAACAAATATTCGAGGCATTCATCTCAATGTAAATATTCTCAAACGCTAATAACGTTCGATTTATATTTAAATTTATCATTTCATCAAATGAAGGACTATAATTAATTTTAATTTTATTGGAGATTAACCCCATTACGCTGATATATTGCCACAAGGTGTTTTTTGTGTATATCCTTTTGTAAGTTTTGACTTAAGTGTAAAACTTTCAATGTTATACTTACAATAAAGAAGTTGGAGGAATGCGACAAGTATGCGCGCTTAGGTTTAAAAGAAGTTCTGGTTTCCATTTCCAGTGATTGATGCGAAGATCTTTATATGGGCTTTTCCAATTAAGATTGAGTCAGCTGTTCTCACAAGAAGTAGCAGGTTTTATCTCCTGGAAACATTGGATTTTCCTTGCATGAAACTGGCAAACCAGACCAAAGACATGCAGTTCAGACAAAAGAACTTTGGAAGTAAATTAGGCAGTGTAGATTAGTGTAATGTAGGATGGCTACTCACGATTAGTCTTTTCACTCCATAGAAGGGTATCTTACGACAAAAAATAAAATAAAAGCAAAGGACGTTGTTTTCTTTCAAAAGTCAATATGATGATTAAGCTAGCAGAAAAACATGGCATTGGATATTCTCGAAAACAAGAAAAGTTTACAGTCTGAATCCACTGAAATATGTTTCCTGCGGAAATAATGAATTATGAGACCTAATCTGTTTTAAATTTAATTATAATTTTAATAAATCCAGCGATTTAAGAAATTTACAGATGCTACACACACACAAGGCAGATATTTTAGATCTAAATTTGGAATTTGGAAACTAGACCAGCATATGCACTCACTACTATCCTTATATAAGGACTGGCTTAAAGGGGCGAAGCAAGAATGCTTTTCATCTTCCCCGTTATCTGTAGAGGACAGTGTAGGAATAAGGTGTTATTCAGCTATTAAAGCTCTGATCATGGCAGGAGGGTAACGGCAATAGCCGAGCCTCAGTTAGAACTTCATTAGCTACAGCATTGCCATCCATTACCCTCCAAGGGTATTGGATATTCTCCATCTCATTTTCGCACTCACTACTACGCTATTTTGAATATATATTATAATATTTTAATCTAAAATAATTAAAGGTGTAGCTGATTTTTATAATTTTAGAAAACAGTTTAAGTTATTGTAATATTTAATTTTATATACAATAAATTATTTTAATAATAATATTTAATTTTATAAATTAAACAGAATATTTTATAGGAAAAAATGTGAATTTCATTTCAAACAATGCAATCGCAAGTCTGTGTGTTTATTCCTTAACATCTGTTTCTACGGCCTTTTGAGTTGGTTTCCAAATATAGATATAACTAAGAAAAATCTCAACCACAATGACAAATGATATTAAAAATTGAATCCTTCAGCAAAAATAATGAACTGAAATTAGAGTATCAGTAATCAAACAGAAAATGTAACGTCTTTCTCAACAGTAGGTAATGTAAGATGGCACACACTATTTAGTTTATAAAGAAAGTTTCACAAAGAGGCGCTGAATAACAGTATACTGTGGTACTGTGCTCAATTAATTTCATTGTTCAACTTTAATAGTTTTATGTAATCTAAATAGAGGTAACATTACATACTGTTAATTTTAATAAATAACAGATTTTATTAGTATATAAAGTAAATAATTCGACAAAAGCGAAATGAACTAGACCACTCCATAGTGGTCTTTCAGCCACTATGGAGTGGTCTAGGGATCGTCCTAATTTTTAGAGTTTGCTTTACTTTTAAATCCAAGCATGTCGTAAGAGGCGACTAAATGGACGCTGAGTTTCGAGAGTTTGCTCTCTCAGGTTTCTTCCTGAATTTCGCTCCCGGTGAGGGGGGGGGGGGGCTTAGATTTCGGAAGGTTTGCCTGGGAGTGCATACATATTGAGTCTCCAGGGAGAGTGTTCTCCGGCACGGTCCGCTGAGGGGCTTTGTCTGCGGATGTCTTTCCCTGGAATATGAGCGGTTCTGCTCGGTGGTGGTTGGGGGGGGGGCGTCACTGAGTGGAGCCCACGCTGAGTTGGACGGTCTTTCGGCCACTATGGAGTGGTGTAGGGACCGTTCTAACTAATTTTTTTAGTTGGCTTGACTTAATTATCGCCAACGCAATCTATGCGTGTCGTAAGAGGCGACTAAAATGGATATCCTGGGAGGGTAATGGATGGCAATGCTGTAGCCAATGAAGTTCTAACTGAGGTTCTTCTATTGCTGTTACTCTCCTGCCATGCTCAGAGCTGTAATAGCTTAATAACACCTTATTCATACACTATCCTCTACAGATAATGGGGAGTATGAAAAGCATTCTTGCTTCGCCCCTTTAAAGACTTAAGGATCTGAACTTGAATGGTGAATTAGCGGTTTGGAGCGTGAGATCCAGGTAACGGATGGCAATGCTGTAGCCAATGAAGTTTTAACTGAGGCTCGGCTATTGCCATTATCCATCCATGATCAGAGCTTTTAGCTCAATAACACCCCATCACACAGATTTTCTTCATTTAGATGACGGGATAAAGAGTCAAGGACTCAGTCCATCCCCCCCAAAAAAAAGTTTCTGAACTTTAATATAATATATTAATTTTGATTGTTGTACCTTTCATCCTCTCCACTACTACTTAATTCTCCAACTATGACACTACTACAATCGACACTATGACACCATCTTTGCGCTAAGACCATTCAGCACATGCTATTTAAGCCATCGTGTTTCAAGACGCTTTACTTTACATTTTCCGAATAAATCTTAAGCCACAAAATCCCCACTGGATAAACATAAAAAATAACAGTTATTAATCGAGATCTTTTCCAGCCACACGTATTTTTAGTAACAAAAAAAACAGAGTAAAAGTTCAAAATAGTTGACTTTTAATTCAAAACAACCGCAGTTACAGAGACCAGCACGTTTCAATTTGTTTCCACCAATCACGTGTCATAAAGGACTAAGCTTTGAAGATGCAACACCGCATATTTGGAATGAGCTGGACTCGAACATGTTGGTCCAACTTACAGCCGAGCCCATTACCATTGGGTTATAGGCGACTAGTTTACTTTGCATCTGACAGTAGAAGCATACCCAACTTCTACTTAAACAGACTAATGTGATTATGGAAATCTGAGAAGATTGTCATTTTCTTTGTTAACAAAGGAGATCGTTTTAGTATGTACAAAGAGACTGAGGACTCCTCTGTTTACCGATACCTCTTTCGTTGGAGCGTCGTCAATGAAGACGATGCTCCAACGAAATGCGGTTAATTCTATTTTTCAGAAGGAATATGTAGCCTGCGTTACGATAGCAGTAGGTCAAGATTTCTAATTCTTAAGCGGCTTGACTAATTTAGATGAAATTTGGATTCACTTCATAAAATTTTAAGTGTGTTACAGATATTTTGAATTAATCATTTAGGATTTCTAATAGTTTCTGAAAGTCTTGTCGCATGCATTTAAAGACGAACAAACCTTATTTCCTTCTATTCGTTTATTATTATTTTTTAATCTTAATGCCCTTTCTCTGTTTCGTCGCCAGCCGACCAAGTATTTTCTTGCGCTCACCCACGCTTAACGTAGTTAATATTTCAACATAAATTTATTCCAAACTGCGGGTCTTAATGGGGTTCGTAAAGTACAACGCACCGTCCGATTCCATTAACATCGCTAAAGGCGCCCACTTTTTATTTTCTTTATTTTTTGTAGGAGGTCGTAGCAAAGAATACGCTCCGCGATACGCGTAATGACCCCATTCTAATCTGCATGGTGCTGTCTGAAAGTCATTCACATGTCTGAATAAAGATGACGTAGTAGACTGTGGATTTTCTGCATGCAGTTTCCCGATTTCGGCTATTTTATAGTCAGTTCTCCATATTATGCCTTTGTGATATAACGGGCCCTTTACCCATTGTCATAAGATTGTATCCCCCCCCCTCTTCCTTTATATAGGGCTTTCTTAACAAATTACACACAATAAGACATTCAACAACTGCAATTCTCGGATGCAGCTAACAGAAACATGTCCACTTCTGTCTTAAACTATCGAATATAACTTAAATGTCTAACTTAGACCTTTTAATTCCTCAAAGGGAAAGTGCGGAACTATTGTAGCAGACTGGCTTCACCGTTAGTCATCGTTAATTGACTTCAGGATTACTAACCGTAGGATGCTAGCACTGCCACCTACTACCACCATCCTGTACTTCCAACTTTCTCGTTTTTATCTCCAAGTAATATATAAAGTGAAATAGTTTCACATTTGTGGTTTGGTGGTTCCACAGTCGCGCTCCTGGCGTCGAAGCCGAATAAATCATTGTTAACAATAATGATGAAGGTTGCGATAAGCTGTTTTATTTAAAATCAGGAACTCAATTATCGCCTTTTTTGTTGTTGTTAAACACGAAATAACGTAATAACCTCCCGGAAGGGTTGATTTTACATCCTGGAAATGAGTATGGGTTGTTTTACTTTTGTCCAGTGCAAAAGTAGGATAATGTGCATTTAAGCCTGCATTAAAATGCTATCACTTTCGTTAATATCCAAACACCAAATCATTTTAATGCAATATTATCATATGTAATGAAAGATCAACCATTTCTTGTGCATGCAGTCATATATACATTACTTTATTTATTTTTTTGGTCAGAGACCTGGCCATGTACAAATCATTTGCATTCTTGCTTTTATTAGTGAAGTATTTTATGGAAAGATAATTTCCATAAAGATATTTCCAGTGGTATTTTTCAAGATTTACTGAAAGACCTCTTTCTTCCGTATTTCTTTAAGAAAATATTTGCAGTTCAAATCTTAAACTGTATATAGGACAGAAGTAGAGAATATTTCAATCTTTCTTATGAAGAAGTGATTTAAGATAACTAAATACCGAATCTTTTGTTTCACAGCTCTATCGGTTATGCGTGAAATAATTAGGTCTTATTCATAAATCGATATCTTGGCCATTTGTAGATTAAGAAAACCAAGAAATGTCATGATTCGGTCTAAAGCCAGTAATCATCAATTCTTATTCAACTATGTAAAAAATAAATAAATATCGAAAAGGTTACATTTAAAAATCCAATCTACGGACCTTTGTTGGGTTCGAACTGCGTTGATTATATAAAGGTCAGGTTTCGAATAATTTTATTTATAAAGCAACAAAAGAAACTTCTATTTCGTATTCGTAGGTTTAGCACAATCTTTGTAAAACAGGGGGGGGAAGAGAAACAGGCAGCTGTTTGGATCAGAAACGTTTGTCTTGTTAATCCTCTGACCGTATCTAGTTGTTCGTCGTGCAGTGCAATAAAGTGGATTTGCTAGCAAATCCACTTTATTGCACGACGAACCACCAAAGGAACCACTCTAACAGGACAAACATTTAAGACAATTTTATATTCAGGATCCAATTTTTCCTAATCCATATTAACGTTTAAGCCCTGATTATTACCATTCTATCATTTAATAAAGGTTCTAATAAAGTCCTGGCAATGATTTAAACAGCATTTATAATTATATAAATGCTTTTTATTATATACTATTATATGACTCACACGAACAGTCGCTAGACCTACAGCTTGCCAGTGCTATGTGTTTAAAAAAAATACAAGAATTTGAACCAATACGCGACTACTACACTAATGCTATTCTATATACTTGAAAAATGATTTCAGAAAATATAAATTCTTGGTATTTTTAATTTAATTTTTAATTAAAGAAAAATACTTGTAATAATTCATTTATTCCAGAGTACTTTAATTATTTGTTAAACACCTTTTTATTACTTGTATATAGGAAATATGTAACATTTGTAAATAATACTTCGCAGCTTTCTACTTATGGACGTTATGGTTTCATTTATGCTGTTGCATCATTTGATAAAATGGGTCGAAATATGAAAAAGAAACTAAGAAGAAATTAGACATAGTGTGTGTGGGGGGGGATTGCGGCTAACAATTAGCCAGTGAGCTCTCTACAGATACAGGCCCGCACGAGTAGAATGTCAAAACAAACAAACAAAAACAGTCAGCTTTGGCATGCTGTTCAACAAGTTCGAACATCAGCTTCATTTATCTCACGCGCGATCTTCCTTGGAGCATCGGAAGGAGAAGAAAAGATATCAGTTTCGGAAAATCACTCTAATCATCCATCACTGTGGCTACTGCCGGTGATGTCGTTAGTGCGGTACCATCAGCCTGGAAAGATGATGGACATCTCTGCGGCCGTCAAGTTTTTTCCATCTATCAAAAAAACTGCTTTATTTCATCCTCTTTCTGTTTCTTCCTTCATGGCTTCACAATATGGCTTAAGTTTTATATTATTTACTGTCACAGATATTTTCAGAATTGCTTTCCTTTAAAACTTTCCCCATTATTTCTCTCAGAACGACTGTACTTCAATTCATCCTGAAGTTCATATTTCTATCGATTTTTAGGAGTGAAGCAGCAGGTGTTTTACTCCAGTTGCCCTCCTGAACTTCCTAATTATACTCTTGTATTAGTGACGAGTGTTATCCAGATTATTTTCCTAAACTAAGAAGTTAAGATACTGGTGAAAGCATAAAAGATCCAGGATAAAATGATTTTGGCATATTATGCACTAAAGAGAGCCAGAGTTGATGTTGACCGTTTCTTACGCAAAACTCACAAATTTCTACGGGTCTACTGGCGACGGTGATATGTCGACTGAAATACTCAAAGATTATAAGATCACCTTAAGGATTTCGACAGGTTTATAATCATTGTTGCCTTCCATTGATCCTTCTTTTGCAGGTGAAACGTTTGTAGTTCGATCTTTGCAGATTACTCTCACCTGATCTGATCTGACACCAGCACGTATTTGGATGCAGGTGAGCGCATTTTATCTAAGCCAAAGATTAAAGAACCACATTTAGACTACGTAGCTCTAAACGCCACTTAACACCTTACCGTTCACCTCATCGTTCCCGCCAGTATCATTTTGAAAATTTACATAAATTCCTCAGAAGATATCCGCGCTTCTTTAGCACCAATTCCAAGACCGAGATGTTTCTTGTATTTATTCGACCCCGTTTTATCGGCGACAACATCGATGCAAAAATCATTTACCATATGGGACTCAATTTTGAGAAGTGTTTCGTTACTGTTTATTTCATTAACGCCTGATAATCTGCAAAGTGCCACGTACGCAATTATTTCTGACTTTAGGTTATTGAGGGTCTCTATAATTGACATATCCATGGCTGATGGAGACGAGTAGTCTAATTTTCTCAAGGTCAAAGGTTGAGGACTGGCTCGTTTACTTGATCAAGTATTTTCAGGCTACTGAAATGTTTGAGGTATGCGATCAGATGGCAGTTGATTGGTCCTAACAGACGAAGCCTTTTCAAGTAGGCTTTATGTGCACTGATGATAAAGCTGACCAACTAAAGTTCATTTCATTTGAATCATAACATTACTCTGAATCGACAACGAGCTGATTAATCAGCGAAAAATTCGTTGTGTACCCTACTCTAGAGCTATCGAGTGAGAGATAGTCCAAACAGCGACTCTTTAGAGAGTGGTGATTAATAGCGGATATGTCGCATTCGTAAGCGACTGCCAAAAGTTCTCTAAACAAGGATTGCTGAAATTAATCACCAGGTGCAAGTTGGTTGGTCCTAACGGACGAAGCCTTTTCAAGTAGGCTTTAAGTGTATTGATGACAAAGGTACTGATGACCGAACTGAAACACGTGGGGAAACATACATTTTCTACAGTGCTTATAGTTCCCTTCAACGTCCTCTTGAGGCTCGAGTTTAGGACGATCTAGTCAGACGCATGACGACATCTTTGTAGAGAAAGTGAACTTAAATCTATTTTAAAGTGATTTGATCTCTCACAGCACAATAAGAAAACATTGATATGCGTGCACACATTTAAATAATTTAAAGCATTTTATATAAAGTTATTTTGAAAGTTAGGTTGTTCATTTTTACTAAAACTTTTGGTTACTAGAGAAAATTGTATGTATTTGTCCTATGATAGCGTCATCTGTAGCGATTACTTTTGAATTATAATAAATATTGTATTAGAACATTTAGTAATTCTCATAAAATTAGACATTACATAAAATATAAAATTCATTTTATATCGTAAGAAAATGAATTTTAAATTATTGCTTAATAAAAAAACACAAAAACAGATGGAAATAACTAGACACCTTTTTTATTAATAATATATTAATACTATTAAATAATCATGGGCAGTTTGTTATGAGAAAAGGGTGGGATGATTCAATCCAATACCCTTGGAGGGTAATGGATGGCAATGCTGTACCAATGAAGTTTTAACTGAGGTTCGGCTGTTGCTGTTACCCTCCTGCCATGATCAGAGCTTTAATAGCTCATTAACACCTTATCCCTACACTGTCCTCTACAGATAACGGGGAATATGAAAAGCATTCTTGCTTCGCCCCTTTAAGCCAGTCCTTATAAGGATAAGGTTATGAGAAAAGTTTAAAACTCCGTGGATTTCTTTTTGTCAATTTTTGTGTAAATTATTTCCATAAGTTATTTTAATTCCTAGTTTCGATTTTTTTTCGTAAAGAATATTTCCAAAAAGTAATTTTTTTAGATGTAGATTTTCTAAGTTATTTTATTTAAAGCAACCAACATTTCAGACCATTTTTTTTAGTTTCTTCTGCATGTAGCGCATTAAAAGGTCTATCTCCATAATTAAACTAAAAAGAGTAGCGTATTTGACTGACGGATGTAATTATTGAATACCTGAATCTCTGAGGTTGAGCCTCGTCCATCTATTTATTGGACATCATCAGATATCGTATGGTCACTCAGATGCTTCATGTTCCACATGTATGCTTTTCTGGAGGCTTCAAGTCTGAAGATCAGTCACTCCATACACCATCCATTCATGTCATTGATGGTCTACTCCTTCTTCTTTACATTAACTTTACCTTCAATTACTGTTCTGAGAAGTCCTCCTTCCATTCTTTCAAAACATTTCCAAAATATTTCAACTTTTATAGTTTATTTATCATGATTGCTGCAAGTGGTCCAAGAGGCTTGGCACCTTTGAGCGACTGGTTTGAGACATTAACTTCATGTTACCAGCATTACATCTCTGGGGCATCTTGTCAGGTCAGAAGCACCAGCAGTGTATCACAAGGGTGACATTACTGGCGGGGGGGAGCACGGAAGGCTCTCTCACTCTTATTGCGACGGTTTGCCCGTGACCCAGATGATCACTCATATTGTGAATGACTGCCCAATGCGCCAATTTCATGTTGGTCGCCTCCAGGACATCCACGAGGTGACGAATGAGGCCCTGGATTGGATTTTTGGACTGGACATTGACCTGTAGCTGATTTGTATTCCTTTTGTCATAAGAATAAATAAAATAAATTGCTTACACTAAAATATCACACAGTTTGTGCTAACCGTTCACAGAAATTTCTTACTTTCCACGGAATTCGACGTATTCAGCATTGCCACCTACGCTATCTTGTTCCTGTTACCAGCAATCGCTATTTTCATCACACTTATAAGTATGTTTACTTTCTTACATGATTTTAACTCAATGTCTGTATGGTGTGGAGAGTTTGTCCCCTCCTACCAAGCTTAACCGTTGTAAAAGCAAATTTGCAAGAGAACTTGAAGTTTCAAGTAAGAAAAGTATCTTTTAATATCTCTGAATGCAATTATAGATGATAAACATCTTCAATATCTAAGTGATTAATTTTTTTTATCATCAATTCCACAACTGACGGTTCGTAGTCCTTGGCAGAACTACGTGAGCAAGACTGTTCGGGGCACAGGATTTGAAAATATGAAGGAGAACAAGAGAGTTAATTCGGTATACTTGGATGCAGGCAATGGATGGATTGATTAACGCGCGTTTATGGGTTTGAGGAAAAGTGAAGAAATGATGTTGGGCGGACTAACAACTGCAGAAGAGGTCCAAAGAAGAACATGAGACTTCTATGATCGGTAATTGAATTGAAGCATTTTGAAAGTTTGGTACAACACTCAATACGTGAGGAAATATTCTAAGGTAAGGCAGATTTAATATTTGTATTATTAGGAGTTGCATAGGTGACGAATGATGTCTTGAATAGCCAAGCTTATCAACTTCTTTTGGATGCAGATGATGCTACGTATTATCAAAGGTGAAGGGAAAAGCACAGTCTTCGTGCGGAGTATTGAAGTCGATATTGAAGACTACTTTTTCAGATAATGCATCTAAGCCTCTTGCTATGGACAAAAACTATCATAAACCATGGAAATCAGAGAGGCGTAACAAGTGTTTTGCTATGTCTTTCAATGACTTTAGTTCAGACGGCCATTACGTTTGTCTTGCGTAACGAGATACTGAACAAACCGAATGAAAATATAAACCATTTTCGCAGAACGTTACTGTTTCGAAAGGACGAAGCAAAATGCTTTTTATACTCCCCGATGTCTGATTGGGACACAATGAAGGGCAAAATTTATGAGCTATTTTGCTCGCCCTATGAGGGCATGAAGGTTACGTGTCCTCAGTTGAAATTAAGATGACTTTAGGCCTTTTGTGTTTGTAGAGGTCATCCTCACTGTAATTAGCGGCTTGTTGTATCAGTTCATTAGGGTGTGTAGCCGACTTCAAGAAGAACTTTGAAGAACTATAGAGAGAGTAAGTAGCAGCAGATATATGGGATATTTATGTCCCAATGTATCTGGAGGTCTCTAACGAAACCATGGGGCGTTGAGAATCATACCGAGACATTTGTTGTGCACTCGTTGCAATTTAAGTATATTAGTATTGGAGGTGTGACTCCAGGCTGAAGAAGCACATGTAATTATAGGACGAATCATCATCTGATAGAGCAGCATATTAATTCATTCTTGTTTAATTTGATGTTTTTATTTATTAAGGGGTAGAGCTGAGCAATAGCTTTAGATGCCTTTGTTCATGTGATCTTTATATGGTGGTTGAAGTTTACTTTTGTTTGTCTAGCAGTACTCCGAGGTATTTGGCTTCTGTTTGCCATGGAATTTTGGTATTAAGCAGTAAGATGTCCTTCTGGTGAAGAGCACAGCTATATTTTATGGGGGTTTACTTGTAATCTCCACTTTGTAAACCATCGCTCTAGTTTTAAGTTTTTTGGTTACTAGGTGTTGTTTAAGAGATCAGGTTAATACTGCAATGTCATCTGCATAGAGAGCCATGATGGACGACATAGGGTTATGCCGGATATCAGCCATGTAAATTGAAAACAGAATCGGAGCTAGTAAGGATCCTTGTGGCACTCCAGCTAAAATGCAACGTTGGGTAGAGATAGTTCCATTAATTTTGACCTGCATTAATCTTTCCTGAAGATATGATTTTATTAACTGTACCATTTTCAGGGGAATGTTAGCGATGATCAGTTTATGTAACAGACCGTAGTGACAAATTTTATCAAAGGCTTTTGCAGTGTCGAGGAATAGAGCTCCAGTATGTTGTTTCCAATTATATCCGGTGGAGATATACTTGATTAATCTGTGAATCTGTTGGATATTGGCTAAATCCAAATTATTCTTCTGGAATGATGTTTAGTATGGTTACACAAACTTGGAGTCTAGAGTATGATTTTCTCTGCTATTTTTAGTATTAGAAATCAGGCTAATGGGACGATAATTTTGAGGTAGATGTGAATACTTCCTCGGTTTATGTAGGGGGATTATGTCTGCAATTTTCGATGAGGAAGTAAAATATTGAATTCTGATTATAGCGTTGATTATGATAGTAAGATGCACAACAGCTTTACGGGGCAATATAACTTGTTAGTGATGCCATCAGGAACGGGAGCATTTTTATTCTTCAGGTTTTTTATGAAGGCGTATATTTCCGCTGGTGAAGTAGGCGTGAAAATCCTAGTACTGGTGTTGGGGAGAATTTAATGATGGGCTAGATTTGCTAAAGTCTTGAAGCATATTTGCAAGAGAAGCTGTAATGATTACTGTAGATTTGGATGTGATTGTGGTTGTCCCTGATCATGTTGTGCTATCTTTTTCGGGTGAGCCACATCGGCATATGTTCTACCCCTACGCTGATTATTCATTTGCTTAAACATTTCAGTCAACAGCAGTTGAGATTCTGCCTTGATGTGTTGGACTTCAGGAGACTGCGGGAGCGAAGCTTTAAATATCTGCGTACAAGAAGCAGACTGCTTGTTTATAACTAATCTTTTGTTTTTTCGGGTAGTGAATATATCCTCTGTAATTGGCTGGGTGTGGGCCATTTCAGTCAGCACATTGGGCGGGGGTGGTTTCCGGCTTGGTGCAGATGGAGTGGAGTGGTTCTGGCATTTATATTCTGCTCTACACAGCTTTCGAGCGTATCCATATTTCTGACATCTGTGACACTGTTCAGATGAAGTTTTTTTTTCTTTAAACGTTCGGTAGTGATCCTGAACCAGCAGATTGAAGACATATCATACATGTTTTTATATGCATTACGAATCTTATCAAGACTAGAGGCATCGGGCACTTGTCAGCACGTAGCATTCTACTGACTTTAACTCGAGGTAAATCTTGGCAGCAGACATCCGCTATCTTCTCCATGGAGATGTCCTCTGACACTCCTCGAAGTACCACTTTTAGATTTTTCTCAGAACTGAGGAAGAAAGTGTGGTATTGCATGCTTCGTTCATCCATTGTTTTGGTCCGTTTGCGGTAATCTGCCACTGAATTTGTATGCCATCGCCGGTATTCTTCGCCTGATTATATGCTGTTTGCATATCCGTCATAATGGACCTTAGCGACGTCCATCTGTGTTTTTCACGACGGACTAGTGGAGTCACCTTCTCTTTGGTAGAGGGATCGGTGGTAGGGATGTCTTCTTCCATTCCATCGTCTCCGGCCGACTCTGCTGTTTTAGGTTTTTTGCGCACATGAACCTCTTTAATTAAAATCTGAGGGTGTCGAGACCACCAAATCTATTTTCTCCTCTTCTGGAGTAACGTCATCACCCTCCGCATCTTCTCCAGACATTGAGTACAAGTTGAGGAAACCAGACCACTCAAGTTCAAACTTTCTGAGTAACTTCAAACAGTTTCAATGCGCCCCCTATCGAGCGGCTCTTTAAAGACGTGAAGAGCAATTTCACTTATAATTGACTACACTGGGATTTTGTAGGATATAAAAATTTGGAGTAAGAGAGCGTGCGAATAGTTCTGAAGGTACAGGTACAAGAACCTAAAGATGGAATCCCATGAATTGGGAGAACTTCCTGTAAAGGAGCGAGACTCAAGAAACGCATAGAGTAGAGGTGTGAACGCCGCGTTCTCACTTGGCCGCAGCTAAAACACCTATCTCCGTAAGAAACCAAATATCCACCACTGGTCCCTCGTATCGGGTGGGGCCTATACGGCCATTAGGCCTCGTGCACTTTTCATGGAGAGGGACAGACAATAGATTTCAAGTTGCGTCATCGCCAGTGCAATGTGATAATCACCAAACACCTTTAGAAGTCTTTCGTGATTATCACATTCGAAATCGGAAAAAACCTCATTTGGTGTCTTACAAAATTTTGGGCTGAATATTATAAGAAAGAAATTATATTTTTTTATCTTCACAGTATAGATAAAGAATTAATTATACTTATTTTTATATAAAAATGTCAAAAGAATAATATTCAACTTTGTGTAGTTAAATGCGTTATCCACATGCTTTGGTAAAGCACAAAATGATGTGCAAACATAGCTCTAAAAGGAATTAGTAGGCAATTGTTGAAGTCTGAAATATTTTTATGGGCACGTTTTAAGTGCAAAATCTGTTTATCGTAAAGACCTTTTTTGTAAGAAGCTGGATGAGAAATTGTTGAATTAATACGAAAGATAAAAATAAAAACGGTGAACTAACCAGTTTGTTCGCGTAGCCATTTCCTTGAAATGGTAATTGAATTGTGATCACGTCTTTTATAGTAGTCTTCAACCGATTAAGAAAACAGGCGACTTCTCAATCCGAACGTATTAAGAAATCAATTATAGAAACGAAATAATGTGGAATTTTGGATATGTACCAGTAATTTTCTTTCCCCTTCACACTAGATGGGTTTAAGCCACCCTAAAGGTCAAATAATTTAAACTTATCTATTGCGATAAAATAAAAAGATAAAAGTTATTTGAGAGTCTAGAAAAAGAAATGCACGTGGAGTCCAACCATGTCTTTGAAAAATTCAAAGGGTGCACTTCCCATTAATGTTCCTCCCCCCCATTTCAACTCATCTTACTATGCGAAGTATTCTTTCCAGATAATCACCATCTTCATAACTTACCAAACTCCTATATAACAATACTACGTAAGCCTTTATATTCTTACTAAGTAAACAACGATTCAGATCACCCTACTATGAATTCATGTTTGCTTGCGTCCTTACCTGTTTCAACAATAGATATTACAGTAAGCCCAATGAAGGCTCCATTCAAAAACTCGAGGATGCGGTACAAGGCTTCAGAGTATTTGCTTTGATGAGTAATTGGAATTATTTACTAAAATAATTTTTTCTTCTAGAAATCAGTACAGTTTTATGTAAGTACAAAAATTTTTCTATCGCTCTATCTTCAATAAAAAAAATTGAATCGTCTTAATCAAGAAATCAGTACCTTTTTGAGGCTTTATATGGTCGTAATTGTTTTTGAGATGACTGAAAATTCAACATTTTCTGACAACAGAAAAATTCCGGTATCGTTTAAAATACTTAATATGATCACAGGTTCAATCCTGACGAAGTAAGTGGATGCTGATTACCAAAACATGGTTTGGAGTGAAATCCGTTAACGCGTTTAATTCCCGACATGGAGTAAACGACGTTGTCTATCCCTAACTATCTTTTGAAGACTAGTCATCAGCCATTTATCATTAGCCAATAACAGACAGTTGGCACCAAGGCTATGAATGATTATAACTGGTATCAAGGGAGGAGTATGGCAGACATCTTCCGCCATCTCGAGCTCTCTAATCCTAACAATATACATTATTATACATTATTTATTATTGATTTCTACAGTCACTTTTCTTGATTTAACGGGATTAAAAACAGGTTTCGTAAGAAAAACTATTTTCCCATTTCTTTCGAAAGCCTTCTGATACAAATCTAATTAATTTCACAAATCAAATCCTTAATTTCCTCATTTTTATTATGAATAACTCCTTAGAAAACTTTCATAAGGGTGTATGTGCGTAAACCTTGAAAGACTGAAATATCAAATACAGGTCTTTGCAGAACCTGATACAAATTAGAAAAGTTAACTGACGAAGGAAAATAAGAACTTCCAAAATCATTCGCTAGAGGGCATGTTATTTGCAATGGAGCATATCTGATTGGCATCCTTTTATTACAAAACGCTTAATCTTTTAATTTATTATCTGTGGTACGTATAATACTCTTTGATTTCCATCATTCTTGAACACTCATAAAAATAAAAGACATTTCATGAGAAACAAATTGATTTACTTATCTCTAAATATACTTTAGGGATAGCCAACAATTCATTAGGAATAAGCAAGTTTTTATAGGAAAAAAATGTTGCAAGTTGTAAACATTCTGTTTATGTACTCGTACATCTCAAATATCCAGTTTTCACCAGCCAAGTCCTACGTGATGTATTCGCTGATTGATGCGATGGTTCGTTCGGTTTTCTTGATATTGGTGGAATGTGATGTAGGCACATTCCTTGACATATTCCTGATTCGAAACAATCGAATGGGTATAAGATGGCATAAGGAGCTGGTTCCTCCTTCCTTGAGAGATAACCGTTTTCTTTTAATGTAATATTCATTTATGTGCTAGAAGAAAAATCTCTGCTTTAAAACAAGAAACTTCACGCCCCTCCCTGTCGTACGGTGTTTGTTTTGATACTATTCTAAAAGTACTTTTAGAAAGGTGAAAAGGAATTCCAAGTTGAATGTCGCGCAGGGAAAAAAATACGTTTTTCAAATTAAGACGTGGATGCATACTTTGTTGATCCTTCGGGATATTAAATATTATTTAATAATTTAAAATAATATTTACTGCTAGATGAAGTTCATCGGTGGCTGATTAATATCTAAAGGAAAAGATAAAAATCACTGGAGTTCGAGGGAAGGTCCATCGATCAATGAATCGATATTTTCACCTCTAATTCTGTTCTGTTCCGAAATTGGTTTACCCAAACGCGACAGATTGACAGACATGAAGCTCATAAGTGTGTGTGGCTAGCGTGTTCGCAATCAAAACGCACTGACCTCTGACGATAACTCCGAGGGATGAGATGCACGTGAATATGAGCAGCTTCTATCTTTTTTGTCCACTTTCTCCACTGCTACTACATCTCTCTCTCTCTCTCTCTCTCTCTCTCTCTCTCTCTCTCTCTCTCTCTACGGCATTGTAAGCACTGTAGATAGTTTATTACTTTCACTTTATCACCATCTATCCGAGTACTACAGAATAAATATATCTTCTCTCTCTTTCAACATACCTGAAGGGGTTTGAAATCAGTTGGATTCTGAACAACTTCCTTAGAAAAAGCGAAATATTTCGATGAAAAAAAAACGGAATATTCCCGTATGAACAATAAATCATTGCCTTCCATCTTCAGGTATTTCTTACTGAGATGTACTTTATTGTAAAGAAATCTGTATACCTTCAGGCTTATGGTTGGACGGAATTTAGGCCTGGATTTCTTCAGCTTTTTGTGGTATCAGTTTTTTTTTTTTTTTGTTCAGCTCCACTTGCTTTCCGTCATATGGCAAACTTATATTTATTCTCAAAGACCTAAGTTTTAGTTTTTAAGCATTTCTCAACTAAGGCAACATTTTACCACATAATAAAAGCGACGTGAAGTGTAATTGCTAATATGCTCAACTACTTGATTTTAATAATGAAGAAATGCAGTTATTTAGTGTTAGTGACTACTCTGCAGTAGACGCGTCATTAAACACTTCGTTCAAACGAACAGAACGTTTAATTTCAAAAGTTCAATTTTCATCCATTTCATCTTCTTATTTCTTTCTGTTCCTCAATGTTTTTCTTAGTTGCAGGTCACCTATCAACTCTTCCCACAGACATTTCTGATCACAATGCTTACATTCACTTTCATCTAGCACTAACACTCCAAACAGGATGCAATGCATCATTTATACTCCGATTTAATTTGAATTCTTTGAATTGCTTTATCGAAGTTGCTTTCATTACCACCGAGTGCTCTTCATTCCACTCTGAATTCATCTACGTCTTCATTCTTTAACAAAGTGCGCTAAGGATAATTATAAAAAAAAAAGAAAAAATGACACTTAATAGTCTAGTATCCTTTTTTCTATGGTGATGAATTACAATAAGTGGATTTTCTTTTTCGTTACGCCACATCTACTCATCTTAACGAAGGTCAAGTCCGATACAAGAACAGAGAAATCCCGGAACATCAAAAATCGGCTGATCTCAACTATTCCTCCTTCAATTTCAAATGTTCTCTAAAACTTCTTAAGATGTACTCCACTATCTTACTTTTGTTATAATTTTACTATTTTATTCCGCAGTACTTACCCTGGACACGGGGCTAATTCCTTTCACCCACCTCAATCATTTTTTTAAATTATTATTTTTAATGAGGAACCCACCCACGAGAGATTAGTTAACCCACAATACGCTATTACCGTGAATGTGCAGTAGGAACTTGTTCCCATTTAACTTGAAGAGCTTCGGATTGTATTCCTTGGAATTTAATAATCATTTATCACTCTTAATGGAATCCTTTACAAGATAAGGAAATTCATCAGCACGTTTGCATTACCCTTTTACCTCATCGGCAGTTCTATCATGCTAAAGGATCTTTGTCAGTAGCAATTTTCACATTTTTTTCTATTGCTAAGAAGGAGAATTTAGTTTCATTTCTGATCGCTATTCTCATCTCTTCTTTCAATTACTTTGCATCTCATTCACAGTTTTCCGATGACAAAGTTATAAACCCTTCCTTGGAAACTGTAAAATGCACAGACAAGATCTGAAGAATATCTCAGACCAGATGATTAAATTAATCCTCTGAGAAAAATGCAAGAATTAATGCTAATATATAATGTTCTCTTCCCGTGTGTTTATAATTATAATAATATACAATTATTATATTAAAATATAATAATTTTAATAACAGTTAATAATTTTGTAAATAAAAATAGTGCAACTTATCTTATAGTTCAAAATTTTAGTTAATACTTTAAAAAATTTCAAAATTTTCTAAATTTATAAAAATTCAATATATACACCTTTAAATATTTCATATTATACTATTACAATAAAAACGAAAAAGAAGTCACTAAATGGAAATCAGTCTCTTAAGGAAACGGATATTTAGCGGTCAAATTTTTCATTTCTTGGACTAACATTGATTATGGATTTGATACATGTCTTCTTAGATAAGATTTTAAAGGAAGAATAAAAAAGTATGTGATGCCTGAAGCGATTAGTTCAGAAGAAATATTTTCTCTTTAGGTAACACTTCTCGTTATCACTGGTTATCAGATTCCCTCGAGTCCAATTGATTCTCATCTCACAACAAATTGCATCTTCAGCTGGCAAACACCCGATAGAAGGAAAAAATGTAGCTTAGGTACAGCCGCGCTTTTCTATCGCTAATAAATCAAAGGGTTAAAACGTTCGTAAAACCATAGCGGACCCGAGTATCGGCTTACGGCTGTCAGAGGAATCTTCTGGAAAAAAAAAAAAACTCCGATATCTTTTGGCTAATAGGGATGGTAAGATACAGATAAAAATCCTCCACTATGTTTTGATGAGAGCGATACGTAACCGTCAATCGTAAAAGAATTATGGGGAGCCCTTAAATCTGCAAAACATGTATTGGAGAAGATAGTAGTAGAACACAAAATCGAACCTTACATTTTCGTGAGGTCAGATTGGATATGTCCAATGATATTTTAACTACAGTAAAAAATCCAGTGTAGTGGCATAAATCACTGATTATCTTGTTGCGTAAAAGGTCAGAAGAGATTATATCAGTAACTAGAGGCAATCCGTTTTCTATCTCAATTCTACAGAATGTTTATATCCATTATATATTAAACAGAATCACAAGGTTTTCGGATGATGCGCAGCCATATGAACAAGCAGGATTTAGAGCAAGATTATCTATAATAGGTCACATTCAAACTGTTGTTCAAGTAATAGAAAAAGCAAATGAATAGTCTTCCATATTTAGTGGTGGTAGATTTTGAAAACAGCTTATGATCTCCTATTAATCAGAAATAAACAGAAGAAAACAACAAGCCATCCTAGCAAAGTACATTCGATTATTAAAAGCTTATATAAAATCTCAATAGCCAGTATAAAGCTAGAACATCAGGGAAGAGAATTGAGCATTAAGAGAAGAGTCAGGAAAGGAGATAAAATGTCACATCGTTCAAATTGTTTTCTACTCCATTAGAAGTGTTTAGGAATGCCTCGTGAGGATAGTATGGAATTAGCATGAATTGAAACAAAATCTCAATATCTTACGTTTTGCAGATAACTTAAAACTGATGAAAATTTCAGATCAAATCGAACTAAAATTAGAAATAATCCTTATATTTCTAATTTTAGGATATTTATATTTACCTTGGTCAACTAGTTAGTTTTAAGGAAGAAAAAGAAATAAGTAAAAGAATCACAAGTAAACAAACAGTTTTGGCATAAAGATTACCTCTTATGAGATTTGGCTGTTTGCTTAAACAGAAAGCTAAGCTGTTTGATGTTGCATTGTTCCGCCGTTTATCTGCGGAAGTGCGACACGGACTGTCACTAAAAAGGGGAAGATGTACTGAGTGTTGTCCAACGAGCTTTAGAGAAAGGAATGCTGCACGTGATGAAGGATAGAATGAAGAATAATAGTATGAGAGAAATGTATTAGAGTGGAGGATATTGTGAAGTCTTGTAGAGAATGGAGATGGGCGGGCCATATTAGTCGATTGCCCGACGAAAGGTGGACAAACTTAAGCATTGGATGGGCACCAAGGGAAGGAAAGTTGCCAAAGAACAAGGCAGGGGGATGATCGACAAATGTTTGACATCAGATGGTAGATACTGTTCTGCAGCGAATACAAAGAGGCTAAAAAGTATATATATACAACTATTATGCTAATTCTCTAATATACTAATATGCTAAAAGTACTAATATACATCTGTCGACTAGTTTCGCTAGCAAAAATGACTAGCTTTGTCAAGATTAAACGGTGAAAAAACTCCTAAATGCAAAAATGAACGAATGCAGTAACAGTTTACAACAAAATTGGAAGGCACTGCGTGACATGATATGAATGAAGTAAAATACTTCGGTCATCATTATAAATACACGTTACATAGTTTTTGGCGTAATGTAGTTCCGCTAAACTTAATGAATTAATAAGATTTTTCCATATATTTCCTTAATATTACTCCTTGGTTTCTATTAAGGTTTTGTTACCTGTTCGTAGGACCACAGCAGCTTCTTTAAATAATCGATATCTGTAATCTTCCTCCATGTAAGGCATTGAGCTGTTTATCCCAATCTATAGCGTAGTTTGAAATTGATGAGCCAAACCAGAGGTATCCGTTCTGTTGTGATTAACGTCTCCGACATGTTCCTTCTATCTAATTTCTAAGCTTCTCGAAGTTTGGCCTATGTATGATAGTCCACATGTACAAGGTATGCTGTACACACCTGCATATTAGAAAAAAGGAACACTGTCTTTAGGGGATCTTAAAAACTGTCTAGTGGTAGTGGTCGGTTTAAACACAACTCTGATGTCGTAAGATTTTAAAATTCTGGCTATTTTATTAGACATTGAACCAACATAGGGTATGATAATGGTTGATACATACTGAGTTGCTAAACGTTGTTGTTAGAGGTTGTTGTTATAGAGCATTTTATTGATTAGGTTTAGAGGATACCCATTTTGAGAAAGAGATTTGGCTGGGAAAGTTCTGTATATACGTGTTCTTCGTCCGTGACTATGTTGTGAGTTCTGTTTCGTAGCATATGGATGATGCTGCATTTTTGTGTACGATGATGATTTGAAGAATAATGGAGATACCGTCCATAATCAGTGGGTTTACTATATATAGTAAGTTTAATATCATAATTCTCTACTTTTTGATAAGTATATCCAAAAAAGGTAATTGATGATTGCTTTCTAACTCTAAAGTAAATTTTATTTTGTCATGAAAAGAGTTGATTTTTTCTAAGAACTCATGTAAGTGTTCTACTTTTTTTCTCCAGATAATAAACACATCATCAACGTATCTCCACCAGGCTGTTGGTTTTGGAGTAATGTTAGCTAAAATCTCATTTTCTAATTTCTCCATAAACAAGTTCGCACATGGTTGTGACTGGGGACTGCCCATTACTAGTCCTTCTAATTGCTGGTATATAATGTTGTTGACTTTAAAGAAGTTAGACTTAAGACAGTGATTGAAAAGTTGTGTGATATCATTAGGAAAGAGATCTTTTATAATGTCTATGACTTCCTCAACTGGTACGTTTGTAAATAAGGATACAACATCAAGGCTTACCATCATGTCTGTCTTGGAAATCTTAACGTTCTTAAGTTTATCTACAAAGTGTTGAGAGTTCCTTATTTAAGACTTTGATTGTCTGATTTTACCTTGTAATAGGTTGGCGAGGTGTTTGGCTAGTAGATATGTGGGGGAGAATGTGCTATCTACTATAGGACGGAGTGGAACATCATCTTTGTGTACGTTGGGTGCACCGTAAAGGCGGGGTGATATGGGATGCGAAGATTTTAGTTTTCTTTTTAACTCATGAGGCCCACCAGTCATGTTGCTAATCAGAAGATTGGTTTCATTATGGTTATTCATGGTTGGATCTTTATTTAATATTTTGTACGTGGACCGGTCAGATAGTAAACTGTTGATCTTGCTGATATAATCTTTGGTGTTCAAGATGACTGTGGAGTTTCCTTTGTCTGCTTTGGTAACTATTATGTCCTTGTTTCTTCTTAAAATCCAAATTGCTTTTTTATCTGAAGGAGTAGAATTTTGTTTTTGGTGGTTTAGCTGTCGAAAGGATGATTGTACTTTGGAATCTTATATCATTAGCTATTTTCTCCTGGAGTGGAGTTAATAAAATGCCTATAAAAACAACCTCCAGCAACAACGTTTAGCAACTCAGTATGTATCAACCATTGTCATACCTATGTTGGTTCAGTGTCTAATACAATAGCCAGAATTTTAAAATCTTACAACATCAGAGTTGTGTTTAAACCGACCACTACCACTAGATAGTTTTTAAGATCCCCTAAAGACAGTGTTCCTTTTTTTCAAATATGCAGGTGTGTACAGCATACCTTGTACATGTGGACTATCATACATAGGCCAAACTTCGAGAAGCTTAGAAATTAGACAGAAGGACCATGTCGGAGACGTTAATCACAACAGAACGGATACCTCTGGTTTGGCGCATCACTTCTGAACTTCGAACCACGCTATAGATTGGGATAACAGCTCCAATGCCTTACATGGAGGAAGATTACAGATATCGATTATTTAAAGAAGCTGCTGTGGTCCTACGAACAGGTAACAAAACCTTGATAGAAATCAAGGAGTAATATTAAAGAATATATGGAAGAATCTTATTAACTCATTGCGTTTAGCGGAACTACATTACGCCAAAACTATGTAACGCGTATTTATAATAATGACTGAAATATTTCACTTCACTCATGTCATGTCACGCGATGCCTTCCAATTTCGTTGTAAACCGTTACTGCATTCCTTCGTTTTTGCATTTAGTAGTTTTTTTCACCGTTTATTCTTGACAAAGCTAGTCAGTTTTGCTAGCGAAACTGGTCGACAGATGTGTACATATATTAAACATATGGTCTTATAATCCAAATAGCTATTGTGTTAATTAGAGTTCTGATAAATTTTCTAAATTTTTAAAATGCTTATATAATAAGATTGGATCTATAGTATCCCGTAAAATATTTTCCTAATTCTGTTAATTCAGTTATTTCTATTCTATACTTTATTAAGTACAAACTGCAGTATTTCTTAAATTTAAATTCTTAAGTATTAATATTAAAACTATGGAGTTTTTGTCGAAGGAAACAGATGGTTCGTTCTATATTCTGTATCTATATATACCACTTAAGTTTCTGGTGGCTGGGATAACAATAGCACCAATGCAAATCCAAGCATGTCGTAAAAGGCGACTAAATGGACGCTGAGTTTCGCTCTCTTAAGGCTATGGCCTTGAGGGAGCAATTTGAGTCTCTGGGGAGGGTGTTCTCCGGCCCAGTGAGGGGCTTTGCCTTTCCCTGGAATATGAGTGGTTCTGCTCGGTGGTGGAGCCAACGCTGAGTTGGACGGTCATTCGGCCACTATGGAGTGGTCTAGGGACCGTCCCAATTTTTAGAGTTGGCTTTACTTAAATATCGCTTCTCTGGCTTTGAGCCATACCGCTGATACTAATATTCTCAAGTTACAACGTGTGCCAAATAAATGTCTGCGAATGATTCTGAACGCCCCATGGTTCCTAAGAAATGTGCAACTCCATCGGGACACAGATGCCCCTATATTTACACCTTCCTGCAGACTATAGCAACAAAGTTCTTTTCAAAAGCATCTGTACACCCCAACAAACTGATTCAACTAGCTGCAAACTACGACGCAAACAGATTACTTCAAACATAAACGACCAAAAGCCATCTTAAACTCCAATTCTGATGTCTTATCTCCAAGCCGGCTCAGGGCGAGCAATTGGCTCATAACTTTTTCCACTCACCGTTTCCTTATCAGATAGCAGGGAGTATTAAAAGCATTTTGCTTCACTCTTTATGTCAGAAATGTTAATCATTTTCTCGAAGTGCACCCCGTGTGGTGGCCTGGATAAGAATAGCGCTACTGTAGTCCATGCATGTCATAAGAGGAGACTAAAATGGGACGCAGAGGTTCGCTCTGTTAGGTTTCTTCCGAAATTTTTCTCCCGGTGAGGGGTGGGCTTAGATTTCGGGGGGTTTACCCCTGATAGAGAATTTTGAGTCTCTGAGGAGGGTGTTCTCCGGCGTGGCTTGTGAGGGACCTTGTCGGTGGATGCTTTCCCCTGGAATATGAGCGGTTCTGTTCAGTGGTAGTGGTGGGGGGGGTCGTCGTTGAGTGGAACCAACGCCGAGTTGGACGTGTAAAATTCGATGCAGTGTGAATTTTCTCCAATTTTTATTCCATCGATTTTTACAGAGGTCACATCTAGAAAGTTTGTAAAAATAAAGTTTGTTATTGTAAATAGAATATTAGAAGCCTATGTATAAAGCCCAAAGTGAATTAGCTTGCTCGATCGCATAAACAAAGAATGTTAAAATGGTAAAGCCAAAGGCAATGCCTTGCCATCGGAATGTAATTTGAAGTTAGAGCTCTGATTGCAGTGGCCTGAATCAAAGTTCCGCAGTCCGGTAAAACGGAATAAAGATGTTCGAAAGAGGGAGGGGGAGAAGACAAGTGTGTTACAGAAATGTTAGATCAAAAGAATCAAAGGAGTCACGAGGAAATATTCGGGGGTTACAATCCTTAACCCCAAGGTGCAGTAGAAGACCGGATATAAGGCAAGGATCTTCAACCACCAGGAATCGACAGTTTGGCTAGAACACACAGAAGTCGGGTGGAGAGAAAGAGGAGGAGGTCGATCCACGGCAAATCGTCCAGATCAAAAATGACGGTTACCAGAAGCGATTAACTACAGAGGGAGCAGCCGAGCCGGACCCGATGCGTTGCCGATCAGACAAATCTGCCTGTGCTCCGTACGCTGAATCCCCTTTGCCGGAAGCTCCAAGACGCCGGGAATATCGCGTTCCAGACTCGCCAATCGTTCTGAATGAAATGCGGGTGCTCCGTAAACCTCTGAGGAAAGAACTCAAAACCCGAGACAGAAAAGGAAACTAAGGACTCCGAGACGAATAGAGATGAAGTGCACTAAAGGCAAAAAGAATTCATGTGAGTCAATTGTTGTAAGAACTGCTAAGTTTAATGTGGTAAGATGGTTATAGCCTGAAAATAATTAATGCAATTTTATGGTTTTAATTAAGTGTATGGATCAGAGCATAGCAAATTCCTAAGAAGTGATTGGGCAAAATGTTTAACTGTTAATTGTAAGAAATTCTGAGGCTTTATGCTGAATAATTACAGAAAATTACCACAGAGATTCTCTTCTAAATTAGTTTGCTTAAAATGGGAGTCATAAATTATATTGCAGTGATTTTGTAAGATATGTTACGTAATTGTGGAAGTATGCTGTAGAAGTTTATCATATAGAGTGTAGCTTAAGTCGAAGATATAAGAAGCGACTTCCCTATTGCATATTCTTAGTGTTTAATAAACATGTTTGTTATTTATATTCAATGAGTACCGCCTAATCTTTGATATGCGATGCACTGTTTCGAAATAAACTCGATCCTGTGAGCGGAGGGAACTAAATGTTAGATAAGATAAGGAGCGCATAGAAAGCCACGATTGTAATTTAACTAAGAGAGGATTTGGATTAACTAAAGACCAACTGGAAGTACTACTATTTCCAATATCACAAGGAGACCTTGTGGCGCAGTCTTTAATAAATAATAAATTTCTAGTGTTCTCAGGTATAAGAATATAGAGTCACGGAAAAATGAGAAATTAATACAGTATAAGGAGGGAAAATAGATACGCAGAAAAGGATTGCTAAAGAATAATTTTATGTAGAGCGCTGCAGGAAAATATAAACGTGCAGACAGAAAATAACATAACAGAGCAGTAACAACCAGAAACGTTTACGATGACGCAATAAAGCATTTAGTTTACAGACGATCTTTCGGCCGCTCGTCAATTTTAGTGCTTCGATGGGTAAGAAAAAATACAGCGATAATTAAAAAAAAGTCCAAAGGAATATTTTAATAGGTATTTGTATAATATGTGTGGTCGTGTTGGGTTACTGCCATTTGAGATTAAGATCAACCTCTGCATGTACAGGGAGATTATTTGCTTCGTAGTAATAGTCTTGAATTAATTTTGATGCCTTGTAATGAAGCCAACACTTAATAATTCGTGCTGTGTTTGTAGTCTTCTTATGCTTTGACAAGACATAAAAAAAATTAAACCCGACAGTGTTTGCACTTTTTTATTTCTCAGCTGATATTATTTGAATTTTTTGGCCTCTTGAGAAAACTCCAGGCATTTAGAGAAGTTATTGTATCGCCCCAAAGTCCATTTCTCTCAACTCGACTTCGAGAAATTAAATGCTCTTCTTCAACAGCAGGAATAGCTTTGTTAATGTCCGCTAAGAGAAACCGCGTGGCGGCAGTCTGTTCCCGAAGTAAAGCGTAGCTAGCGCGATTTTATATACGGAGAGCTTTTTTGTAAAACAAAACGGTGCTTGAATTTTACACAATTCGGGATTACCTGATTATCCCGGCAGCGTTTTAGGAAAGTTAGACGATTTAATTGTCTAGGCTTCAACTTCATTTTACCGTATTGGCTGGTCTTCCGTGCGATCGCATCTCCGTGGATGATGGTAATTCTCGTAGAGAGGCTTATACGTTGGTTATGCATTACTAAATCACTTAAGGAATTGACAAAGTAGATACGAATATAAATTAAATTAACACTTTAATAAATATTTCCGATATTTATTAAATTTATGAACCCCCGTATTTATGGACTCCCAAAAATACATAAAGAAAATGTGCCATTACGTCCCATAGTGGATGGCATTGATTCCCCCACATACAAATTAGCTAAACATTTGACCAAAGCTCTCTCACACTATACTGGCAACACACCTTCACACATAAAAAAACTCAGCCCACTTCAAAGCCAGCATAGAAAACCTTACACTCCAACACACTGACATAATGGTCAGCTTTGACGTCTCCTCCTTATTCACAAATGTCCCACTCAAGGAAACTATAGAGCTAATCCAAGCTAAATTTCCTCCCGATATCTCAGCCCTATTTCAGTTCACAATAAACTCGGGCTATTTGATTTGGCAAGGACAATTCTACAAACAAATACAAGGGACAGCCATGGGTTCACCACTCTCCCCACCCTTGGCCAATTTCTTTATGGAGACCTTTGAAGGAAAAGCCTTAGCCTCTGCCCCAACTATATGGCTTCGCTACGTAGATGATGTGTTCGCTATTTGGTCACATGGCTCTGATACACTCCTCTCCTTCCTAACACACTTAAACAACCAACACCCCAGAATCACGTTCACCCTGAAAAAGAGGAAAACAACAGCCTCCCTTTCCTAGACACACTAGTCACCCGCCAGCCTGATGGAACCTTGGTTTTCTCAGTTTATAGAAAACCCACCCATACAGGTACATTAACCAACAATCCCTGCCCCTCACAACAATATGGAGTGGTGAAAACACTATACAACAGGGCTAAACTAATCTGTTGTAACGACAGGACACTGAACTAAATCACATCCTCAACACTTTCTCAGTCAATGGCTACCCCTCCAAAAAATATAAAAAAATATTGAAACCTACAAACCACAATCTCCCCCCCCCCACAACAAGCAGTACTCTAAATCCATCACCATTCCCTACATCCAAGGCACCTCGGAAAAAATTACCAAAATCTTAAAAAACATGACTTGACCTCCTGTTATAGACTATACAGAAAATTGGCATCCCTTATCCGCTCCACTAAAGACCAACCACTTGCCCTAGACCTACCAGGTGTATACCAGGTCCCTTGCAGCTGTAAACTGTCTTACTTTGGCCAAACAGGCGGGACAGTGAATATCAGAATTTCTGAACACAAGGACTACATCCGTTTTCACAAGTACAGCCATTCTGGTCTTGCAGACCATGCTCTGAATACACGCCACAGAATACGGTGGAAGAAAGCTACAGTAATACACCGTAGCAAATACAATTTCGAAAGACTATTTATGGAATCAGCCTCAGCCCTAAGAAACTCGACAAACCTCAACAAATTTGGTTGTATGAGACTACCCAAATTTGGGAGGCTTACATCAGCAGACCTTTAGCCCAACGGCAAAAAACACCTACTTAGCCGGCTAAGTAGGTGTTTTTTGTGAATCATGTTTGGATTCACAACACAGATGATTGGACGATCTTTCGGCCACTCGTGAGTAGTGCTCCGGGAGATCGTTTCAATTATTAGAGAGGGCTTTACTTACATACCAGCCCATGCATGTCGTAAGAGGCGACTAAAATGGGACGGAGAGTTTCGCTCTCTTAGGTTTCTTCCGTAATTTTGCTTCCGGTGAGGTGGGGCTTAGATTTCGGGGGATTTGCCATGCGAGAGCATTTTGCATCTCTGGGGAGTGTGTTCTCCGGCGTGGCCCGTGAGGGGCCTCGTCGGTGGACGCTTTTCCTTCGAATATGGGCGGTTCTTCTCGGTGGTACGGGGGAGTCCGTCACTGAGTGGAACCAACGCTGAGTTGGACGATCTTTTGGCTACTTGTAGGGAGTGGTCCGAGGATCGTCTTAATTTTTAGAGAGGGCTTTACTTACATACCAGCTACACTGTAACCGATGCATATCGTACGAGGAGACTAAAATGGGCAATTTAGTCACCTATCCTTCACTGTCCTCTACAGATCTAGCAAATAAAATAAAATAAAACAATCAAAAAAATATATTTATTTTATTCTCTTGATATTTAAATATTTATTTCTTCGCTTGTTTGCCGGTCTTTTGTATAGGTTTGAAAAGCTATATAAAATTTTAAATTTGCATAGGTTTTCGATAACAAAATTTTTTTATTTTTTTGTCTTCTGATAAGTGAACATAATATTCCTGATCAACATAATCGAAGTGATTCGAAGCTTCGAGGCACGAGCGAGTCAAACCATTTTAGGTATTCGTTCCTAGTTCTAATTTTCCAATTATATTTTAACAAATTACGTTGAAAGGATTGTTGTGAAGAAATGCACTTGAAGAGCATTTCTGTTAAATTTGTCTTAAAAGCACCAAGCAGAATCGGTCGCTCGAGGCGTTTTCTTTCTGTTAATGAACATTCGACCAACACTAATAAAGAATCCTCTGCTTTCATCTTAAGGAAGTTTTTCCTCGGCAATTTACTGTCTGTCTATCTGTACACGGACATTTATCGAAGTTTGGGGGAATAATTTTTTCTTCTTTAATACTTCAGTCAAGCATTTGATGGTATTCCAACTTAATATAATCTGATTATTCGCAATTTTGGTAGTAGGAATCTCAATTTTTTCATCTTAAGTGATTCGTATTGAATTTACATTTGCGGGTTTAGGAAAGAACACAAGCGTTCTTCTAACGACGGAAACCGGAGATTCCTCTTAAAACTTAGGAGGGAATCAGTGAAGAACTCAAATGCAGTGAAATGTTTCTGACATCGCGATAAATGCTTTCATAAAGAAGCTCTTCTTAGCATTTTCTTCTAAGCTGTGTCTATATTTAAAGAATTTTAAAGAAATTTGAGTGCGTACTTTGCATCAACCTTTTGGATGGAATAACAAATTGAGTGATCGCAGTAATGTCGGTTTTTTTAACAATTTGTTCAATTACTCTTCGCTTTCGCCAACAACGCAGAAGTATCTTCTGTCAAGAAGAGGCGAATATTAAAGAGAATTAGGCAAACAGAAGAAAATTATGTTGGCAATCCCAGAGAAGATCAAATTAAAAAACTCATTAATTCTTTGTTGGGGTTGTAAATTAGGCCAAACCCATCGCTTGGCTACTTTTCAATTGTTTAGTGACGTCATCGAACAATTTTTCCAGTTTTCGAGCTAGTTAGTAAGCTCCATCTTTTACTAGTGTATGTGTAGATGACAAACCCAGAAATAGGAACATGTTTTCAATTGTTATTGTGGTTTCATTTTGTGATTTTTATAGAACGATCGAGTGGATGCTTTTACTGCATTTATGATAGAATGAACACGTTTCCAGTAATTCGGCACATGCAGAGTAGAAAGTGGATAACGTGCCAGCGTGCAGTGCTTTTTGTTTATCTTTTCGTGGAATACTGTTTCGTTTTTGTTTAGCTTTTCCTTTCAAATTGTCAGTTTCTCTGTCTGTTGATGCAACTGTCACAAAAGTTATCTAAGAAATAAGATGAAGCTGAAAATATCCAACCGCACAAACCGGCATTATAACTCAAACTATCCATAAACTAAAAAAAAAAAAAAAAATTCATCTCTTCTTCCTCAATTAATGAAAATTTCTGAAGTGAGAAGACTCCAATCGATCATGTCCGACATTTACATTGAGATATTGAAAGTCTTAAGTTTCCAAGCATTCCCTCAATGCATTTTACTTGTACTGAAGAAATTCAGTAACCGAACAGGTGACAGCACTATGGAACTTATTTTCATTCTTCACTCACTCCTAAAACACTTTTTTTTTCAATGAACAATTATTTTCAAATCGCACTGACGTATAATGAGCAAAAATCCTTATCCTTATAAGGACTGGCTTAAAGGAGCGAAGCAAGAATGCTTTTCATCTTCCCCGTTATCTGTAGAGGACAGTGTAGAGATAAGGTGTTATTGAGCTATTAAAACTCTGATCATGGCAGGAGGGTAACAGCAATAGCCGAACCTCAGTTAGCACTCCATTGGCTACAGCATTGCCATCCATTACCCTCCAAGAGTATTATTAATCAAGCAGTAATATCTCATCAAAAATCTGGCATTTGAGCGATAGTATAGTATACACTTATCGTTCGGATAACGTTCTGATTTTGATTTTGATGTCATGTATTACTGGAATTAAGTTTTCTTTAGGTGAGAGATGAATTTCATTTTAAGGTGTTAGAAGATCTCTCAGATTATTTAAGTTTATAAAGTAATCTAAAATCTTTGTTTCATAAAATTTCATAAAATATTATACATTTATTAATATTTTATAGTTAAATATATAAAAACATAAACATTCTGGAAAAAGTCTAAACTTTTATGAGAATATGTTTGTCTCCAGAGTTGCTTTGTTTTTCACTACCCATGTTTGCCTTTTATTAGCGCTTAAACTAGGTTTAACTGGCTTGTCAGCTGTTTCGGACGTTTGACTTTCATCAAGTTTCAGCTTTTCGTGTTGGTTTCTAAACCAAGGTTTCCGGATTAGCTAAATCCTTAATCCGCCCACCAGTTTTTCCTAAAAAAATTCGCTTATATTTCTTTCGTTTGGATAACTGGATGTTTGCAAATCATTGGCGAAATAATCTTACCTCGCCATTATATCTGGAGGGGGGGGGGAGGCTAGTCCTTATTCCTCAAAAAGTTATTCATTTGCGTTTTGTTCTTTCTCTTCTAATAGCTCAACTTTTATAATATTCTATCCCCCCCTTTCTCTGTTTAAAATTAAATTCCGAGGGACTGTGGATCTTGTTGTACCCTCCTATCCGAGACTTCACCTTTAAAAGTCAGCGAAAAAGGACTTGGATGAAAGTGACGAACGATCATTAAAAAGGGTGTGTTCGCCTCATGTTTTAAACATAATTAAGTGTCGGGTATCAGACGGCTAATGAAACTCTAACTCCTGCCATACTGAAGTGATACGGAAGTTCTTCGTTAAGAGCATTTCAAAGTAATAATATTATTATTATTTCTCAGATAAATTACATACATTATATGAACACAATTATGCATAACAAATACTTTCTCGTACATAAAGTTTTTTTTTTAAATAAAAATAATACAACTGTTTACAACGTATATTATTATAATATTCATAATGATGATTATTACAGCTGTTTCTTTGCAATTTTACACTTTATATATACATTATCAATGGATATATTCACTCTATATTGCAGACTTTTGTTACAGTTATTACATACATTACATACATTAGTTTACATGTGATACGTACATTACATGCATTTGGTTACATATGATACATCTAGGATGAGAACTAATTTCTCTGCTTTCATCCGCGAAGCTTATATGTAAGCTTATCTGAGGATGACACCAGTTGGTTATTATTTATTGGTTTTTTTCCTGTGTTTGGAAACTACGAAATCACACACACACACACACACACACACACACACACACACACACACACACACACACACACACACACACACACACACACACACACACACACACACAATAACTTGGAATGTCTTGATGCGTCGCAGAACTGGAAGCCTGAACGAATAGATTATATTGTGTTTCATTAAGTTTGTATGGTATTTTGGATGCGTGTTTCTTGTTCATAGTATGTCCTTAGAGCTCTTGTCAGGCTATTGTAGTTTGTAAGGTTTCTGTATTCAAAAGGTAATTTGTTTATCATGTCTGGGATGTAGAAGTTTCGCGTGGTCTTTCCGTAGTGATTATTTTTTTTATATGTGATATAATTAGTTGTCTGAGGTCTTGTTATACAGTATGTATTTCTGACTGTCCTGTAGTTGGCATCGAAATAATGTTTTAGCAAAACTGCATAGTGACGTAAATGTTTGGCTGTCAGTATATTGTGTTCTGACATTACAATGTACATGAGGTCGTTATTTTCTCTTTGTTCTCTAAAGATCAGTTTTATCATTTTGTACTGTAGCGACCTTAATCTATTTATTTTGTAGGGGTGCACAGAAATCATACGTTGTTACAGCGTATCTTAGTATATTTTGGTGTTTTTAGGCGTATGGGAACTATGTCTTTTAATCTGTAGAGTTTGCCAGTTATTGTTCGGAGTTTGTTGTGTATATGGTTTATGTGGCTATTCCAGTTCATATCTGCATCGAAGTAAATTCCAAGGTATCGCATTGTTTCAACCTGAGTGATTGTAGTGGTTTTGCTGTTCTGTGTGTTTTTTATGTTGGAGAGTGGATGTTGGATGGTTATATATTTCTTTTCAACTGGCCGAGTCAGTGGATTTCTGAATATCATTAATTTTATCTTTTCTTAGTTTAGGTGTATGGGGTTTTTCGTGAGCCAGTCTATGATCAGATTTATGTCATGTTGCATATTTGATTGGGCTATGCTTGCGTTATGATGGATGGATATTATAGCTGTATCGTCTGCGTATTGGAATATCTTACCTTTGAGAGGTAGCTGTTTAATATCGTGTGTGTAAATGTTGAATAGAGTTGGGGAGAGTACAGCTGCCTGTGGTACTCCACAGGTTACTGGTAGCTCTCTGCTTTGGTTTGACTCAATACGTGTGATATGCTTTCTATTTTGAAGGTAGTTTGTAAACTACCTGTGCAGAGGCCCGTCTATTCTAACATGCCTCAACTTTTCTAAGAAGGTTTGATGTGTGAGTGTATCGATTGCTTTAGTTAGATCAGTAAAGACTACTATGGCAATTTTGTTTTTGTCTTAGGCAGTATTAATTACGTCTGTAAAGTCTTCCAAGAGAGATGTTGTTCCCTTATTTTTCTGTAAACGATATTATGTTTTGGGGATAATATGAAAGGTCTCTGTGTATGCTGTGAGTTTCTTCAGTATGATCCGCTCCATAATTTGATTGATAATTGGTAAATGTTGCTATGGGTTGTAATTGCTGATTAAATTTATTTTTCCATGTTTGTATATGAGTGTGATTATGGCGGTCTTTAGCATACTTGGTGTCTGTCCTGTTTTTAATATTTTATTTATTAATTTTAGTAGGATAGGATTTAAGCTAGTTGCATGTTGCTTGATATCCTTAGGTCTGATACCATCAATTCCTGGGCCTTTGGTTTGGTTTGATTTGATTTGATGTATTGCAGAGAGAAGTTCTGCTTCTTTTATAGTTGGGAAACATAATGTCTGTTTTGTTTGTGGTCGAAGTGAAGGGTCACGTTTTGTGATTGGGGGAATATTTCTGTGCAGTTCTTGGATGGAGTCTGCAAATTATTGGTTAAAGTCATTTGCTAGTTGTTGAATAGGTTTTGCATCTTTCATGAAGCAGTGTTTTATGGTTTCGGAGGCGGTGGTGTTGGGAACATAATCTAGCATCCGATTGATCAGATGCCAGGTTTGTTTCATGTTGTTTTGTGCAGAGGTTAGTTTGTCTCTGTAGTAGCTTCTTTTTCATTTCTGATTTGTGTTGTAAGGCGATTCCTTGTTATCTTATATTCAGTTTTTAAAGCTGTGTTAGTTGGATATCGCTTTAATTCTTTCCATAAAGCGTCCTTTCTGTGTATTTCTGGGATTAAGTTTTGTGTTATCCAAGGATTTTGTGTTCTTTTTGAACGAATTCTGACTTCTTTGTAGCTTTCTTATATATTTCCTCCATTGTGAGTTTAATGTTATATAAGATATCTGCTGAATCTGATGCCAGTTGTTCCCAGTCTGTTTTTCTTATTTCGTGGTTGACTATTTCTTAGTCTATTATTGTTTTCTTTCGCTCGCTTTTCTTCTGTGGGATATTGCATGGATATTGTCTTGGTGTGCAGGTTTAGAGCGGTGAAGTAATGGTCTGCTACTTTGCACTTTATGACTGATGCAGTGTAACTATTTGGTGGTGCTCGGACGTTTATATGATCTAGACAAGGCAGTGATAGTATTTCCGAATATTTCTTCTCTAGTCCATGATGTTATTGTTGGTATTAGATTATACATGGATAGCATGTCTAGGTATTGTACAGTGTTCTTCTGATTTTTGTTTGCAATATTTATGTTTATGTCGCAGATTATCATTAGGTGTTCGGTTGAGCATATTTCTTCGCGTGAAAGCCAGCAATTGAGTTTGTGTAAGAATTTTATCATGTTTAGGTTTGGTGGCCTGTAAATAGCATTTAGTATTATGGGATGCTGTCTATTGGTGGTATTAGTGATTTCGAGGCAAAGGGTTTCATCATGCTCAAACTGATAGGCCGTTTCTTTTGCTATTAATTTTTGTTTGATAAATATTAATATTTATCAATTAATATTAATATTCCACCCCCTCTGTTTGTTTGGCGGCATGATCTATGTTGTTGGAAGCCAGGAATTTGGAAAGCAGTCGCTTCGTCATTAGTTATTTTGGATTATGGATACTTCTGTTAGGACCAATGTATCATTAATACTGGTGTAATTCCTCAGATAAGCCTGTAACAATAACCACTGTTTTCGGATGCTTCTGATGTTAATATGCAAGATTGAGAGACCTCTCGCTTGTATTGTGTGTTGTTTTCATGCATCAAGCGATTCGAAAGTACAATTACTAATATATTCTGGTGTAATTACATCTATCTGATGGTTCACATTCATTTTTGGTGTGTTGAAATCTTCTTATTGAACTAAGTTGTAGTCTTTTGTTTCACTCTGGCAACCTATCTATATCTTCCGAGCTTTTTATTTGTATAGCCTTTGAAGTCTGTGACTTTCTCAAGAGTATCTTGCCGTCTTCGATCCATAAAAATTGATACTTTTTTCTGTTTTTTTTCTTTTATTGCTTGGTTCAAAAGATTCTGATTGAAAGGTGTTAAATACTCAGATAGAAAGATTGACGTATTGTCTTGCAATGCATTTAAATCCTTGACTACTGTTTTTTCAGTCTGCTGGCTTTTATGAGATTGTCTCTTGTAGCCTTGCTTGTCAGAGACGGATTATTACTGGTGCGGGTCGTGGCAAGCCTTGTTTTTTGTTCTTCCTGGGCATCCAATTTATGGTCTGAATATTATTATGTTGTAGTGGGGATTTCAATTTCATGGCCTAACTTTAAAACTACGTCTCTGAGATTTTCTGTTGATTCAGTTTCTGGAAGACCGTTTATGACAAGATCTTCTTTATCTTGTTGTTGGTTTAAAACTTCGTATTGTAGTTATTATTATTTTATTATTATTTTTTTTTTATTTGACACCTCCAGGGAGTCCAACGACTCATCGAGGGAGAGTGTGCCAACAGCATCGAACGATTGTTCCCCTTCCAACTACTAACCGCGCTCAAACTTACTTAACTGAGCCATTAGTAGCAGAGGCTCTACCAATCGACCAACTTTTGCCGGCAGTTTCAGGGAATTAAATTCTTGACGGAGTTCCGACGTGTCTTATCAATTTGTGCTGCCTGTCAGTTAGTGCGTTAATGCTGGTTTTAATGTCTTTTACCGTTTGTAAGACTTCTTCGACTTTTGAATTATTGAATTTAACAACTCTTCATATTCGCTAATTTTTTTGTTATTTGTTTATTGTGTTTATCAAATAATTCTTTGACAAGATCTACTAAGCTGGCTTTTATATTTTCTAAACCATTTTCTAGTAATAAATTTACGGAACTCAAATTATAAGACTCACAGGTATTTTTTTGTCTGTTCAGTTCATAGTCCAATTCTTCCTCCGGCGTAATCTGTTGCGTCGTGGGCGGGGGCGTTTCTTTGTTCTCTCTGCAGTATAAGCATTTCCATTCTTGTCGCTTGGCATTGGATTTGCGTTGCCATGTTGATTCTGAGATTCCCGAACATGTAAAGTGAAGATTCCTAAGGCATTTCCTGCAGGTTATATGACTTCCGTCGGACGATAATTCCTTTAGGCATTTGTTGCACTTCATGGCTCACCTTTCTTCCCTTGGACAACTGTAAAGATGGCGACTGTAAAGTCTATGGAACTGTAAAGATATAATAATAATAACAATAATATACCCGATTCTCCTATACCTTTCCAAAATAGATGGAATCAGTTAACTTGAACAAATCGTGTGTGTGTGTGGCAATGGTCTCGGTATTTTTAAAGAAAAACTGCACGAAAAATAAACCAATTTCGATTAAAGAAAACTGGTTGGAATTCTGCCAATTTTATTTTTCTCTTCCCTAATTCGATTTACTATGCTTTTTTCTGTTTTTAAGTGTTTGTCGCCGACGGACATTTTAAAACCGTTTTAATTTTACAAAGATCGACAATCTGGGAATTTCCAATTGAAAATTCTATTTAGGAATGCCATTTCTGCATAATTAATGTGACTTCGCTCCACAAACAAGTACGAACTTTTATATGAAATAGAAAACTCATTTTTGTTACTATCGGAAACATTTTTTTTCTCAACTGAGTTTATTGATTCAAAATTAATTTTCTGTTCATAGGTCAGTGACGCCTTTTGTCCTAAAATGTTTTCTTTTTTTTAGATCACAAGAATTCTTTTCGAATCGTTAATCAGAAAACAAGAAAACGCCTTCCTTCTGAGGCTCCTTTGATGTTGCAATACTAAGTTTATTTCTGTCTCTTTTCTACGATGCAATTTCTTATTCAATTTTTCTTCGTTTTCGACTGCATCAATATGTGTGCGTTTTAAGATTTTCTGTTGTTCTTAGTTCGTTTTCTAACGTTACCAAGACTGTTCGCTTTCATTCATTTTTCATAAGAATTTTTTCACTTCCTGTTTAGTCGTTGTTGTTGATAGCATTCGTGCTGCACCTTCTAAATCACCTCTTTCTCTCCCTTGTTTCCAAATGCAATAAACGCCGCAGTTTGTTTCAAACTTTTAAATTACAAGTCGCTCTTGCAAAACAAACCTTCCCTTGGCTCTAAATAAAAATTTGTTTACTGTGATTTTATAAATCAGCGCTGTTCCAATGGAGCAACCTTTTAATCTAACTGCATTCCTTCCGAGGTTAAACATCAATAATAATTTAAAAAAAAAACAAAAAAAAAAAGATTCTGAAGCACGTATGAGTTGCGTGGCATCAACAAAATAACAGCCAACCACATTTATAACCATCAGTAGTACAATTTAGGATATTTGTGGTACCCGGCACCAAACTATTCGATAAGAGATTCTGAATTACTGAAGAACCAAACTCTATTCAGTATAAGAAGCATTATACATTCCTCGTCACATCAGAATACCGCAGTTCCAAATGTAATACGAAGGCAGCTAAAGCTGGCAATGTTTATTAAACCCCAAAAGTTTGTAAACCTACGTTACATTAGCACCCTGTATTGGCTAAGGATTTTGTCTATTTTTATTAATTTTATGCAAGTTTTTCTGTTTATTTTTACGTAGTACGGAAATTCTGACTAGAGATCATATATGAAACTTTTCAAGACACTTCAGGCCTCCAAGAAGCAGGGAGGTGGTCGCACACCGGGCGATGAAGCTCATCTCCCATCTAAAGACAATCACAAACATCCATCTCCTCAGCTGGGTTCGAACCCACAGCCTGTTGGTTGGAGAGCGGGTACGCTTACCACCCTGCCAACCGGACAAACCAAAACAATCCAGTTCTTGTACGAAAGTGGAAGAATTCTCCGAGTTTGCCAAGCAAAAGTTGTTACTTTCTTAAATGTTAATCTCAATGGCCTGTCATGAAGTAAGTTGACTTGTGCTCATCCTAACCCTTACAGATTCATCTGAAATCGGCTAACTACTCTCCTTCACGTAAAAATACCTTAAGCACATTAATTTCTTAGACGAGATCCGACATTCGGGTCCAGGTCGTTGCTGTTGATTAAAGTTCCTCTAATAAAAGTGAATTTTTAATATCGTTAATATTTTTTAAATTTATGCAAGTAACTTCGAATAATATATAAAATATTTTATCCAGAGGATGCAAAAGAAAAATAAATTATATTTATTTAAACACGCTCAAAGCAGTTCTGTTCAATTGAAACCATTTAAAATTAAAAAAAATATATTAACGAATATAAAATCAAATACTTCCCTAAATCCTTGGAGTAAAAGGGTAAAAAATGCTTATAGCATGCTTATACTTTTATTAAAAACGTAAGTATATAAAATTTATGAAAACAGAATATTTTAATAAAAAATCATAAATTAAGAGAAAATTGTTTAAAAAACATTATTTTACAAAAACACCATATTTAGTTTTGCATCAATCTTATATTATAGATGATCTGATTGGGGCTACGAAAGAAGAATCATACTGCTACTTCTTCGTTAACAAATGTGTTACTTTATTAGCTCTTTATGTTTAAGTGTGTTAGTGTTTCGTGTCGTGTATTATTGATGACGAATTGTGAATTTGATTCATATGTTTTTAGCGATTTATATTTATGCTTATTCATTAGTAATAGTAGTTAATTGCTTGCTACCATAAGCAGTCACTTTATTTTCCATAGTGCTTTATCCAGGTAAGTCATTTGGAATTACAAGGGCGATACGCTAGGCCTACTGCCGCTAGTATCGCCTTTGTTTGTTTCATATAGTGACATTTTTGCTGGTAGACACCTAAGAGTGTCTACGGGATTTGATAGTGGACCCTCAAACGTCCACAGGATTATCTTTACCTGCTCGGGACACCTGAGAAATCTCTGCTCTTTCTCCATCTGTGTCTTAACACATTTTAAATTATTGAAATGGCAAAACTTCTGAATGAGGCCAAATTCGAGGAAGTATACAAAGAATTCCTCAGACTAGGAAAGCTGCTGAGTGATAATTGGCCGGGAAAAGTGAAATTGTATGAAAGGTTTCCCCCCGAATGTGTCTCAGACGTTGTCGCTGAAGATCATTTAGAATCGATGCCTTCTACTCCTTCAGACTTTGTAGAAGTGCGCGCACGCAAAAAGCGAACAACAACAGATGAACCGCACAATGACAATACTGAAATGGAACAGGATTCTCAGGGTTCGGACGCCGCTATTTCTCCCAAAGAAAAGGCATCCGATCATTCTTAGAGAAAAGCATACGTGGGCAGCTTTAAGATCCAATGTCCAATTTGCATATTGGCTTCATTAAGGCCAAAAACATGGATGAAGGCATAAAGATCCAGCCAGCAACAGTGACAGACTATAGAAGGTTGTCCAAAGAACTGGACGACAGAGGCATCCAGTATCATACCTTTGCGCTCAGCTCCGAAAAAAACTTAAAAGTAGTCCTTCGTGCTGTCTGTGAAGACAATGACACAGCAAAAATAGCTGCTGAGCTAAATTCTCAGGATCTGCCTCCAGTCAAGGTCAGCAGAATGTACAAAGCAAACAAGACTCCCATGCCATTAGTCCTTGTTGAGATTCATAAAATATACAAGTATATATATCTACAACTTAAAAACAGTCTGTGGTCACTCCGGAAAACATCGTGTTCTGGGCAGTGCCACAGGTGCCAGAACTTTGGCCATGCCCATAATCTATGCAGAGCGGAATATAGATGCTTAAAATGTGGAGACAGCCACCCAACCAATACCTGCACAAAGCCGAGGACCACCTCGGCCAAATGTGCCAACTGCAGTGGCCCTCATCCTGCGAACTACAAAGGATGTACTCAGCACCCAAAGAACAGACGGATGGAGGCAATCAATCAGCCCTCCTCCTACAGTACAAGAACACCAGAGGCCCAGACATCAAAACCGGAGACTCAGTGGTCACAGTCGGAGACCTCCAATAATAGAGACACCCAAAAACAAACAAGAAGTTATGCCGATGTGACCCGTACAATTAGACCAATTCCAGAACAAAATCAACCAACAGCACCTAAAAACCTAACAGCTGCTATTACGCCCTCACTAGAAAACATGCTACAAAATTTCAGCCTATCAAACCCTACTGAAACCTCCACTAAAAGATTTCTTTGCAGGTCATCCTCACAGCTCTCATAAATGAATAGTAACAAACTCATTCCAGCATCTCTTCGGATAGTTGCTTGGAACGCAAATGGCCTCAAAAACAAAATTCTGGAACTCCGAGACTTCAAATATAGGTATCAACCAGATGTTATTTTAATCAGTGAAACTCATTTAAAACCCTCAGACAATCCTACAATAAGGGGTTATCACCTATACAGAAATGACAGACTACTCTACAGAGGCGGCGGCACTGCCATCTTTATTAAAAACTACATTAAGCTCTACTCTCTGAGCAATCCTTCAACCACTAACCCTGAAATCACAGGAGTGGAAGTAGTCACCAGCTCCACTGGCAAATTGAAAATCTACTCAGCTTACAACCCTCCCCAAAAATCTCTACTACACTCTGACCTAAATGCCATTTTATGCATCAGAGAGCCCACCGTTATTGCTGGGGATCTGAATTCTAAGCATCCTGTGTGGAATGTACAACCACAAACAAGAATGGTTGCATCCTTTCCAATTACTTAGGATCAAGCAACGCTGTTGTGGCAGCCCCAAACCAACTCATCTCAGTACGTTCGGCACTGCTGACATCCTGGATATATCCTGCAGGATATTAAACTTCAATACAGCATCATATCTATGGATGAACTATCATCCGATCACAATCCAATTCTACTACAGCTGGGAAATCAAGAATACCTATGTCCTCCTTCTCACTCCTACATTGCATGGGAAAGACTGTCAACAGCACTCAAGGATTATATTGGACCTGTTCCTCACATACGCACAAACGAAGAAGTAGAAACTGCAGTTACAAACCTCACACAACAAATTAATTCTGCTATAAAGGTAGCTTCCTCCTACAAATCTGCTCGCAAGCCAGATCGTTTGCCTGAAGAGATCATGAACTTGATCAGAGACAAAAACAGAGCTAGGAAACGATTCCGTAACACGTGTGCACCACAAGATAAAATAAATCTAAACAGATTAAATGGGGCAGTAAGAGATGCACTCAAAGCTCATAGAGACCAAGTATGGCATGAAAAGTTATCCTCATTTCACCTACTGATCACTCCAGCTGGAGACTACTAAAAATATCAAAAACAAAGACATATCCCTTCCCCCAATATTCCCTGACCAGGGCCTTACTCACACAGAATGTAGACAAAGCAAAAGTTATAGCATACAATTTAGAGGAGCAATGCAGGCCTTCGTATGCAAACCTTGACTTTGACCACATATATAAGATTAACGGCAAGGTCAGACACTCACTCAAACTTCCATTCACCAGTATTGACCATATTGCACCAACATCACCTGCTGAGATATGACATTATTAAAAAATTAAAAAAAAAAATCTCCTGGGCCAGACGGCATTACTAATCGGGTGATCAAACGTCTGCCCCGAAAATCAGTAGTGCACCTGACCAGTATAATGAATGCAATTTTAATATTTCACTATTTTCCTTCCACCTGGAAACTGGCTGACGTAATTCCTATACATAAGCCAGGCAAAGACCCACACCTACCGCAAAATCATCGTCCAATCAGTCTCATCTCAAATCTGGGTAATGTTGCAGAGAAGGTCATCCTCTCACGACTCCAAACCTCAGTAAATGACCTAAACATCCTCCCTAAAGAACAGTTTGGTTTCCGACAACACCATAGTACTACCCAGCAAATCCACAGAATTGTCGAATACATCACCATCAGCTACAACTGGCGCCAGTGCACAGGAGCTGCTTTCCTAGACCTTTCCAAAGCATTTGACAAAATGTGGCATTTTGGACTCCTACACAAAGTTATCTCAGCCGGTACCTCACTAAAAATGGTTCATCTAATCCATTCATATCTTCAGAACAGTCAATAGAAGTTAACATCAACGGTTCTAGATTGCCCCAGCGTCATATCTTTGCTGGAGTGCCGCAGGGATCTCTACTGGCTCCATTGCTGTTCTCTATATACATGTCAGACATCCCGCACAATCCGATGACTTCCATTTTGTCCCTGTATGGAGACGATACGGCAATACTAACCAGATCTCTCCGACCCCATTTCATTGAAAGCTTCAAGAAAACATTCTAAAGCTGGAGGGTTGGTTCTCTAAGTGGAGATTGGAAGTCAAACCCTCAGAAATGCTCAGCCGTTCTTTTCTCAAAAAGGCCAATGTCTCCTGTAGGAGATGTGTTACTATTCAATACTAAAATTCCCTGGCAGACAGAAACAAATTACTTTGGTGTAATTCTCGACAAAAAGCTATCTTTCAATCAGCACACTAAGTCTGCGTGCACAACGGCATCTAAAGCCATAGCTCAGATCTATCCGCTAATTAATAGAAATAGCAAGCTCAGCAACAGAATCAAATTGCAACTATACCTGATGACAATTCGTCCTATAATCACCTATGCCTCTCCGGCCTGGAGCCACATCTCTAATGCTAACATTATCAAAATACAGCTAGTGCAGAACAAGTGCTTGAGAATGATTCTGAATGCCCCGTGGTATGTTAGAAACAATCAACACAGAGGCACACAAATATTCCCTCTATTTTCTCTTTTCTATAATCCTTAGAATCCAAGTTTTTCCTAAAGACGTCCACACATCCCAACGATTTGGTTCAGCAAGCTGCAGCATACGATCCAACGGACATATTCAAATATAGAAGACCAAAAGCTATATTAGCCTCCTTTAGAGATGCATAATTTCCATGCCCATTCAGGGCGAGCAAACTGCTCATATATTTTACCTTCACTGTAACCACAACAGATTGCGGGGAATATGAAAAGCATCTTGCTTCACCCCTAAAGGCATAAATGTCAATTGTAAATTACGAAAGAACATTTTGCAATTTTATCAACATAATAGCATTCATCGAAATAGCATTGTCTTCTGAAAACTGTCCGTGGATTGACTTTCGATTATTTTCTTTAGCCGATTATAAACATCGATTCTTCTGTGCAGGCACTAGTAGACTAATCTCTCTGGTACCTGTTGAGTTATACGAATGTGTACGTGTGTGCGTTCGCGCACTCTAATAAATAACTATCTATTTAGAAATATTTTCCTTCTTCGACTAGAAATGATGTTAGTATCATTTTAATTAAAACGGTGTCCTTTGCTATTTAATCACTAAACCATCGATGGTGAACCTGTCTCACCCGAGATGAAATTCGTTGGTGGCCGAGTAGATAGCATGTCGACTCTCTAACAGGTTTGTTTCCCACCGTTGATGGATGTTTGCAATAAGTCGCAGATGATTTTCATCACGAGTGTCCGAACAGAACTCTTTATTTTATGCGACTCCCACCTAAGAAATTTCGTATACTTATGATACATTAGAACCGTTGGTGGACTGAGGATTTTTAAAATTTTTTTTGTGTTTTTTTCATAATCCGGGAGGTCAGGCCAAACTGAACTTTTTAAAGCAATTTCAGGCCTCTAAACAGGAGGGAGGAGGGTAATAGTCTCGCAACCGGTAATTAAATTTATCTCACAACTAAAGACACACAAACATACTTTCATGTTGGATTCGAACCCGCAACCTGAAGCAATCAGACTGCTTACTGGGATCTTGATGTGGCTTGAAAAGTTTCATATTTTTTCTTAAAGATTTCTGAACAGAATTTAGGTTCTGGAAGAAAAAGTTCTGTTTCTGGAATAATATCGCTCAAAAGAGAAAACTGTGCGTTGAATTTCGGTTGGTAGCTTTTGAATTATTGTGGAAAAAACGAAGGTTCTACGCCAGAGTGTTGTCTCCCAATTATGTGAGGTCTTTTGGCCGGGTAACCTCTTATGGGATGAAAACTACGGGTTTCTGATATTAGAAAATCCTGCTATCTAAGTATGACACCTGGCAGCCCCATCAGCTGAGAAAGCATTCTTTATTTCCTAGATTGGAATCATTCACTGGCCTAAGACATCCGATGCTAATACTCACCAATATAATTGTTTAAAAATAATTTTCCCTTCACATCCCCCCCCCCCAGTTTTAGTACCTTCTTTTTTACAGTTCCGCTACTGCATTATTCTTAATTATTTTTAGTGAACTATTAGGAATATAGTTTGTCAGAGTAGATAACACTGATCTTGAATCAACCAATTCTGTTTGTAGAAAGGTGAAGGAGTCGATTTTTCGAACTCTTGTATACACACCTTCGATTCATAATTTTTTGTATAAATAATTAGTTTTGTTTAGATATATTGAAGGAGCACCGTTCACTAATTAAATTCCTATCTTATTTAGGAGAGTGGATTATCTAACGCTTAGCCCACCGACGACACTACTACTTACGTATCAGCGGTCTGCAGCGCTTCGTGATTGGACTTCAAATATTAAAAAAAAAAACGTCGAGGTTATCATCCATCGTAGAACACTGTACATTTTATTTATTTATTTTTTTCTTTATTCTTTTCTACGATTTTTCTTTTCTAATTGTAGCACATTTATATTTGCCTCATTTCCGTTATTTTCTTTCAGATTCAGTGTCTTTTATCGCGGTCATTCGAAAGTACAAGCTGAGGCATATACTTAAGTGTGCGTCCGAGCATCGGCGATCCATAAGGTCGGAGTTATGCTTGAGCAAAATTCCTAATCAGGGTGGACTGTTTGGCCCAGTATGCGAAATGCATTTTCTATTTTATAATATCAATAATTCCGTGTTTCGTTGCGCTGAAATTGTAAATGTTCCGGCCTGGACATGATTGAGAATAGTGTGATAATCTCTGACATTTTGTTCTTTATTTATTATTATGAAGTTCTAAAATTTAAGCAGATCATCTGTGGAAATTATGTTTCGGATTTGTACGACTTCACCGGAAATAGTTTCCGGCGACTTAAGATCAAAGGCTACAACATTAATCGGGAAAATTACCAATTACACCTTGCTTATTAAAAATTAGCAGCAATCACTGCATAGCTTTTCAGAAAGTTCGTGGCCTAATTTTTTTTTTTCCATCAACGCACATTACTCTTCATTGTGCATTCTGATTGTATCTGCAAGACCTTTTCAGGCCTCCTAACGTGGTTCATCTCGAACGAAAACAGTCGGTCCCATTACAAGTGATATTCCGTGTTTGTTCTTTTCGCCATTTCGTAATATTCAATTAGAATATCGTTTAAATGAAAATTATGAAATTTCGGAAAGGTTTTTGCGTAGTAAATTGCAGAGGAGAAACTTCATTAAGATGAAATCAATCCTCAGTTGCTGACGAATCTTAATCATTGGTAGAAGGACCACGACACGAGCTCGAGTCCACCACCTTAGTTAAAACCACAAATGAAATCAGCTCTGATAATATGATGATGTACGAGTATTTTAAGTGTATTTTTAAGAAATGAAACTTTTATATAAAGCATATTAGCATCCTGAATACGTTTTAATCATTTTACTTAAATTTTATTTTATTTTAAATAAAATTAAATAAATAAAACATAATTATTACACTTTTTTCTTTTGTAATTAAGTTTATTTAAAGTGTAGATATATATAAAATTCCCAGTGTCGTGGCCGGAATGACAATGGCCCCACTGTAGCCCTTGCATGTCATATGAGGCTACTAAAATGGAACTCAAAGTTTCGAGAGTTCCACTCTCTTAGGTTTCTTCCGGAATTTTGCTCCCGGTGAGGGGGAGGGCTTAGATTTCGGGAGTTTTTACTTGAGAGAGCAATTTGAGTCGCTGGGGAGGGTGTTCTCCGGCGTGGCCCGTGAGGGGCCCTATCGGTGGATGCTTTTCCCTGAAATGGAATATGAACGGTTCTGCTCAATGATTGGGGGGTCCGTCACTGAGTGGAACAAGCTCTGAGTTGGACGATCTTTCGGCCACTATCGAGTGGTCTTCTGATAGTTCTAATTTTTAGAGCGGTCTTTACTTGAAAATCCCGGTGTGATGGACAGGATAAGCATAGTTTCAATGCAGCCCATGCATTTCGTACGAGGTGACTAAATGGGTACCCAGGTAGGGTAATGGATGGCAATGCTGTAGCCGATGAATTTCTAAGGCTCGGCTATTGCTGTTACCCTCCTGCCATGATCAGAGCTTATATAGCTCAATAATAATAATACCACTTTCATTGATTTTCTCGATCAGATGCCGGAATAAAAAGTCAAGGACTCAGTCCATCTACCCCAAAATAAAATAAAATAAATAAAAAAATATATATATATACATATATTTTTCCCCATGTAGTCGCCGGGATGAGAATAGCGCTAACGTAACCTATGCATGTCTTAAGATGCGACTAAAATGGACGCAGAGTTTCGCTCTACTAAGTTTCTTCCGGAATTTTGCTCTTGGTGAGGGGGGGGGGGTTGATTTCTGGGGGTTTGACCTGGGAGAGCATTTTGAGTGTCTGGGGAGGGTGTTCTCCGGCGTTGCCGGTGAGGGCCTCGTCACTGGATGCTTTTCTCTGGAATATGAGCGGTTCTGCTCAGTGGTGGTGGTGTGTGTGTGTGGGGGGGACCGTCATTGAGTGGAACCAACGCTGAGTTGGACGGTCTTTCGGCCATTTTGAGTGGTCTAGGGATCATCCTAATTTTTAGAGACGGCTTTAATTGCATATAAGCCCCACTGCAACACATGCATGTCGTAAGAGGCGACTAAAATGAACGCAGAGTTTGGAGAGTTTCGCTCTCTCAGGTTTCTTCGGGAATTTTGATTCCGGTGAGGGGGGGGATGATTTCCGGGGGTTTGCCGTGAGAAATAGCATTTTGAATCTCTGAGGAAGGTGCTCTCCGGCGTAGCCCGTGAGGGGCCTTGTCGATGGATGCTTTTTCCTGGAATATGAGCGGTTTTTCTCAGTGACGGAAAGGCTCGTCACTGAGTGGAACCAACGCTGAGTTGGATGATCTTTTGGCTACTCGTCGGGAGTGGTCCGGGGGATCGTCTTAATTTTTAGAGAGAGCTTTACTTACATACCAGTTCCACTGACCCCCATCCATATCGTACGAGGCGACTAAAATGGATACCCAGGGAGGGTAATGGATGGCAGTGCTGTAGGCAATGAAGTTCGAACTGAGGCTCGGCTATTGCTGTTACCCTCCTGCCATGATCAGAGCTTTAATAGCCCAATACCGCCTTATCCCTACACTGTCCTCTACAGATAATGGGGAATATGAAAAGCATTCTTGCTTCGCTCATCTAGCAAAAAAAATTAAGAAATATATTTTTTTTTATTCTCTTGATATTTTAATATTTATTTCTTCGCTGGTTTGCCGGTCTTCATTCTAATTTTGTATAGAGGTTTCTTTGGTTCACGGTTTTCGATAACAATTTTTTTTTATTAATTATTATTTTTTATTTTCTAAAAGGTGAACATAATATTCCTGATCAACATAATCGAAGTGCTGTATTCGAAGCTTCAAGGCACCAGCGAATCAAACCATTTTAGGTATTCGTTCATAATTTACAATTGCAATAAAATACAATAAAATTACAATCATTTTTTAACAAATTACGTTGAAAGGATTGTTGTGAAGAAATGCACTTGAAGAGCATTTCTGTTAAATTTGTCTTAAAAGCACCAAGCAGAGTCGGACGCTCGAGGCGTTTTCTTTCTGCTAATGAATATTCGACCAACACTAATAAAGAATCCTCTGCTTTCATCTTAAGGAAGTTTTTCCTCTGCAATTTACTGTCTGTCTGTCTGTACACGAGCACGTATCGAAGTTTGGGGGAATAATTTTTTTCCTTTAATATTTTAGTCAAGCATTTGGTGGTATTCGAACTTAATACAGTCTGATTACTTACGTCGCTGATTCTCAATTTTGGACGTAGGAATCCCAATTTGTTTCATGTTAAGTGATTCGTATTAAATTTAGTTTCTGATATTTGGGTTTAGGAAAGAACTGCAGTGTTTTGCTGACGATAGCAACTCTAGATTCTTCTTAAGACCTACGAAGAAATCAGTCAAGAACTCAAATACAGTGAAATGTTTCAGATATCTTTCATAAAAAGAACATTTTCTTAGAATTTGCTTCTAAGCCGTGTCTATTTTTAAAGAATTTGAAAGAAAGTTGAGTGCGTACTTTGCATCAACCTTTTGGATGGAATAAATTTGAGCGATAGCAGTAATGTCGGTTTTTTTAACTCTTTGTTCAATTACTTCGCTTTCGCCCACAACGCAGAAGTAGCTGCTGTCAAGAAGGGGCGATTATTAAAGAGAATCAGGCAAACAGAAGAAAATTATGTTAGCAATCCCAGGGAACATCAAATTAAAAAACTCATTATTATTTGTTGGGGATTTTTGTAAATTAGCGCAAAACCCATCGCTTGGCTACTTTTCAATTGTTTAGTGACGTCATCGAACAAATTTCCAGTTGTTGAGCTAGTTAGTAAACTCTCTTTTACTAATGTATGTGTAGATGACAAACCTAGAAATAGGAACATGTTTTCAATTGTTACTGTGGTTTCATTTTGTGCTTTTTATAGAACGATCGAGTGGATGCTTTTACTGCCTTCATGACAGAACGTTTCCAGTAATTCATGTGCGTGTAAGGTAGACAAGTGGATAACGTGCTGGCGTGCAATGATTTTTGTTTATATTTTCGTAGAAGACAGTTTAGTTGTTGTTTTTTTTTTTTAGCTTTTCCTTTCAAATTGTCAGTTACTCTGTTAATGAAACTATCACAAAAGTTATTTAAGATATACGATGAAGCTGAAAATAACCAAACGCACAAATCAGCATTGTAACTTAAACTATCCACAAACTACAAAAAGAAAAAAAAACTCAAATTATTTAGCTGAAATTCATCGCCGGTAGCATCCTCTAGCAAGAAGGTTGCAGCAGATGAGCAGCTCTTCTCCATTTCTCTCTGTCTGTCGCCTCCGTCATTCTTAAACCAGTCCATTCCACGATATCATTTAACCACTCTCTAGTTGGTCTTCCACGTCTTCTCTTCCCCTCAACTTTTCCTTATAATGTAGTTCTTGTCAGGTGTCCAGAAGAACCTCTCAGAAGATGTCTGGTCTTTCATTGCATAATATTCTTCAGCAGTGTTCTTTCCATCCCAACTATTCTTAAAACTTCTTGATTTCATATTCTCTCTCTATATAGCTAATCTTTTCCATCTTTCCATAACACCACATTTCCAATGCATTAATTCTTTCCTTATCTCTCTTTCTGAGTGTCCATGACTTCCTTCCATAACTTGCAATATTCCAAACTGTTGCTTTAACTATTCCAATTCTAACACCTATTTTAGGGTTCTTGTTTATTAAAATTCTCTTCATTTCCATAAATGGCGATTTAGCTTTGTCTGTTCTATTTCTAATGTCGAACTTTGAAGTTCCTTTCTCTGAGATCCAGATACCTAAATATTCAAATCTATCCACGTCTTTTAAAATCTTTCCTCCACATCTTATCTTTACATTATCTCCTATTTTTCTGGCCATTATTATTATCTTGGTCTTCTTTACAAGAGTTTTCAATTCTTTGAATAATTTGTTCTAATCCATTTTCGCTTTCTGCCATCACCACTACATCATCCGCATATCTTAAGTTATTAATGATTCTTTCATTTATTTTTATTGCTTCTTCTACATCCTCAAGAGCCTCTCTAAGCATCTGTTCACTATAAAGGTTAAACAATAATGAGGAACAGTTTGGATCAAATAAAAAAGCTGAAATTACGAGTTAAAAATTAGAATATTTCAAAAAAAAATGCATGTCTCCTTCCTCTATTAATGAAAATTTCTGAAGTGAGAAGATCGATCAGTCTTCTCCGATATTTATATTGGGATATTGAAAGTCTTAAGTTTCCAAACATTCTCTCAATACATTTCACTTGTACTAAAGAAATTCAGTAACCGATAACACCAGGTGACATCACTATGGAACTTTTGTGTTTCTTCTCTCACTCCTAAAACACATCTTTTTTTAACGAACAATTACTTTTAAGTCGCAGTTAGTCGTAACGTATAAAACACCGATATCATATAACAGCTTAGGAAAAGTCAGCGCTACTAGTTCGCAGTCCTGTTTTATTGGAATTCAATTTTCTTTAGGTGAGAGATGAATTTCATTTTAAGGTGTTAGAAGATCTCTTAAGTTATTTAAGTTTTTATGGTAATCTAAAATCTTAGTTTCATAAAATTTCATAAAATATTATATATTTATTAATATTTTATAGATAAATATATAAAACATAAATATTCTGGAAAAAGTCGAAACTTTTATGAGAATTTGTTTGTCTCCAGAGTTGCTTTGTTTTTCACTACCCATGTTCTCCTTTTATTAGCGCTTAAACTAGATTTAACTGGCTTGACAGCTGTTTCGGACAGTTGATTCTCATTAAGGTTTCAGCTTTTCGTGTTGGTTTCTAAACCAAGGTTTCCGGATTAGCTAAATCCTTAATCCACCCACCAGTTTTTCCTAAAGCTGGATGTTTGCAAATCATTGGCGAAATAATCTTACCTCGCCATTATATTTGGAGTGGGGGAAGGCTAGTCCTTATCCCCCCAAAAGTTATTCATTTTCATTTTGTTCTTTCTCTTCTAATAGCTCAACTTATATAATATTCTGCCATCTTCCCTTTCTCTGTTTAAAATTAAATTCCGAGGGACTGTGGATCTTGTATCCGAGACTTGACCTTTAAAAGTCAGCGAAAGAGTACTTGGATGAAAGTGACGAACGAGCATTAAAAAGGGTGTGTTCGCCTCATGTTATAAACATAGTTAAGTGTCGGGTATCAGACGGCTAATGAAAACTAACGCCTGTATAAGTATAACATTCGAGAACACTGAAATGGGAAGGAAAAACAAATGTAGAAATTAACGAAATACTATAAATTAAAATTAAAAATATATATAAAATGAAATTTTAGATAGCCTCATTGCATATTATAGTGACAACGGCTCAGTTTGTTAGAATAATGTCTAAATGTAGTTCAGAACAATCCCGCTAATCCCGGAATTGCGAACAAAGATGTTCAGCGTTAAGAATAGTAACAATGGCGCCTACAGTGGTGTATGGATCACCGAGTTTGGACTGCTGATCTATGATAGATTGGATGCTCCAAAAATTCAGATTTAAGTTATCCTATTAATAATGCATAGTCAGAATATTTTTTACGTTGCGTTCGGGCCATCCCAAACTGTACGGAAATCGAAGCAGTCAGATTGCAATCTATTCAATCCATTGAGACAAGTAATGGAATAACTCCTAAGAGAGACTGAGAACAGCGTATCCGGATTATGTAAAAAATAGAAAAATAATAAAAATGCAATCTATGGTTCACTCACGGATGGCAGTCACTCTCTCAAAAGGCTAATAACACGTGCGTGCTTATTGCTGTTAGTATTCTTTCCATTGTTGAAGTAATAGTTTCTAAACTGGTCTAAATCTTCGACGTAGTATACACAGCCCAGTCGCAAACCTTTTGTGCAAATTTTCATAAATCTTGAGATGGAGTAGTCTGAAATGGGAGATGTGGCTGCTAAAGATAAGGACTTTGTTCAAGTAATTGATTTGGCTTTCTGGAGCCGATCCCTCTCGCATCCTCGTATTATGAAATCAGTAAAGAATGATCGCTGATTGGTTGGTGGCTATCATAAGGAATTTTTCTGTTTTAAGACAAACCCGTTACATATACAGCAAAAAAAAAAAAAAAAAATTAAGTTAAGGGTTTAGCTTTTAAACTTTCCAATACAAAAATGTATTTGCGTAATCTTGTTCTAGTTGTTAGAAGTAACATTTCCAATTTTTCTGTATTTTTGTATGTACATTATCTTAGCTGTGTCAAAAGAAAGTGGCTAGTAGTTCCTTAAGGGAATAAAAAAAAAAAATTCCGAAAAACAGCAAAATAGAAATCTTTTGAACACTTAGCAACAAGCAGCCAATAAGCTGTCTGATAATCTGACTTCATATGCATTTAGGGGGGGGGGATGACTGTTTCTAGAAACTAACACTAATTTTAAATACAGGTATCCCTCGATTAACGCGGTTATTTAATCCCTCGATGTTACCGCGTATATCGAAATCGCGTTAATCAAATCTAATAATCAATGGTAAAAATTACAATTCGTCCATGATCGATTACTGTAATAATAATTCGTTTTATGTGGTACTCTTTTAGGAAAGATAAAAAATTAATGCAAAGTAAATGTTTAATAAATACTTGTACCTACATTATTTACTGCAATTTTTTTATCAAAAGAAGTTATCAAGAGTCGTTTGAACAGTTTTAGTTTTTTTCTAATCGGCATAAATTCTAATAATAAGCAAAATGACTCTCCAGACCTCGGCAAACAAGCAATAAAACATAAAGAAAAACACTGCAAATATAATACATGATAGTACAAATTAAGTGGATATTGAATTCACCATTATTTCATAGCCGAATATAGAAACTACAAGAGTTTCGTACCGAATATATAGAAACTAAACGTTTCGGAGGATGCAGACATAAGCAACTTTATGAGCAACTCGCAGTAAAGGTGGAGTAAGCTCCAGATCACTTTCCTTGGTATTTTCCATAAATGTAAAGCACATCTCCTGGAGGATATGTATGATAAAAATAAGCCTTTGGTTCTCTATTTCAGTAATACATGATGGTTTATTTATTTTCAGTTACAATCTAGAAATTATTGAACAAAGAATTAAAAAAACAAAAAAACTAAACCATACTACACTGACATCGGAGCTCGCGGTATCTCTCAGATACAATTTATTGTCAAATATCGCAAACCTTTACATAACGTGTTAAACCAAACTGACAGCAGAAAACGGTGCGGAATATCACTCGTAACATATGAATGTACAGCTACTCATGACCTCCAAGCTATACGCATTAAACATTTTGCATGTATCTGTCAGATCAGTTGCGAGCTCCGCAGGGTTAAAGGCGCGTTAATCAAATCCAGTGTTAAGCAAAAACGCGTTAATCAGGGGATACCTGTATATATTATAAAAGTTCCCTAGAATTGTTGAATTATTCTGTTTGGTTTTTTTATTTGTTGTTAATTGTTATTTTATTACAACAGTGATGTTATACAAGCATTATAGTATTTTGTAGTAATAAAATAATAATTAGCAAATATAAAACCCAAAAGAATAATTCAGTGATTCTAGGAATTTTGTATCGTATTTATATTAACCTTTTTTTTATTTCTTCAGTATTGAAAAATAATAGCAATTCAGATTTCTAAATAAAACTTGAAATATTCATCTCATAAACTATAGAACATACAATGCACGTGTGTATTTACAGTAAATTACACAAAGTTTGTCGTATGATCAGAAAACGCTGTTTTCTTGAGGCTAAACATGAACCAGTTTCAAACCGCATCGGTTATCCAATAAACAGAAGAATGATCACACAGCTGCGCATAAAATTCATCTGGATCATGTTAGCCGGCTATATAAGTTCATTATGGCTATTTGTTTCATTTATGCCGTTTTATTATGTAAATATCAGAACCCATTTTACGAGTATTTTATATTATATTACATCAGTCATATCAGGATTGTGGAATACTGATTTGTTAGTGAAACATTAAGATCAAGCTATTCATTGGTAAGTTGTTCACGCAGGACTGGTTGGCCGAGTGGTTAGCGTATCCGCTCTGCAGGTTCGAATACCACCATGGGCATGGATGATTGTGAAAATACTAGTGGCCATGAGGGTCAGTAGATGGCGTTGGTGTAGATGATGAGGTTCGCTGTAGTTAGTGGATTGAGTGGGACAGGCAGAGAGTTATGGAGAGGGTATCCTTCCTCGATGAGTCTTTGGACTCCCTGGAGGTGTCGCGTAATAATAATAATATGCCTTTCTGATATGTACAAATCAAGCACACCAATAATACCGATAAACGTCAATATTTCGTCACTTTGCAATAAATAAATTATAGTGTTATATTTAAATTTGAAAGGCGTTTAAAATTTTTCTAAATAAATTATTTTAAATTAAATGTTTTAAGTAAACATGTTACTTTTTTTATTTTTAAGGATGAAATATTTGTTATTAATAAATATCTGCAAAAGCAGTAATCATTATACATCCATTAAGTCATTGACAGCGTAGAAAAGACACATTAGTCATATTATTCATTGCATAGAAATTCCTGCCATCTATAGGTCATTATAGGAAACATTCACGATGTCACTTTTTAAATAGTCGATTTCTTGATGACTAACCTTAGATATCTTTCATATCAGATAACCATGGTCGTTGCATAGTAGGGGGAAAAAATCCTGAAGTACAAGAGCCAGGGAAATGCACTTCATCGAATCGCCTATTTCTTCAGAACAATTTGCTAGCGTAAAATTATCTTCTTTTGGTGCTCGTAATCGCAGGAGAAAATATTCTTCTCCACTGATGTTATGTGCGTTGGCCACAAAGTGTTCTTAGAAAAATCATTTTCAAACTTCTGATAGGTTTGAGACTGCTGTTATGTGGAGATTACAGCGAAAATGTCTAAGAATAAGAAATAAATGTTAGTCCGACAGCACTTTTTTGCTATTTGAGACGTAATCTCGATATCCATACTTGTTTGCATCTTTCTCCTCCAAGTCGATTACTTTATAATCGCCATTAATACAGATGCGATTTCTTTACTCTCGCAGATCTCCTCAAATGTTATGCAGGCAATGACACTTTACGACATTGCTTCTCATAAAATATGTCTCAAGGACATTCCAAGATGGACGTCAGTGTGTCAATCCGACCTCTTTATTAAAACGCATGACAAGAATTGGCGAAAAGGATCACAAACAGAAAGCATTCGATTAATTAGAGTGACTGCCGAATGGTTTAATCAGGGATAAAATGAAAGATAGAACGATGGAAAGAGAGTCACTTGCAGATATATTGAACAGATGGAATTTCCTGGGGGGCTTTAGTGTGATGGATTTTTTCACTTGAAGGTTATCGGATGCTTTGGTTCTTGGACTTTTACATAATGGCGAAAATTAAGACGTCACACTTTGACAATAAAATGTCACGTGGCTCTCGTTCACTCTTAAATGGCAGCCAACAAACGTTCAATCTGTAACGATGATACCCTTTGGTTCTAAAGATCCGGGTTCGGATCCCGTTTAAGGATTTTTGAGGGCTTAAACTGCGAAACACTTGTCTTCCCTCCCTCCCTTCTTCCACGCCAATTGTTGGATATGAATTTCATGGAATTGGATAAGTAAGCGATGCTGCATCCCAAGATGTCATTTTGTGGTGATTTATGTATTCCTCGTGTAACTTAATTCCCCGCTTTCTCTCAGAGGATTGTATTTTGTGCCAAATTAAGGTATTCCTTATGATCCTGAGATAACGGGAGTCAATGAATTATATTCCCTGGGTCTATGGTGACTTGAAAGTGTATCGACCTTTTCGGAGCTTGTTGTACTACTCTGCCTGAGCTTTAAGCTGTAAGAGTTGGTGTGATTGTTTTATTAATTAATCACTGTTTAATGTACTTCATCTCATACCATAAATATGAAAATTAACTGAATTTATTCATGTCTTTTTGATTCGTTTTAATCGCTTGAGGTATTCTATTAGAAGACTTCATATGGTTTCATGAAAAATAATTTTTCATGAAAGACATCTAATTACCTTGAATTCATTACTA